>NW_027168414.1:0-330841 GCF_040954835.1 Lepisosteus oculatus | reverse complement strand
ATTTGAAATTCTGGGTGAGTGTTGTTTTCTTGTTTCCTCGAAATAGAATTTTGGCCCAATTTTGTGATTTTTGCTAAGCCGCGCGCCTGTCAATTAGTGTCCGGGCTAGGGTTAGGGTTAGGTTGAAAATAACACCTAGACATTTTGGGATGCCTTGGTTGTGTTTAGGGTTGCATTTGAAATTCTGGGTGAGTGTTGTTTTCTTGTTTTCTCGAAAAACAAATTAGGCCCAATTTTGTGATTTTTGCTAAGCCGCGCGCCTGTCAAGTAGTGTCCGGGCTAGGGTTAGGGATAGGTTGAAAATAACACCTAGACATTTTGGGATGCCTTGGTGGTGTTTAGGGTTGCATTTGAAATTCTGGGTGAGTGTTGTTTTCTTGTTTCCTTTAAATAGAATTTTGGCCCAATTTTGTGATTTTTGCTAAGCCGCACGCCTGTCAAGTAGTGTCCGGGCTAGGGTTAGGGTTAGGTTGAAAATAACACCTAGACATTTTGGGATGCCTTGGTTGTGTTTGGGGTTGCATTTGAAATTCTGGATGAGTGTTGTTTTCTTGTTTCCTCGAAATAAAATTTGGCCCAATTTTGTTATTTTTGCTAAGCAACGCGCCTGTCAAGTAGTGTCCGGGCTAGGGTTAGGGTTAGGTTGAAAATAACACCTAGACATTTTGGGATGCCTTGGTTGTGTTTAGGGTTGCATTTGAAATTCTGGGTGAGTGTTGTTTTCTTGTTTCCACAAAATAGAATTTTGGCCCAATTTTGTGATTTTTGCAAAGCCGCGCGCCTGTCAAGTAGTGTCCGGGCAAGGGTTAGGGTTAGGTTGAAAATAACACCTAGACATTTTGGGATGCCTTGGTTGTGTTTAGGGTTGCATTTGAAATTCTGGGTGAGTGTTGTTTTCTTGTTTTCTCGAAAAACAAATTAGGCCCAATTTTGTGATTTTTGCTAAGCCGCGCGCCTGTCAAGTAGTGTCCGGGTTAGGGTTAGGGATAGGTTGAAAATAACACCTAGACATTTTGGGATGCCTTGGTTGTGTTTAGGGTTGCATTTGAAATTCTGGGTGAGTGTTGTTTTCTTGTTTCCTCTAAATAGAATTTTGGCCCAATTTTGTGATTTTTGCTAAGCCGCGCGCCTGTCAAATAGTGTCCGGGCTAGGGTTAGGGTTAGGTTGAAAATAACACCTAGACATTTTGGGATGCCTTGGTTGTGTTTAGGGTTGCATTTGAAATTCTGGGTGAGTGTTGTTTTCTTGTTTCCTCGAAATAGAATTTTTGCCCAATTTTGTGATTTTTGCTAAGCCGCGCGCCTGTCAAGTAGTGTCCGGGCTAGGGTTAGGGTTAGGTTGAAAATAACACCTAGACATTTTGGGATGCCTTGGTTGTGTTTAGGGTTGCATTTGAAATTCTGGGTGAGTGTTGTTTTCTTGTTTCCTCCAGAAACAAATTTGGCCCAATTTTGTGATTCTTGCTAAGCCGCGCGCCTGTCAAGTAGTGTCCAGGCTAGGGTTAGGGTTAGGTTGAAAATAACACCTAGAGATTTTGGGATGCCTTGCTTGTGTTTAGGGTTGCATTTGAAATTCTGGGTGAGTGTTGTTTTCTTGTTTCCTCGTAATAGAATTTTGGCCCAATTTTGTGATTTTTGCTAAGCCGCGCGCCTGTCAAGTAGTGTCCGGGCTAGGGTTAGGGTTAGGTTGAAAATAACACCTAGACATTTTGGGATGCCTTGGTGGTGTTTAGGGTTGCATTTGAAATTCTGGGTGAGTGTTGTTTTCTTGTTTCCTCTAAATAGAATTTTGGCCCAATTTTGTGATTTTTGCTAAGCCGCGCGCCTGTCAAGTAGTGTCCAGGCTACGGTTAGGGTTAGGTTGAATTAACACCTAGACATTTTGGGATGCCTTGGTTGTGTTTGGGGTTGCATTTGAAATTCTGGATGAATGTTGTTTTCTTGTTTCCTCGAAATAAAATTTGGCCCAATTTTGTTATTTTTGCTAAGCCGCGCGCCTGTCAAGTAGTGTCCGGGCTAGGGTTAGGGTTAGGTTGAAAATAACACCTAGACATTTTGGGATGCCTTGGTTGTGTTTAGGGTTGCATTTGAAATTCTGGGTGAGTGTTGTTTTCTTGTTTCCTCGAAATAGAATTTTGGCCCAATTTTGTGATTTTTGCTAAGCCGCGCGCCTCTCAATTAGTGTCCGGGCTAGGGTTAGGGTTAGGTTGAAAATAACACCTAGACATTTTGGGATGCCTTGGTTGTGTTTAGGGTTGCATTTGAAATTCTGGGTGAGTGTTGTTTTCTTGTTTTCTCGAAAAACAAATTAGGCCCAATTTTGTGATTTTTGCTAAGCCGCGCGCCTGTCAAGTAGTGTCCGGGCTAGGGTTAGGGATAGGTTGAAAATAACACCTAGACATTTTGGGATGCCTTGGTGGTGTTTAGGGTTGCATTTGAAATTCTGGGTGAGTGTTGTTTTCTTGTTTCCTTTAAATAGAATTTTGGCCCAATTTTGTGATTTTTGCTAAGCCGCACGCCTGTCAAGTAGTGTCCGGGCTAGGGTTAGGGTTAGGTTGAAAATAACACCTAGACATTTTGGGATGCCTTGGTTGTGTTTGGGGTTGCATTTGAAATTCTGGATGAGTGTTGTTTTCTTGTTTCCTCGAAATAAAATTTGGCCCAATTTTGTTATTTTTGCTAAGCAACGCGCCTGTCAAGTAGTGTCCGGGCTAGGGTTAGGGTTAGGTTGAAAATAACACCTAGACATTTTTGGATGCCTTGGTTGTGTTTAGGGTTGCATTTGAAATTCTGGGTGAGTGTTGTTTTCTTGTTTCTTCGAAATAGAATTTTGGCCCAATTTTGTGATTTTTGCTAAGCCGCGCGCCTGTCAAGTAGTGTCCGGGCAAGGGTTAGGGTTAGGTTGAAAATAACACCTAGACATTTTGGGATGCCTTGGTTGTGTTTAGGGTTGCATTTGAAATTCTGGGTGAGTGTTGTTTTCTTGTTTTCTCGAAAAACAAATTAGGCCCAATTTTGTGATTTTTGCTAAGCCGCGCGCCTGTCAAGTAGTGTCCGGGCTAGGGTTAGGGATAGGTTGAAAATAACACCTAGACATTTTGGGATGCCTTGGTTGTGTTTAGGGTTGCATTTGAAATTCTGGGTGAGTGTTGTTTTCTTGTTTCCTCTAAATAGAATTTTGGCCCAATTTTGTGATTTTTGCTAAGCCGCGCGCCTGTCAAATAGTGTCCGGGCTAGGGTTAGGGTTAGGTTGAAAATAACACCTAGACATTTTGGGATGCCTTGGTTGTGTTTAGGGTTGCATTTGAAATTCTGGGTGAGTGTTGTTTTCTTGTTTCCTCGAAATAGAATTTTTGCCCAATTTTGTGATTTTTGCTAAGCCGCGCGCCTGTCAAGTAGTGTCCGGGCTAGGGTTAGGGTTAGGTTGAAAATAACACCTAGACATTTTGGGATGCCTTGGTTGTGTTTAGGGTTGCATTTGAAATTCTGGGTGAGTGTTGTTTTCTTGTTTCCTCGAGAAACAAATTTGGCCCAATTTTGTGATTTTTGCTAAGCCGTGCGCCTGTCAAATAGTGTCCGGGCTAGGGTTAGGGTTTGGTTGAAAATAACACCTAGACATTTTGGGATGCCTTGGTGGTGTTTAGGGTTGCATTTGAAATTCTGGGTGAGTGTTGTTTTCTTGTTTCCTCTAAATAGAATTTTGGCCCAATTTTGTGATTTTTGCTAAGCCGCGCGCCTGTCAAGTAGTGTCCGGGCTAGGGTTAGGGTTAGGTTGAAAATAACACCTAGAGATTTTGGGATGCCTTGGTGGTGTTTAGGGTTGCATTTGAAATTCTGGGTGAGTGTTGTTTTCTTGTTTCCTTTAAATAGAATTTTGGCCCAATTTTGTGATTTTTGCTAAGCCGCGCGCCTGTCAAGTAGTGTCCGGGCTAGGGTTAGGGTTAGGTTGAAAATAACACCTAGACATTTTGGGATGCCTTGGTTGTGTTTGGGGTTGCATTTGAAATTCTGGATGAGTGTTGTTTTCTTGTTTCCTCGAAATAAAATTTTTCCCAATTTTGTTATTATTGCTAAGCCGCGCGCCTGTCAAGTAGTGTCCGGGCTAGGGTTAGGGTTAGGTTGAAAATAACACCTAGACATTTTGGGATGCCTTGGTTGTGTTTAGGGTTGCATTTGAAATTCTGGGTGAGTGTTGTTTTCTTGTTTCCTCGAAATAGAATTTTGGCCCAATTTTGTGATTTTTGCTAAGCCGCGCGCCTGTCAAGTAGTGTCCGGGCTAGGGTTAGGGTTAGGTTGAAAATAACACCTAGACATTTTGGGATGCCTTGGTTGTGTTTAGGGTTGCATTTGAAGTTCTGGGTGAGTGTTGTTTTCTTGTTTTCTCGAAAAACAAATTAGGCCCAATTTTGTGATTTTTGCTAAGCCGCGCGCCTGTCAAGTAGTGTCCGGGCTAGGGTTAGGGATAGGTTGAAAATAACACCTAGACATTTTGGGATGCCTTGGTTGTGTTTAGGGTTGCATTTGAAATTCTGGTTGAGTGTTGTTTTCTTGTTTCCTCTAAATAGAATTTTGGCCCAATTTTGTGATTTTTGCTAAGCCGCGCGCCTGTCAAATAGTGTCCGGGCAAGGGTTAGGGTTTGGTTGAAAATAACACCTAGACATTTTGGGATGCCTTGGTTGTGTTTAGGGTTGCATTTGAAATTCTGGGTGAGTGTTGTTTTCTTGTTTCCTCGAGAAACAAATTTGGCCCAATTTTGTGATTTTTGCTAAGCCGCGCGCCTGTCAAGTAGTGTCCGGGCTAGGGTTAGGGTTAGGTTGAAAATAACACCTAGAGATTTTGGGATGCCTTGCTTGTGTTTAGGGTTGCATTTGAAATTCTGGGTGAGTGTTCTTTTCTTGTTTCCTCGTAATAGAATTTTGGCCCAATTTTGTGATTTTTGCTAAGCCGCGCGCCTGTCAAATAGTGTCCGGGCTAGGGTTAGGGTTTGGTTGAAAATAACACCTAGACATTTTGGGATGCCTTGGTTGTGTTTAGGGTTGCATTTGAAATTCTGGGTGAGTGTTGTTTTCTTGTTTCCTCGAGAAACAAATTTGGCCCAATTTTGTGATTTTTGCTAAGCCGCGCGCCTGTCAAGTAGTGTCCGGGCTAGGGTTAGGGTTAGGTTGAAAATAACACCTAGAGATTTTGGGATGCCTTGCTTGTGTTTAGGGTTGCATTTAAAATTCTGGGTGAGTGTTGTTTTCTTGATTCGTCGTAATAGAATTTTGGCCCATTTTGTGATTTTTGCTAAGCCGCGCGCCTGTCAAATAATGTCCGGGCTAGGGTTAGGGTTTGGTTGAAAATAACACCTAGACATTTTGGGATGCCTTGGTGGTGTTTAGGGTTGCATTTGAAATTCTGGGTGAGTGTTGTTTTCTTGTTTCCTCTAAATAGAATTTTGGCCCAATTTTGTGATTTTTGCTAAGCCGCGCGCCTGTCAAGTAGTGTCCGGGCTAGGGTTAGGGTTAGGTTGAAAATAACACCTAGAGATTTTGGGATGCCTTGGTGGTGTTTAGGGTTGCATTTGAAATTCTGGGTGAGTGTTGTTTTCTTGTTTCCTTTAAATAGAATTTTGGCCCAATTTTGTGATTTTTGCTAAGCCGCGCGCCTGTCAAGTAGTGTCCGGGCTAGGGTTAGGGTTAGGTTGAAAATAACACCTAGACATTTTGGGATGCCTTGGTTGTGTTTGGGGTTGCATTTGAAATTCTGGATGAGTGTTGTTTTCTTGTTTCCTCGAAATAAAATTTTTCCCAATTTTGTTATTATTGCTAAGCCGCGCGCCTGTCAAGTAGTGTCCGGGCTAGGGTTAGGGTTAGGTTGAAAATAACACCTAGACATTTTGGGATGCCTTGGTTGTGTTTAGGGTTGCATTTGAAATTCTGGGTGAGTGTTGTTTTCTTGTTTCCTCGAAATAGAATTTTGGCCCAATTTTGTGATTTTTGCTAAGCCGCGCGCCTGTCAAGTAGTGTCCGGGCTAGGGTTAGGGTTAGGTTGAAAATAACACCTAGACATTTTGGGATGCCTTGGTTGTGTTTGGGGTTGCATTTGAAGTTCTGGGTGAGTGTTGTTTTCTTGTTTTCTCGAAAAACAAATTAGGCCCAATTTTGTGATTTTTGCTAAGCCGCGCGCCTGTCAAGTAGTGTCCGGGCTAGGGTTAGGGATAGGTTGAAAATAACACCTAGACATTTTGGGATGCCTTGGTTGTGTTTAGGGTTGCATTTGAAATTCTGGTTGAGTGTTGTTTTCTTGTTTCCTCTAAATAGAATTTTGGCCCAATTTTGTGATTTTTGCTAAGCCGCGCGCCTGTCAAATAGTGTCCGGGCAAGGGTTAGGGTTTGGTTGAAAATAACACCTAGACATTTTGGGATGCCTTGGTTGTGTTTAGGGTTGCATTTGAAATTCTGGGTGAGTGTTGTTTTCTTGTTTCCTCGAGAAACAAATTTGGCCCAATTTTGTGATTTTTGCTAAGCCGCGCGCCTGTCAAGTAGTGTCCGGGCTAGGGTTAGGGTTAGGTTGAAAATAACACCTAGAGATTTTGGGATGCCTTGCTTGTGTTTAGGGTTGCATTTGAAATTCTGGGTGAGTGTTCTTTTCTTGTTTCCTCGTAATAGAATTTTGGCCCAATTTTGTGATTTTTGCTAAGCCGCGCGCCTGTCAAATAGTGTCCGGGCTAGGGTTAGGGTTTGGTTGAAAATAACACCTAGACATTTTGGGATGCCTTGGTTGTGTTTAGGGTTGCATTTGAAATTCTGGGTGAGTGTTGTTTTCTTGTTTCCTCGAGAAACAAATTTGGCCCAATTTTGTGATTTTTGCTAAGCCGCGCGCCTGTCAAGTAGTGTCCGGGCTAGGGTTAGGGTTAGGTTGAAAATAACACCTAGAGATTTTGGGATGCCTTGCTTGTGTTTAGGGTTGCATTTGAAATTCTGGGTGAGTGTTGTTTTCTTGATTCGTCGTAATAGAATTTTGGCCCATTTTGTGATTTTTGCTAAGCCGCGCGCCTGTCAAATAATGTCCGGGCTAGGGTTAGGGTTTGGTTGAAAATAACACCTAGACATATTGGGATGCCTTGGTGGTGTTTAGGGTTGCATTTGAAATTCTGGGTGAGTGTTGTTTTCTTGTTTCCTCTAAATAGAATTTTGGCCCAATTTTGTGATTTTTGCTAAGCCGCGCGCCTGTCAAGTAGTGTCCGGGCTAGGGTTAGGGTTAGGTTGAAAATAACACCTAGAGATTTTGGGATGCCTTGGTGGTGTTTAGGGTTGCATTTGAAATTCTGGGTGAGTGTTGTTTTCTTGTTTCCTTTAAATAGAATTTTGGCCCAATTTTGTGATTTTTGCTAAGCCGCGCGCCTGTTAAGTAGTGTCCGGGCTAGGGTTAGGGTTAGGTTGAAAATAACACCTAGACATTTTGGGATGCCTTGGTTGTGTTTGGGGTTGCATTTGAAATTCTGGATGAGTGTTGTTTTCTTGTTTCCTCGAAATAAAATTTGGCCCAATTTTGTTATTATTGCTAAGCCGCGCGCCTGTCAAGTAGTGTCCGGGCTAGGGTTAGGGTTAGGTTGAAAATAACACCTAGACATTTTGGGATGCCTTGGTTGTGTTTAGGGTTGCATTTGAAATTCTGGGTGAGTGTTGTTTTCTTGTTTCCTCCAGAAACAAATTTGGCCCAATTTTGTGATTCTTGCTAAGCCGCGCGCCTGTCAAGTAGTGTCCGGGCTAGGGTTAGGGTTAGGTTGAAAATAACACCTAGAGATTTTGGGATGCCTTGCTTGTGTTTAGGGTTGCATTTGAAATTCTGGGTGAGTGTTGTTTTCTTGTTTCCTCGTAATAGAATTTTGGCCCAATTTTGTGATTTTTGCTAAGCCGCGCGCCTGTCAAGTAGTGTCCAGGCTACGGTTAGGGTTAGGTTGAATTAACACCTAGACATTTTGGGATGCCTTGGTTGTGTTTGGGGTTGCATTTGAAATTCTGGATGAGTGTTGTTTTCTTGTTTCCTCGAAATAAAATTTGGCCCAATTTTGTTATTTTTGCTAAGCCGCGCGCCTGTCAAGTAGTGTCCGGGCTAGGGTTAGGGTTAGGTTGAATTAACACCTAGACATTTTGGGATGCCTTGGTTGTGTTTGGGGTTGCATTTGAAATTCTGGATGAGTGTTGTTTTCTTGTTTCCTCGAAATAAAATTTGGCCCAATTTTGTTATTTTTGCTAAGCCGCGCGCCTGTCAAGTAGTGTCCGGGCTAGGGTTAGGGTTAGGTTGAAAATAACACCTAGACATTTTGGGATGCCTTGGTTGTGTTTAGGGTTGCATTTGAAATTCTGGGTGAGTGTTGTTTTCTTGTTTCCTCGAAATAGAATTTTGGCCCAATTTTGTGATTTTTGCTAAGCCGCGCGCCTGTCAATTAGTGTCCGGGCTAGGGTTAGGGTTAGGTTGAAAATAACACCTAGACATTTTGGGATGCCTTGGTTGTGTTTAGGGTTGCATTTGAAATTCTGGGTGAGTGTTGTTTTCTTGTTTTCTCGAAAAACAAATTAGGCCCAATTTTGTGATTTTTGCTAAGCCGCGCGCCTGTCAAGTAGTGTCCGGGCTAGGGTTAGGGATAGGTTGAAAATAACACCTAGACATTTTGGGATCCCTTGGTTGTGTTTAGGGTTGCATTTGAAATTCTGGGTGAGTGTTGTTTTCTTGATTCGTCGTAATAGAATTTTGGCCCATTTTGTGATTTTTGCTAAGCCGCGCGCCTGTCAAATAATGTCCGGGCTAGGGTTAGGGTTTGGTTGAAAATAACACCTAGACATATTGGGATGCCTTGGTTGTGTTTAGGGTTGCATTTTATAATCTTGGACGAGTGTTGTTTTCTTGTTTCCTTGAAAAACAAATTTGTCCCAATTTTGTGATTTTTGCTAAGCCGCGCGCCTGTCAAATAGTGTCCAAGCTAGGGTTAGGGTTAGGTTGAAAATAACACCTAGACATTTTGGGATGCCTTGGTTGTGTTTAGGGTTGCATTTGAAATTCTGGGTGAGTGTTGTTTTCTTGTTTCCTTTAAATAGAATTTTGGCCCAATTTTGTGATTTTTGCTAAGCCGCACGCCTGTCAAGTAGTGTCCGGGCTAGGGTTAGGGTTAGGTTGAAAATAACACCTAGACATTTTGGGATGCCTTGGTTGTGTTTGGGGTTGCATTTGAAATTCTGGATGAGTGTTGTTTTCTTGTTTCCTCGAAATAAAATTTGGCCCAATTTTGTTATTTTTGCTAAGCAACGCGCCTGTCAAGTAGTGTCCGGGCTAGGGTTAGGGTTAGGTTGAAAATAACACCTAGACATTTTTGGATGCCTTGGTTGTGTTTAGGGTTGCATTTGAAATTCTGGGTGAGTGTTGTTTTCTTGTTTCTTCGAAATAGAATTTTGGCCCAATATTGTGATTTTTGCTAAGCCGCGCGCCTGTCAAGTAGTGTCCGGGCAAGGGTTAGGGTTAGGTTGAAAATAACACCTAGACATTTTGGGATGCCTTGGTTGTGTTTAGGGTTGCATTTGAAATTCTGGGTGAGTGTTGTTTTCTTGTTTTCTCGAAAAACAAATTAGGCCCAATTTTGTGATTTTTGCTAAGCCGCGCGCCTGTCAAGTAGTGTCCGGGCTAGGGTTAGGGATAGGTTGAAAATAACACCTAGACATTTTGGGATGCCTTGGTTGTGTTTAGGGTTGCATTTGAAATTCTGGGTGAGTGTTGTTTTCTTGTTTCCTCTAAATAGAATTTTGGCCCAATTTTGTGATTTTTGCTAAGCCGCGCGCCTGTCAAATAGTGTCCGGGCTAGGGTTAGGGTTAGGTTGAAAATAACACCTAGACATTTTGGGATGCCTTGGTTGTGTTTAGGGTTGCATTTGAAATTCTGGGTGAGTGTTGTTTTCTTGTTTCCTCGAAATAGAATTTTTGCCCAATTTTGTGATTTTTGCTAAGCCGCGCGCCTGTCAAGTAGTGTCCGGGCTAGGGTTAGGGTTAGGTTGAAAATAACACCTAGACATTTTGGGATGCCTTGGTTGTGTTTAGGGTTGCATTTGAAATTCTGGGTGAGTGTTGTTTTCTTGTTTCCTCGAGAAACAAATTTGGCCCAATTTTGTGATTTTTGCTAAGCCGTGCGCCTGTCAAATAATGTCCGGGCTAGGGTTAGGGTTTGGTTGAAAATAACACCTAGACATTTTGGGATGCCTTGGTGGTGTTTAGGGTTGCATTTGAAATTCTGGGTGAGTGTTGTTTTCTTGTTTCCTCTAAATAGAATTTTGGCCCAATTTTGTGATTTTTGCTAAGCCGCGCGCCTGTCAAGTAGTGTCCGGGCTAGGGTTAGGGTTAGGTTGAAAATAACACCTAGAGATTTTGGGATGCCTTGGTGGTGTTTAGGGTTGCATTTGAAATTCTGGGTGAGTGTTGTTTTCTTGTTTCCTTTAAATAGAATTTTGGCCCAATTTTGTGATTTTTGCTAAGCCGCGCGCCTGTCAAGTAGTGTCCGGGCTAGGGTTAGGGTTAGGTTGAAAATAACACCTAGACATTTTGGGATGCCTTGGTTGTGTTTGGGGTTGCATTTGAAATTCTGGATGAGTGTTGTTTTCTTGTTTCCTCGAAATAAAATTTGGCCCAATTTTGTTATTATTGCTAAGCCGCGCGCCTGTCAAGTAGTGTCCGGGCTAGGGTTAGGGTTAGGTTGAAAATAACACCTAGACATTTTGGGATGCCTTGGTTGTGTTTAGGGTTGCATTTGAAATTCTGGGTGAGTGTTGTTTTCTTGTTTCCTCGAAATAGAATTTTGGCCCAATTTTGTGATTTTTGCTAAGCCGCGCGCCTGTCAAGTAGTGTCCGGGCTAGGGTTAGGGTTAGGTTGAAAATAACACCTAGACATTTTGGGATGCCTTGGTTGTGTTTAGGGTTGCATTTGAAATTCTGGGTGAGTGTTGTTTTCTTGTTTTCTCGAAAAACAAATTAGGCCCAATTTTGTGATTTTTGCTAAGCCGCGCGCCTGTCAAGTAGTGTCCGGGCTAGGGTTAGGGATAGGTTGAAAATAACACCTAGACATTTTGGGATGCCTTGGTTGTGTTTAGGGTTGCATTTGAAATTCTGGTTGAGTGTTGTTTTCTTGTTTCCTCTAAATAGAATTTTGGCCCAATTTTGTGATTTTTGCTATGCCGCGCGCCTGTCAAATAGTGTCCGGGCAAGGGTTAGGGTTTGGTTGAAAATAACACCTAGACATTTTGGGATGCCTTGGTTGTGTTTAGGGTTGCATTTGAAATTCTGGGTGAGTGTTGTTTTCTTGTTTCCTCGTAATAGAATTTTGGCCCAATTTTGTGATTTTTGCTAAGCCGCGCGCCTGTCAAATAGTGTCCGGGCTAGGGTTAGGGTTTGGTTGAAAATAACACCTAGACATTTTGGGATGCCTTGGTTGTGTTTAGGGTTGCATTTGAAATTTTGGGTGAGTGTTGTTTTCTTGTTTCCTCGAGAAACAAATTTGGCCCAATTTTGTGATTTTTGCTAAGCCGCGCGCCTGTCAAGTAGTGTCCGGGCTAGGGTTAGGGTTAGGTTGAAAATAACACCTAGAGATTTTGGGATGCCTTGCTTGTGTTTAGGGTTGCATTTGAAATTCTGGGTGAGTGTTGTTTTCTTGATTCGTCGTAATAGAATTTTGGCCCATTTTGTGATTTTTGCTAAGCCGCGCGCCTGTCAAATAATGTCCGGGCTAGGGTTAGGGTTTGGTTGAAAATAACACCTAGACATATTGGGATGCCTTGGTTGTGTTTAGGGTTGCATTTTATAATCTGGACGAGTGTTGTTTTCTTGTTTCCTCGAAAAACAAATTTGTCCCAATTTTGTGATTTTTGCTAAGCCGCGCGCCTGTCAAATAGTGTCCAAGCTAGGGTTAGGGTTAGGTTGAAAATAACACCTAGACATTTTGGGATGCCTTGGTTGTGTTTAGGGTTGCATTTGAAATTCTGGGTGAGTGTTGTTTTCTTGTTTCCTCGAAATAGATTTTTGGCCCAATTGTGTTATTTTTGCTAAGTGGCGCGCCTGTCAAGTAGTGTCCGGGCTAGGGTTAGGGTTAGGTTGAAAATAGCACCTAGACATTTTGGGATGCCTTGGTTGTGTTTAGGGTTGCATTTGAAATTCTGGGTGAGTGTTGTTTTCTTGTTTCCTCGAAATAGAATTTTTGCCCAATTTTGTGATTTTTGCTAAGCCGCGCGCCTGTCAAGTAGTGTCCGGGCTAGGGTTAGGGTTAGGTTGAAAATAACACCTAGACATTTTGGGATGCCTTGGTTGTGTTTAGGGTTGCATTTGATATTCTGGGTGAGTGTTGTTTTCTTGTTTCCTCGTAATAGAATTTTGGCCCAATTTTGTGATTTTTGCTAAGCCGCGCGCCTGTCAAGTAGTGTCCGGGCTAGGGTTAGGGTTAGGTTGAAAATAACACCTAGACATTTTGGGATGCCTTGGTGGTGTTTAGGGTTGCATTTGAAATTCTGGGTGAGTGTTGTTTTCTTGTTTCCTCTAAATAGAATTTTGGCCCAATTTTGTGATTTTTGCTAAGCCGCGCGCCTGTCAAGTAGTGTCCAGGCTACGGTTAGGGTTAGGTTGAATTAACACCTAGACATTTTGGGATGCCTTGGTTGTGTTTGGGGTTGCATTTGAAATTCTGGATGAGTGTTGTTTTCTTGTTTCCTCGAAATAAAATTTGGCCCAATTTTGTTATTTTTGCTAAGCC
The DNA here is from genome assembly GCF_040954835.1 of Lepisosteus oculatus. Lineage (NCBI taxonomy): Eukaryota > Metazoa > Chordata > Actinopteri > Semionotiformes > Lepisosteidae > Lepisosteus > Lepisosteus oculatus. The sequence goes on along the minus strand of NW_027168414.1, from coordinate 318,077 downwards.
GCGCGCCTGTCAAGTAGTGTCCGGGCTAGGGTTAGGGTTAGGTTGAAAATAACACCTAGACATTTTGGGATGCCTTGGTTGTGTTTAGGGTTGCATTTGAAATTCTGGGTGAGTGTTGTTTTCTTGTTTCCTCGAAATAGAATTTTGGCCCAATTTTGTGATTTTTGCTAAGCCGCGCGCCTGTCAAGTAGTGTCCGGGCTAGGGTTAGGGTTAGGTTGAAAATAACACCTAGACATTTTGGGATGCCTTGGTTGTGTTTAGGGTTGCATTTGAAATTCTGGGTGAGTGTTGTTTTCTTGTTTTCTCGAAAAACAAATTAGGCCCAATTTTGTGATTTTTGCTAAGCCGCGCGCCTGTCAAATAGTGTCCGGGCTAGGGTTAGGGTTAGGTTGAAAATAACACCTAGACATTTTGGGATGCCTTGGTTGTGTTTAGGGTTGCATTTGAAATTCTGGGTGAGTGTTGTTTTCTTGTTTCCTCGAGAAACAAATTTGGCCCAATTTTGTGATTTTTGCTAAGCCGCGCGCCTGTCAGGTAGTGTCCGGGCTAGGGTTAGGGTTAGGTTGAAAATAACACCTAGAGATTTTGGGATGCCTTGCTTGTGTTTAGGGTTGCATTTGAAATTCTGGGTGAGTGTTCTTTTCTTGTTTCCTCGTAATAGAATTTTGGCCCAATTTTGTGATTTTTGCTAAGCCGCGCGCCTGTCAAATAATGTCCGGGCTAGGGTTAGGGTTTGGTTGAAAATAACACCTAGACATATTGGGATGCCTTGGTTGTGTTTAGGGTTGCATTTTATAATCTTGGACGAGTGTTGTTTTCTTGTTTCCTCGAAAAACAAATTTGTCCCAATTTTGTGATTTTTGCTAAGCCGCGCGCCTGTCAAATAGTGTCCAAGCTAGGGTTAGGGTTAGGTTGAAAATAACACCTAGACATTTTGGGATGCCTTGGTTGTGTTTAGGGTTGCATTTGAAATTCTGGGTGAGTGTTGTTTTCTTGTTTCCTCGAAATAGAATTTTGGCCCAATTGTGTTATTTTTGCTAAGTCGCGCGCCTGTCAAGTAGTGTCCGGGCTAGGGTTAGGGTTAGGTTGAAAATAACACCTAGACATTTTGGGATGCCTTGGTTGTGTTTAGGGTTGCATTTGAAATTCTGGGTGAGTGTTGTTTTCTTGTTTCCTCGAAATAGAATTTTGGCCCAATTTTGTGATTTTTGCTAAGCCGCGCGCCTGTCAAGTAGTGTCCGGGCTAGGGTTAGGGTTAGGTTGAAAATAACACCTAGACATTTTGGGATGCCTTGGTTGTGTTTAGGGTTGCATTTGAAATTCTGGGTGAGTGTTGTTTTCTTGTTTTCTCGAAAAACAAATTAGGCCCAATTTTGTGATTTTTGCTAAGCCGCGCGCCTGTCAAGTAGTGTCCGGGCTAGGGTTAGGGATAGGTTGAAAATAACACCTAGACATTTTGGGATGCCTTGGTGGTGTTTAGGGTTGCATTTGAAATTCTGGGTGAGTGTTGTTTTCTTGTTTCCTTTAAATAGAATTTTGGCCCAATTTTGTGATTTTTGCTAAGCCGCACGCCTGTCAAGTAGTGTCCGGGCTAGGGTTAGGGTTAGGTTGAAAATAACACCTAGACATTTTGGGATGCCTTGGTTGTGTTTGGGGTTGCATTTGAAATTCTGGATGAGTGTTGTTTTCTTGTTTCCTCGAAATAAAATTTGGCCCAATTTTGTTATTTTTGCTAAGCAACGCGCCTGTCAAGTAGTGTCCGGGCTAGGGTTAGGGTTAGGTTGAAAATAACACCTAGACATTTTTGGATGCCTTGGTTGTGTTTAGGGTTGCATTTGAAATTCTGGGTGAGTGTTGTTTTCTTGTTTCTTCGAAATAGAATTTTGGCCCAATTTTGTGATTTTTGCTAAGCCGCGCGCCTGTCAAGTAGTGTCCGGGCAAGGGTTAGGGTTAGGTTGAAAATAACACCTAGACATTTTGGGATGCCTTGGTTGTGTTTAGGGTTGCATTTGAAATTCTGGGTGAGTGTTCTTTTCTTGTTTCCTCGTAATAGAATTTTGGCCCAATTTTGTGATTTTTGCTAAGCCGCGCGCCTGTCAAATAGTGTCCGGGCTAGGGTTAGGGTTTGGTTGAAAATAACACCTAGACATTTTGGGATGCCTTGGTTGTGTTTAGGGTTGCATTTGAAATTCTGGGTGAGTGTTGTTTTCTTGTTTCCTCGAGAAACAAATTTGGCCCAATTTTGTGATTTTTGCTAAGCCGCGCGCCTGTCAAGTAGTGTCCGGGCTAGGGTTAGGGTTAGGTTGAAAATAACACCTAGAGATTTTGGGATGCCTTGCTTGTGTTTAGGGTTGCATTTGAAATTCTGGGTGAGTGTTGTTTTCTTGATTTGTCGTAATAGAATTTTGGCCCATTTTGTGATTTTTGCTAAGCCGCGCGCCTGTCAAATAATGTCCGGGCTAGGGTTAGGGTTTGGTTGAAAATAACACCTAGACATATTGGGATGCCTTGGTTGTGTTTAGGGTTGCATTTTATAATCTTGGACGAGTGTTGTTTTCTTGTTTCCTCGAAAAACAAATTTGTCCCAATTTTGTGATTTTTGCTAAGCCGCGCGCCTGTCAAATAGTGTCCAAGCTAGGGTTAGGGTTAGGTTGAAAATAACACCTAGACATTTTGGGATGCCTTGGTTGTGTTTAGGGTTGCATTTGAAATTCTGGGTGAGTGTTGTTTTCTTGTTTCCTCGAAATAGAATTTTGGCCCAATTGTGTTATTTTTGCTAAGTCGCGCGCCTGTCAAGTAGTGTCCGGGCTAGGGTTAGGGTTAGGTTGAAAATAACACCTAGACATTTTGGGATGCCTTGGTTGTGTTTAGGGTTGCATTTGAAATTCTGGGTGAGTGTTGTTTTCTTGTTTCCTCGAAATAGAATTTTGGCCCAATTTTGTGATTTTTGCTAAGCCGCGCGCCTGTCAAGTAGTGTCCGGGCTAGGGTTAGGGTTAGGTTGAAAATAACACCTAGACATTTTGGGATGCCTTGGTTGTGTTTAGGGTTGCATTTGAAATTCTGGGTGAGTGTTGTTTTCTTGTTTTCTCGAAAAACAAATTAGGCCCAATTTTGTGATTTTTGCTAAGCCGCGCGCCTGTCAAGTAGTGTCCGGGCTAGGGTTAGGGATAGGTTGAAAATAACACCTAGACATTTTGGGATGCCTTGGTGGTGTTTAGGGTTGCATTTGAAATTCTGGGTGAGTGTTGTTTTCTTGTTTCCTTTAAATAGAATTTTGGCCCAATTTTGTGATTTTTGCTAAGCCGCACGCCTGTCAAGTAGTGTCCGGGCTAGGGTTAGGGTTAGGTTGAAAATAACACCTAGACATTTTGGGATGCCTTGGTTGTGTTTGGGGTTGCATTTGAAATTCTGGATGAGTGTTGTTTTCTTGTTTCCTCGAAATAAAATTTGGCCCAATTTTGTTATTTTTGCTAAGCAACGCGCCTGTCAAGTAGTGTCCGGGCTAGGGTTAGGGTTAGGTTGAAAATAACACCTAGACATTTTTGGATGCCTTGGTTGTGTTTAGGGTTGCATTTGAAATTCTGGGTGAGTGTTGTTTTCTTGTTTCTTCGAAATAGAATTTTGGCCCAATTTTGTGATTTTTGCTAAGCCGCGCGCCTGTCAAGTAGTGTCCGGGCAAGGGTTAGGGTTAGGTTGAAAATAACACCTAGACATTTTGGGATGCCTTGGTTGTGTTTAGGGTTGCATTTGAAATTCTGGGTGAGTGTTGTTTTCTTGTTTTCTCGAAAAACAAATTAGGCCCAATTTTGTGATTTTTGCTAAGCCGCGCGCCTGTCAAGTAGTGTCCGGGCTAGGGTTAGGGATAGGTTGAAAATAACACCTAGACATTTTGGGATGCCTTGGTTGTGTTTAGGGTTGCATTTGAAATTCTGGGTGAGTGTTGTTTTCTTGTTTCCTCGAAATAGAATTTTTGCCCAATTTTGTGATTTTTGCTAAGCCGCGCGCCTGTCAAGTAGTGTCCGGGCTAGGGTTAGGGTTAGGTTGAAAATAACACCTAGACATTTTGGGATGCCTTGGTTGTGTTTAGGGTTGCATTTGAAATTCTGGGTGAGTGTTGTTTTCTTGTTTCCTCGAGAAACAAATTTGGCCCAATTTTGTGATTTTTGCTAAGCCGTGCGCCTGTCAAATAGTGTCCGGGCTAGGGTTAGGGTTTGGTTGAAAATAACACCTAGACATTTTGGGATGCCTTGGTGGTGTTTAGGGTTGCATTTGAAATTCTGGGTGAGTGTTGTTTTCTTGTTTCCTCTAAATAGAATTTTGGCCCAATTTTGTGATTTTTGCTAAGCCGCGCGCCTGTCAAGTAGTGTCCGGGCTAGGGTTAGGGTTAGGTTGAAAATAACACCTAGAGATTTTGGGATGCCTTGGTGGTGTTTAGGGTTGCATTTGAAATTCTGGGTGAGTGTTGTTTTCTTGTTTCCTTTAAATAGAATTTTGGCCCAATTTTGTGATTTTTGCTAAGCCGCGCGCCTGTCAAGTAGTGTCCGGGCTAGGGTTAGGGTTAGGTTGAAAATAACACCTAGACATTTTGGGATGCCTTGGTTGTGTTTGGGGTTGCATTTGAAATTCTGGATGAGTGTTGTTTTCTTGTTTCCTCGAAATAAAATTTGGCCCAATTTTGTTATTATTGCTAAGCCGCGCGCCTGTCAAGTAGTGTCCGGGCTAGGGTTAGGGTTAGGTTGAAAATAACACCTAGACATTTTGGGATGCCTTGGTTGTGTTTAGGGTTGCATTTGAAATTCTGGGTGAGTGTTGTTTTCTTGTTTCCTCGAAATAGAATTTTGGCCCAATTTTGTGATTTTTGCTAAGCCGCGCGCCTGTCAAATAGTGTCCGGGCTAGGGTTAGGGTTAGGTTGAAAATAACACCTAGACATTTTGGGATGCCTTGGTTGTGTTTAGGGTTGCATTTGAAATTCTGGGTGAGTGTTGTTTTCTTGTTTTCTCGAAAAACAAATTAGGCCCCATTTTGTGATTTTTGCTAAGCCGCGCGCCTGTCAAGTAGTGTCCGGGCTAGGGTTAGGGATAGGTTGAAAATAACACCTAGACATTTTGGGATGCCTTGGTTGTGTTTAGGGTTGCATTTGAAATTCTGGTTGAGTGTTGTTTTCTTGTTTCCTCTAAATAGAATTTTGGCCCAATTTTGTGATTTTTGCTAAGCCGCGCGCCTGTCAAGTAGTGTCCGGGCTAGGGTTAGGGTTAGGTTGAAAATAACACCTAGAGATTTTGGGATGCCTTGCTTGTGTTTAGGGTTGCATTTGAAATTCTGGGTGAGTGTTCTTTTCTTGTTTCCTCGTAATAGAATTTTGGCCCAATTTTGTGATTTTTGCTAAGCCGCGCGCCTGTCAAATAGTGTCCGGGCTAGGGTTAGGGTTTGGTTGAAAATAACACCTAGACATTTTGGGATGCCTTGGTTGTGTTTAGGGTTGCATTTGAAATTCTGGGTGAGTGTTGTTTTCTTGTTTCCTCGAAATAGAATTTTGGCCCAATTGTGTTATTTTTGCTAAGTCGCGCGCCTGTCAAGTAGTGTCCGGGCTAGGGTTAGGGTTAGGTTGAAAATAACACCTAGACATTTTGGGATGCCTTGGTTGTGTTTAGGGTTGCATTTGAAATTCTGGGTGAGTGTTGTTTTCTTGTTTCCTCGAAATAGAATTTTGGCCCAATTTTGTGATTTTTGCTAAGCCGCGCGCCTGTCAAGTAGTGTCCGGGCTAGGGTTAGGGTTAGGTTGAAAATAACACCTAGACATTTTGGGATGCCTTGGTTGTGTTTAGGGTTGCATTTGAAATTCTGGGTGAGTGTTGTTTTCTTGTTTTCTCGAAAAACAAATTAGGCCCAATTTTGTGATTTTTGCTAAGCCGCGCGCCTGTCAAGTAGTGTCCGGGCTAGGGTTAGGGATAGGTTGAAAATAACACCTAGACATTTTGGGATGCCTTGGTGGTGTTTAGGGTTGCATTTGAAATTCTGGGTGAGTGTTGTTTTCTTGTTTCCTTTAAATAGAATTTTGGCCCAATTTTGTGATTTTTGCTAAGCCGCACGCCTGTCAAGTAGTGTCCGGGCTAGGGTTAGGGTTAGGTTGAAAATAACACCTAGACATTTTGGGATGCCTTGGTTGTGTTTGGGGTTGCATTTGAAATTCTGGATGAGTGTTGTTTTCTTGTTTCCTCGAAATAAAATTTGGCCCAATTTTGTTATTTTTGCTAAGCAACGCGCCTGTCAAGTAGTGTCCGGGCTAGGGTTAGGGTTAGGTTGAAAATAACACCTAGACATTTTTGGATGCCTTGGTTGTGTTTAGGGTTGCATTTGAAATTCTGGGTGAGTGTTGTTTTCTTGTTTCTTCGAAATAGAATTTTGGCCCAATTTTGTGATTTTTGCTAAGCCGCGCGCCTGTCAAGTAGTGTCCGGGCAAGGGTTAGGGTTAGGTTGAAAATAACACCTAGACATTTTGGGATGCCTTGGTTGTGTTTAGGGTTGCATTTGAAATTCTGGGTGAGTGTTGTTTTCTTGTTTTCTCGAAAAACAAATTAGGCCCAATTTTGTGATTTTTGCTAAGCCGCGCGCCTGTCAAGTAGTGTCCGGGCTAGGGTTAGGGATAGGTTGAAAATAACACCTAGACATTTTGGGATGCCTTGGTTGTGTTTAGGGTTGCATTTGAAATTCTGGGTGAGTGTTGTTTTCTTGTTTCCTCGAAATAGAATTTTTGCCCAATTTTGTGATTTTTGCTAAGCCGCGCGCCTGTCAAGTAGTGTCCGGGCTAGGGTTAGGGTTAGGTTGAAAATAACACCTAGACATTTTGGGATGCCTTGGTTGTGTTTAGGGTTGCATTTGAAATTCTGGGTGAGTGTTGTTTTCTTGTTTCCTCGAGAAACAAATTTGGCCCAATTTTGTGATTTTTGCTAAGCCGTGCGCCTGTCAAATAGTGTCCGGGCTAGGGTTAGGGTTTGGTTGAAAATAACACCTAGACATTTTGGGATGCCTTGGTGGTGTTTAGGGTTGCATTTGAAATTCTTTGTGAGTGTTGTTTTCTTGTTTCCTCTAAATAGAATTTTGGCCCAATTTTGTGATTTTTGCTAAGCCGCGCGCCTGTCAAGTAGTGTCCGGGCTAGGGTTAGGGTTAGGTTGAAAATAACACCTAGAGATTTTGGGATGCCTTGGTGGTGTTTAGGGTTGCATTTGAAATTCTGGGTGAGTGTTGTTTTCTTGTTTCCTCGAAATAGAATTTTTGCCCAATTTTGTGATTTTTGCTAAGCCGCGCGCCTGTCAAGTAGTGTCCGGGCTAGGGTTAGGGTTAGGTTGAAAATAACACCTAGACATTTTGGGATGCCTTGGTTGTGTTTAGGGTTGCATTTGAAATTCTGGGTGAGTGTTGTTTTCTTGTTTCCTCGAGAAACAAATTTGGCCCAATTTTGTGATTTTTGCTAAGCCGTGCGCCTGTCAAATAGTGTCCGGGCTAGGGTTAGGGTTTGGTTGAAAATAACACCTAGACATTTTGGGATGCCTTGGTGGTGTTTAGGGTTGCATTTGAAATTCTGGGTGAGTGTTGTTTTCTTGTTTCCTCTAAATAGAATTTTGGCCCAATTTTGTGATTTTTGCTAAGCCGCGCGCCTGTCAAGTAGTGTCCGGGCTAGGGTTAGGGTTAGGTTGAAAATAACACCTAGAGATTTTGGGATGCCTTGGTGGTGTTTAGGGTTGCATTTGAAATTCTGGGTGAGTGTTGTTTTCTTGTTTCCTTTAAATAGAATTTTGGCCCAATTTTGTGATTTTTGCTAAGCCGCGCGCCTGTCAAGTAGTGTCCGGGCTAGGGTTAGGGTTAGGTTGAAAATAACACCTAGACATTTTGGGATGCCTTGGTTGTGTTTGGGGTTGCATTTGAAATTCTGGATGAGTGTTGTTTTCTTGTTTCCTCGAAATAAAATTTGGCCCAATTTTGTTATTATTGCTAAGCCGCGCGCCTGTCAAGTAGTGTCCGGGCTAGGGTTAGGGTTAGGTTGAAAATAACACCTAGACATTTTGGGATGCCTTGGTTGTGTTTAGGGTTGCATTTGAAATTCTGGGTGAGTGTTGTTTTATTGTTTCCTCGAAATAGAATTTTGGCCCAATTTTGTGATTTTTGCTAAGCCGCGCGCCTGTCAAGTAGTGTCCGGGCTAGGGTTAGGGTTAGGTTGAAAATAACACCTAGACATTTTGGGATGCCTTGGTTGTGTTTAGGGTTGCATTTGAAATTCTGGGTGAGTGTTGTTTTCTTGTTTTCTCGAAAAACAAATTAGGCCCAATTTTGTGATTTTTGCTAAGCCGCGCGCCTGTCAAGTAGTGTCCGGGCTAGGGTTAGGGATAGGTTGAAAATAACACCTAGACATTTTGGGATGCCTTGGTTGTGTTTAGGGTTGCATTTGAAATTCTGGTTGAGTGTTGTTTTCTTGTTTCCTCTAAATAGAATTTTGGCCCAATTTTGTGATTTTTGCTAAGCCGCGCGCCTGTCAAATAGTGTCCGGGCAAGGGTTAGGGTTTGGTTGAAAATAACACCTAGACATTTTGGGATGCCTTGGTTGTGTTTGGGGTTGCATTTGAAATTCTGGATGAGTGTTGTTTTCTTGTTTCCTCGAAATAAAATTTGGCCCAATTTTGTTATTTTTGCTAAGCAACGCGCCTGTCAAGTAGTGTCCGGGCTAGGGTTAGGGTTAGGTTGAAAATAACACCTAGACATTTTTGGATGCCTTGGTTGTGTTTAGGGTTGCATTTGAAATTCTGGGTGAGTGTTGTTTTCTTGTTTCTTCGAAATAGAATTTTGGCCCAATTTTGTGATTTTTGCTAAGCCGCGCGCCTGTCAAGTAGTGTCCGGGCAAGGGTTAGGGTTAGGTTGAAAATAACACCTAGACATTTTGGGATGCCTTGGTTGTGTTTAGGGTTGCATTTGAAATTCTGGGTGAGTGTTCTTTTCTTGTTTCCTCGTAATAGAATTTTGGCCCAATTTTGTGATTTTTGCTAAGCCGCGCGCCTGTCAAATAGTGTCCGGGCTAGGGTTAGGGTTTGGTTGAAAATAACACCTAGACATTTTGGGATGCCTTGGTTGTGTTTAGGGTTGCATTTGAAATTCTGGGTGAGTGTTGTTTTCTTGTTTCCTCGAGAAACAAATTTGGCCCAATTTTGTGATTTTTGCTAAGCCGCGCGCCTGTCAAGTAGTGTCCGGGCTAGGGTTAGGGTTAGGTTGAAAATAACACCTAGAGATTTTGGGATGCCTTGCTTGTGTTTAGGGTTGCATTTGAAATTCTGGGTGAGTGTTGTTTTCTTGATTCGTCGTAATAGAATTTTGGCCCATTTTGTGATTTTTGCTAAGCCGCGCGCCTGTCAAATAATGTCCGGGCTAGGGTTAGGGTTTGGTTGAAAATAACACCTAGACATATTGGGATGCCTTGGTTGTGTTTAGGGTTGCATTTTATAATCTTGGACGAGTGTTGTTTTCTTGTTTCCTCGAAAAACAAATTTGTCCCAATTTTGTGATTTTTGCTAAGCCGCGCGCCTGTCAAATAGTGTCCAAGCTAGGGTTAGGGTTAGGTTGAAAATAACACCTAGACATTTTGGGATGCCTTGGTTGTGTTTAGGGTTGCATTTGAAATTCTGGGTGAGTGTTGTTTTCTTGTTTCCTCGAAATAGAATTTTGGCCCAATTGTGTTATTTTTGCTAAGTCGCGCGCCTGTCAAGTAGTGTCCGGGCTAGGGTTAGGGTTAGGTTGAAAATAACACCTAGACATTTTGGGATGCCTTGGTTGTGTTTAGGGTTGCATTTGAAATTCTGGGTGAGTGTTGTTTTCTTGTTTCCTCGAAATAGAATTTTGGCCCAATTTTGTGATTTTTGCTAAGCCGCGCGCCTGTCAAGTAGTGTCCGGGCTAGGGTTAGGGTTAGGTTGAAAATAACACCTAGACATTTTGGGATGCCTTGGTTGTGTTTAGGGTTGCATTTGAAATTCTGGGTGAGTGTTGTTTTCTTGTTTTCTCGAAAAACAAATTAGGCCCAATTTTGTGATTTTTGCTAAGCCGCGCGCCTGTCAAGTAGTGTCCGGGCTAGGGTTAGGGATAGGTTGAAAATAACACCTAGACATTTTGGGATGCCTTGGTGGTGTTTAGGGTTGCATTTGAAATTCTGGGTGAGTGTTGTTTTCTTGTTTCCTTTAAATAGAATTTTGGCCCAATTTTGTGATTTTTGCTAAGCCGCACGCCTGTCAAGTAGTGTCCGCGCTAGGGTTAGGGTTAGGTTGAAAATAACACCTAGACATTTTGGGATGCCTTGGTTGTGTTTGGGGTTGCATTTGAAATTCTGGATGAGTGTTGTTTTCTTGTTTCCTCGAAATAAAATTTGGCCCAATTTTGTTATTTTTGCTAAGCAACGCGCCTGTCAAGTAGTGTCCGGGCTAGGGTTAGGGTTAGGTTGAAAATAACACCTAGACATTTTTGGATGCCTTGGTTGTGTTTAGGGTTGCATTTGAAATTCTGGGTGAGTGTTGTTTTCTTGTTTCTTCGAAATAGAATTTTGGCCCAATTTTGTGATTTTTGCTAAGCCGCGCGCCTGTCAAGTAGTGTCCGGGCAAGGGTTAGGGTTAGGTTGAAAATAACACCTAGACATTTTGGGATGCCTTGGTTGTGTTTAGGGTTGCATTTGAAATTCTGGGTGAGTGTTGTTTTCTTGTTTTCTCGAAAAACAAATTAGGCCCAATTTTGTGATTTTTGCTAAGCCGCGCGCCTGTCAAGTAGTGTCCGGGCTAGGGTTAGGGATAGGTTGAAAATAACACCTAGACATTTTGGGATGCCTTGGTTGTGTTTAGGGTTGCATTTGAAATTCTGGGTGAGTGTTGTTTTCTTGTTTCCTCGAAATAGAATTTTTGCCCAATTTTGTGATTTTTGCTAAGCCGCGCGCCTGTCAAGTAGTGTCCGGGCTAGGGTTAGGGTTAGGTTGAAAATAACACCTAGACATTTTGGGATGCCTTGGTTGTGTTTAGGGTTGCATTTGAAATTCTGGGTGAGTGTTGTTTTCTTGTTTCCTCGAGAAACAAATTTGGCCCAATTTTGTGATTTTTGCTAAGCCGTGCGCCTGTCAAATAGTGTCCGGGCTAGGGTTAGGGTTTGGTTGAAAATAACACCTAGACATTTTGGGATGCCTTGGTGGTGTTTAGGGTTGCATTTGAAATTCTGGGTGAGTGTTGTTTTCTTGTTTCCTCTAAATAGAATTTTGGCCCAATTTTGTGATTTTTGCTAAGCCGCGCGCCTGTCAAGTAGTGTCCGGGCTAGGGTTAGGGTTAGGTTGAAAATAACACCTAGAGATTTTGGGATGCCTTGGTGGTGTTTAGGGTTGCATTTGAAATTCTGGGTGAGTGTTGTTTTCTTGTTTCCTTTAAATAGAATTTTGGCCCAATTTTGTGATTTTTGCTAAGCCGCGCGCCTGTCAAGTAGTGTCCGGGCTAGGGTTAGGGTTAGGTTGAAAATAACACCTAGACATTTTGGGATGCCTTGGTTGTGTTTGGGGTTGCATTTGAAATTCTGGATGAGTGTTGTTTTCTTGTTTCCTCGAAATAAAATTTGGCCCAATTTTGTTATTATTGCTAAGCCGCGCGCCTGTCAAGTAGTGTCCGGGCTAGGGTTAGGGTTAGGTTGAAAATAACACCTAGACATTTTGGGATGCCTTGGTTGTGTTTAGGGTTGCATTTGAAATTCTGGGTGAGTGTTGTTTTCTTGTTTCCTCGAAATAGAATTTTGGCCCAATTTTGTGATTTTTGCTAAGCCGCGCGCCTGTCAAATAGTGTCCGGGCTAGGGTTAGGGTTAGGTTGAAAATAACACCTAGACATTTTGGGATGCCTTGGTTGTGTTTAGGGTTGCATTTGAAATTCTGGGTGAGTGTTGTTTTCTTGTTTTCTCGAAAAACAAATTAGGCCCAATTTTGTGATTTTTGCTAAGCCGCGCGCCTGTCAAGTAGTGTCCGGGCTAGGGTTAGGGATAGGTTGAAAATAACACCTAGACATTTTGGGATGCCTTGGTTGTGTTTAGGGTTGCATTTGAAATTCTGGTTGAGTGTTGTTTTCTTGTTTCCTCTAAATAGAATTTTGGCCCAATTTTGTGATTTTTGCTAAGCCGCGCGCCTGTCAAATAGTGTCCGGGCAAGGGTTAGGGTTTGGTTGAAAATAACACCTAGACATTTTGGGATGCCTTGGTTGTGTTTAGGGTTGCATTTGAAATTCTGGGTGAGTGTTGTTTTCTTGTTTCCTCGAGAAACAAATTTGGCCCAATTTTGTGATTTTTGCTAAGCCGCGCGCCTGTCAAGTAGTGTCCGGGCTAGGGTTAGGGTTAGGTTGAAAATAACACCTAGAGATTTTGGGATGCCTTGCTTGTGTTTAGGGTTGCATTTGAAATTCTGGGTGAGTGTTCTTTTCTTGTTTCCTCGTAATAGAATTTTGGCCCAATTTTGTGATTTTTGCTAAGCCGCGCGCCTGTCAAATAGTGTCCGGGCTAGGGTTAGGGTTTGGTTGAAAATAACACCTAGACATTTTGGGATGCCTTGGTTGTGTTTAGGGTTGCATTTGAAATTCTGGGTGAGTGTTGTTTTCTTGTTTCCTCGAAATAGAATTTTGGCCCAATTGTGTTATTTTTGCTAAGTCGCGCGCCTGTCAAGTAGTGTCCGGGCTAGGGTTAGGGTTAGGTTGAAAATAACACCTAGACATTTTGGGATGCCTTGGTTGTGTTTAGGGTTGCATTTGAAATTCTGGGTGAGTGTTGTTTTCTTGTTTCCTCGAAATAGAATTTTGGCCCAATTTTGTGATTTTTGCTAAGCCGCGCGCCTGTCAAGTAGTGTCCGGGCTAGGGTTAGGGTTAGGTTGAAAATAACACCTAGACATTTTGGGATGCCTTGGTTGTGTTTAGGGTTGCATTTGAAATTCTGGGTGAGTGTTGTTTTCTTGTTTTCTCGAAAAACAAATTAGGCCCAATTTTGTGATTTTTGCTAAGCCGCGCGCCTGTCAAGTAGTGTCCGGGCTAGGGTTAGGGATAGGTTGAAAATAACACCTAGACATTTTGGGATGCCTTGGTGGTGTTTAGGGTTGCATTTGAAATTCTGGGTGAGTGTTGTTTTCTTGTTTCCTTTAAATAGAATTTTGGCCCAATTTTGTGATTTTTGCTAAGCCGCACGCCTGTCAAGTAGTGTCCGGGCTAGGGTTAGGGTTAGGTTGAAAATAACACCTAGACATTTTGGGATGCCTTGGTTGTGTTTGGGGTTGCATTTGAAATTCTGGATGAGTGTTGTTTTCTTGTTTCCTCGAAATAAAATTTGGCCCAATTTTGTTATTTTTGCTAAGCAACGCGCCTGTCAAGTAGTGTCCGGGCTAGGGTTAGGGTTAGGTTGAAAATAACACCTAGACATTTTTGGATGCCTTGGTTGTGTTTAGGGTTGCATTTGAAATTCTGGGTGAGTGTTGTTTTCTTGTTTCTTCGAAATAGAATTTTGGCCCAATTTTGTGATTTTTGCTAAGCCGCGCGCCTGTCAAGTAGTGTCCGGGCAAGGGTTAGGGTTAGGTTGAAAATAACACCTAGACATTTTGGGATGCCTTGGTTGTGTTTAGGGTTGCATTTGAAATTCTGGGTGAGTGTTGTTTTCTTGTTTTCTCGAAAAACAAATTAGGCCCAATTTTGTGATTTTTGCTAAGCCGCGCGCCTGTCAAGTAGTGTCCGGGCTAGGGTTAGGGATAGGTTGAAAATAACACCTAGACATTTTGGGATGCCTTGGTTGTGTTTAGGGTTGCATTTGAAATTCTGGGTGAGTGTTGTTTTCTTGTTTCCTCGAAATAGAATTTTTGCCCAATTTTGTGATTTTTGCTAAGCCGCGCGCCTGTCAAGTAGTGTCCGGGCTAGGGTTAGGGTTAGGTTGAAAATAACACCTAGACATTTTGGGATGCCTTGGTTGTGTTTAGGGTTGCATTTGAAATTCTGGGTGAGTGTTGTTTTCTTGTTTCCTCGAGAAACAAATTTGGCCCAATTTTGTGATTTTTGCTAAGCCGTGCGCCTGTCAAATAGTGTCCGGGCTAGGGTTAGGGTTAGGTTGAAAATAACACCTAGAGATTTTGGGATGCCTTGGTGGTGTTTAGGGTTGCATTTGAAATTCTGGGTGAGTGTTGTTTTCTTGTTTCCTTTAAATAGAATTTTGGCCCAATTTTGTGATTTTTGCTAAGCCGCGCGCCTGTCAAGTAGTGTCCGGGCTAGGGTTAGGGTTAGGTTGAAAATAACACCTAGACATTTTGGGATGCCTTGGTTGTGTTTAGGGTTGCATTTGAAATTCTGGGTGAGTGTTGTTTTCTTGTTTCCTCGAGAAACAAATTTGGCCCAATTTTGTGATTTTTGCTAAGCCGTGCGCCTGTCAAATAGTGTCCGGGCTAGGGTTAGGGTTAGGTTGAAAATAACACCTAGAGATTTTGGGATGCCTTGGTGGTGTTTAGGGTTGCATTTGAAATTCTGGGTGAGTGTTGTTTTCTTGTTTCCTTTAAATAGAATTTTGGCCCAATTTTGTGATTTTTGCTAAGCCGCGCGCCTGTCAAGTAGTGTCCGGGCTAGGGTTAGGGTTAGGTTGAAAATAACACCTAGACATTTTGGGATGCCTTGGTTGTGTTTGGGGTTGCATTTGAAATTCTGGATGAGTGTTGTTTTCTTGTTTCCTCGAAATAAAATTTGGCCCAATTTTGTTATTATTGCTAAGCCGCGCGCCTGTCAAGTAGTGTCCGGGCTAGGGTTAGGGTTAGGTTGAAAATAACACCTAGACATTTTGGGATGCCTTGGTTGTGTTTAGGGTTGCATTTGAAATTCTGGGTGAGTGTTGTTTTATTGTTTCCTCGAAATAGAATTTTGGCCCAATTTTGTGATTTTTGCTAAGCCGCGCGCCTGTCAAGTAGTGTCCGGGCTAGGGTTAGGGTTAGGTTGAAAATAACACCTAGACATTTTGGGATGCCTTGGTTGTGTTTAGGGTTGCATTTGAAATTCTGGGTGAGTGTTGTTTTCTTGTTTTCTCGAAAAACAAATTAGGCCCAATTTTGTGATTTTTGCTAAGCCGCGCGCCTGTCAAGTAGTGTCCGGGCTAGGGTTAGGGATAGGTTGAAAATAACACCTAGACATTTTGGGATGCCTTGGTTGTGTTTAGGGTTGCATTTGAAATTCTGGTTGAGTGTTGTTTTCTTGTTTCCTCTAAATAGAATTTTGGCCCAATTTTGTGATTTTTGCTAAGCCGCGCGCCTGTCAAATAGTGTCCGGGCAAGGGTTAGGGTTTGGTTGAAAATAACACCTAGACATTTTGGGATGCCTTGGTTGTGTTTAGGGTTGCATTTGAAATTCTGGGTGAGTGTTGTTTTCTTGTTTCCTCGAGAAACAAATTTGGCCCAATTTTGTGATTTTTGCTAAGCCGCGCGCCTGTCAAGTAGTGTCCGGGCTAGGGTTAGGGTTAGGTTGAAAATAACACCTAGAGATTTTGGGATGCCTTGCTTGTGTTTAGGGTTGCATTTGAAATTCTGGGTGAGTGTTCTTTTCTTGTTTCCTCGTAATAGAATTTTGGCCCAATTTTGTGATTTTTGCTAAGCCGCGCGCCTGTCAAATAGTGTCCGGGCTAGGGTTAGGGTTTGGTTGAAAATAACACCTAGACATTTTGGGATGCCTTGGTTGTGTTTAGGGTTGCATTTGAAATTCTGGGTGAGTGTTGTTTTCTTGTTTCCTCGAGAAACAAATTTGGCCCAATTTTGTGATTTTTGCTAAGCCGCGCGCCTGTCAAGTAGTGTCCGGGCTAGGGTTAGGGTTAGGTTGAAAATAACACCTAGAGATTTTGGGATGCCTTGCTTGTGTTTAGGGTTGCATTTGAAATTCTGGGTGAGTGTTGTTTTCTTGATTCGTCGTAATAGAATTTTGGCCCATTTTGTGATTTTTGCTAAGCCGCGCGCCTGTCAAATAATGTCCGGGCTAGGGTTAGGGTTTGGTTGAAAATAACACCTAGACATATTGGGATGCCTTGGTTGTGTTTAGGGTTGCATTTTATAATCTTGGACGAGTGTTGTTTTCTTGTTTCCTCGAAAAACAAATTTGTCCCAATTTTGTGATTTTTGCTAAGCCGCGCGCCTGTCAAATAGTGTCCAAGCTAGGGTTAGGGTTAGGTTGAAAATAACACCTAGACATTTTGGGATGCCTTGGTTGTGTTTAGGGTTGCATTTGAAATTCTGGGTGAGTGTTGTTTTCTTGTTTCCTCGAAATAGAATTTTGGCCCAATTGTGTTATTTTTGCTAAGCAGCGCGCCTGTCAAGTAGTGTCCGGGCTAGGGTTAGGGTTAGGTTGAAAATAACACCTAGACATTTTGGGATGCCTTGGTTGTGTTTAGGGTTGCATTTGAAATTCTGGGTGAGTGTTGTTTTCTTGTTTCCTCCAGAAACAAATTTGGCCCAATTTTGTGATTCTTGCTAAGCCGCGCGCCTGTCAAGTAGTGTCCGGGCTAGGGTTAGGGTTAGGTTGAAAATAACACCTAGAGATTTTGGGATGCCTTGCTTGTGTTTAGGGTTGCATTTGAAATTCTGGGTGAGTGTTGTTTTCTTGTTTCCTCGAAATAGAATTTTTGCCCAATTTTGTGATTTTTGCTAAGCAGCGCGCCTGTCAAGTAGTGTCCGGGCTAGGGTTAGGGTTAGGTTGAAAATAACACCTAGACATTTTGGGATGCCTTGGTTGTGTTTAGGGTTGCATTTGAAATTCTGGGTGAGTGTTGTTTTCTTGTTTCCTCCAGAAACAAATTTGGCCCAATTTTGTGATTCTTGCTAAGCCGCGCGCCTGTCAAGTAGTGTCCGGGCTAGGGTTAGGGTTAGGTTGAAAATAACACCTAGAGATTTTGGGATGCCTTGCTTGTGTTTAGGGTTGCATTTGAAATTCTGGGTGAGTGTTGTTTTCTTGTTTCCTCGTAATAGAATTTTGGCCCAATTTTGTGATTTTTGCTAAGCCGCGCGCCTGTCAAGTAGTGTCCGGGCTAGGGTTAGGGTTAGGTTGAAAATAACACCTAGACATTTTGGGATGCCTTGGTGGTGTTTAGGGTTGCATTTGAAATTCTGGGTGAGTGTTGTTTTCTTGTTTCCTCTAAATAGAATTTTGGCCCAATTTTGTGATTTTTGCTAAGCCGCGCGCCTGTCAAGTAGTGTCCAGGCTACGGTTAGGGTTAGGTTGAATTAACACCTAGACATTTTGGGATGCCTTGGTTGTGTTTGGGGTTGCATTTGAAATTCTGGATGAGTGTTGTTTTCTTGTTTCCTCGAAATAAAATTTGGCCCAATTTTGTTATTTTTGCTAAGCCGCGCGCCTGTCAAGTAGTGTCCGGGCTAGGGTTAGGGTTAGGTTGAAAATAACACCTAGACATTTTGGGATGCCTTGGTTGTGTTTAGGGTTGCATTTGAAATTCTGGGTGAGTGTTGTTTTCTTGTTTCCTCGAAATAGAATTTTGGCCCAATTTTGTGATTTTTGCTAAGCCGCGCGCCTGTCAATTAGTGTCCGGGCTAGGGTTAGGGTTAGGTTGAAAATAACACCTAGACATTTTGGGATGCCTTGGTTGTGTTTAGGGTTGCATTTGAAATTCTGGGTGAGTGTTGTTTTCTTGTTTTCTCGAAAAACAAATTAGGCCCAATTTTGTGATTTTTGCTAAGCCGCGCGCCTGTCAAGTAGTGTCCGGGCTAGGGTTAGGGATAGGTTGAAAATAACACCTAGACATTTTGGGATGCCTTGGTGGTGTTTAGGGTTGCATTTGAAATTCTGGGTGAGTGTTGTTTTCTTGTTTCCTTTAAATAGAATTTTGGCCCAATTTTGTGATTTTTGCTAAGCCGCACGCCTGTCAAGTAGTGTCCGGGCTAGGGTTAGGGTTAGGTTGAAAATAACACCTAGACATTTTGGGATGCCTTGGTTGTGTTTGGGGTTGCATTTGAAATTCTGGATGAGTGTTGTTTTCTTGTTTCCTCGAAATAAAATTTGGCCCAATTTTGTTATTTTTGCTAAGCAACGCGCCTGTCAAGTAGTGTCCGGGCTAGGGTTAGGGTTAGGTTGAAAATAACACCTAGACATTTTTGGATGCCTTGGTTGTGTTTAGGGTTGCATTTGAAATTCTGGGTGAGTGTTGTTTTCTTGTTTCTTCGAAATAGAATTTTGGCCCAATTTTGTGATTTTTGCTAAGCCGCGCGCCTGTCAAGTAGTGTCCGGGCAAGGGTTAGGGTTAGGTTGAAAATAACACCTAGACATTTTGGGATGCCTTGGTTGTGTTTAGGGTTGCATTTGAAATTCTGGGTGAGTGTTGTTTTCTTGTTTTCTCGAAAAACAAATTAGGCCCAATTTTGTGATTTTTGCTAAGCCGCGCGCCTGTCAAGTAGTGTCCGGGCTAGGGTTAGGGATAGCTTGAAAATAACACCTAGACATTTTGGGATGCCTTGGTTGTGTTTAGGGTTGCATTTGAAATTCTGGGTGAGTGTTGTTTTCTTGTTTCCTCTAAATAGAATTTTGGCCCAATTTTGTGATTTTTGCTAAGCCGCGCGCCTGTCAAATAGTGTCCGGGCTAGGGTTAGGGTTAGGTTGAAAATAACACCTAGACATTTTGGGATGCCTTGGTTGTGTTTAGGGTTGCATTTGAAATTCTGGGTGAGTGTTGTTTTCTTGTTTCCTCGAAATAGAATTTTTGCCCAATTTTGTGATTTTTGCTAAGCCGCGCGCCTGTCAAGTAGTGTCCGGGCTAGGGTTAGGGTTAGGTTGAAAATAACACCTAGACATTTTGGGATGCCTTGGTTGTGTTTAGGGTTGCATTTGAAATTCTGGGTGAGTGTTGTTTTCTTGTTTCCTCGAGAAACAAATTTGGCCCAATTTTGTGATTTTTGCTAAGCCGTGCGCCTGTCAAATAGTGTCCGGGCTAGGGTTAGGGTTTGGTTGAAAATAACACCTAGACATTTTGGGATGCCTTGGTGGTGTTTAGGGTTGCATTTGAAATTCTGGGTGAGTGTTGTTTTCTTGTTTCCTCTAAATAGAATTTTGGCCCAATTTTGTGATTTTTGCTAAGCCGCGCGCCTGTCAAGTAGTGTCCGGGCTAGGGTTAGGGTTAGGTTGAAAATAACACCTAGAGATTTTGGGATGCCTTGGTGGTGTTTAGGGTTGCATTTGAAATTCTGGGTGAGTGTTGTTTTCTTGTTTCCTTTAAATAGAATTTTGGCCCAATTTTGTGATTTTTGCTAAGCCGCGCGCCTGTCAAGTAGTGTCCGGGCTAGGGTTAGGGTTAGGTTGAAAATAACACCTAGACATTTTGGGATGCCTTGGTTGTGTTTGGGGTTGCATTTGAAATTCTGGATGAGTGTTGTTTTCTTGTTTCCTCGAAATAAAATTTGGCCCAATTTTGTTATTATTGCTAAGCCGCGCGCCTGTCAAGTAGTGTCCGGGCTAGGGTTAGGGTTAGGTTGAAAATAACACCTAGACATTTTGGGATGCCTTGGTTGTGTTTAGGGTTGCATTTGAAATTCTGGGTGAGTGTTGTTTTCTTGTTTCCTCGAAATAGAATTTTGGCCCAATTTTGTGATTTTTGCTAAGCCGCGCGCCTGTCAAGTAGTGTCCGGGCTAGGGTTAGGGTTAGGTTGAAAATAACACCTAGACATTTTGGGATGCCTTGGTTGTGTTTAGGGTTGCATTTGAAATTCTGGGTGAGTGTTGTTTTCTTGTTTTCTCGAAAAACAAATTAGGCCCAATTTTGTGATTTTTGCTAAGCCGCGCGCCTGTCAAGTAGTGTCCGGGCTAGGGTTAGGGATAGGTTGAAAATAACACCTAGACATTTTGGGATGCCTTGGTTGTGTTTAGGGTTGCATTTGAAATTCTGGTTGAGTGTTGTTTTCTTGTTTCCTCTAAATAGAATTTTGGCCCAATTTTGTGATTTTTGCTAAGCCGCGCGCCTGTCAAATAGTGTCCGGGCAAGGGTTAGGGTTTGGTTGAAAATAACACCTAGACATTTTGGGATGCCTTGGTTGTGTTTAGGGTTGCATTTGAAATTCTGGGTGAGTGTTGTTTTCTTGTTTCCTCGAGAAACAAATTTGGCCCAATTTTGTGATTTTTGCTAAGCCGCGCGCCTGTCAAGTAGTGTCCGGGCTAGGGTTAGGGTTAGGTTGAAAATAACACCTAGAGATTTTGGGATGCCTTGCTTGTGTTTAGGGTTGCATTTGAAATTCTGGGTGAGTGTTGTTTTCTTGTTTCCTCGTAATAGAATTTTGGCCCAATTTTGTGATTTTTGCTAAGCCGCGCGCCTGTCAAATAGTGTCCGGGCTAGGGTTAGGGTTTGGTTGAAAATAACACCTAGACATTTTGGGATGCCTTGGTTGTGTTTAGGGTTGCATTTGAAATTCTGGGTGAGTGTTGTTTTCTTGTTTCCTCGAGAAACAAATTTGGCCCAATTTTGTGATTTTTGCTAAGCCGCGCGCCTGTCAAGTAGTGTCCGGGCTAGGGTTAGGGTTAGGTTGAAAATAACACCTAGAGATTTTGGGATGCCTTGCTTGTGTTTAGGGTTGCATTTGAAATTCTGGGTGAGTGTTGTTTTCTTGATTCGTCGTAATAGAATTTTGGCCCATTTTGTGATTTTTGCTAAGCCGCGCGCCTGTCAAATAATGTCCGGGCTAGGGTTAGGGTTTGGTTGAAAATAACACCTAGACATATTGGGATGCCTTGGTTGTGTTTAGGGTTGCATTTTATAATCTGGACGAGTGTTGTTTTCTTGTTTCCTCGAAAAACAAATTTGTCCCAATTTTGTGATTTTTGCTAAGCCGCGCGCCTGTCAAGTAGTGTCCGGGCTAGGGTTAGGGTTAGGTTGAAAATAACACCTAGACATTTTGGGATGCCTTGGTTGTGTTTAGGGTTGCATTTGATATTCTGGGTGAGTGTTGTTTTCTTGTTTCCTCGTAATAGAATTTTGGCCCAATTTTGTGATTTTTGCTAAGCCGCGCGCCTGTCAAGTAGTGTCCGGGCTAGGGTTAGGGTTAGGTTGAAAATAACACCTAGACATTTTGGGATGCCTTGGTTGTGTTTAGGGTTGCATTTGAAATTCTGGGTGAGTGTTGTTTTCTTGTTTCCTCGAAATAGAATATTGGCCCAATTTTGTGATTTTTGCTAAGCCGCGCGCCTGTCAAGTAGTGTCCGGGCTAGGGTTAGGGTTAGGTTGAAAATAACACCTAGACATTTTGGGATGCCTTGGTGGTGTTTAGGGTTGCATTTGAAATTCTGGGTGAGTGTTGTTTTCTTGTTTCCTCTAAATAGAATTTTGGCCCAATTTTGTGATTTTTGCTAAGCCGCGCGCCTGTCAAGTAGTGTCCGGGCTAGGGTTAGGGTTAGGTTGAAAATAACACCTAGACATTTTGGGATGCCTTGGTTGTGTTTGGGGTTGCATTTGAAATTCTGGATGAGTGTTGTTTTCTTGTTTCCTCGAAATAAAATTTGGCCCAATTTTGTTATTTTTGCTAAGCCGCGCGCCTGTCAAGTAGTGTCCGGGCTAGGGTTAGGGTTAGGTTGAAAATAACACCTAGACATTTTGGGATGCCTTGGTTGTGTTTAGGGTTGCATTTGAAATTCTGGGTGAGTGTTGTTTTCTTGTTTCCTCGAAATAGAATTTTGGCCCAATTTTGTGATTTTTGCTAAGCCGCGCGCCTGTCAAGTAGTGTCCGGGCTAGGGTTAGGGTTAGGTTGAAAATAACACCTAGACATTTTGGGATGCCTTGGTGGTGTTTAGGGTTGCATTTGAAATTCTGGGTGAGTGTTGTTTTCTTGTTTCCTCGAAATAGAATTTTGGCCCAATTGTGTTATTTTTGCTAAGTGGCGCGCCTGTCAAGTAGTGTCCGGGCTAGGGTTAGGGTTAGGTTGAAAATAACACCTAGACATTTTGGGATGCCTTGGTTGTGTTTAGGGTTGCATTTGAAATTCTGGGTGAGTGTTGTTTTCTTGTTTCCTCGAAATAGAATTTTTGCCCAATTTTGTGATTTTTGCTAAGCCGCGCGCCTGTCAAGTAGTGTCCGGGCTAGGGTTAGGGTTAGGTTGAAAATAACACCTAGACATTTAGGGATGCCTTGGTTGTGTTTAGGGTTGCATTTGATATTCTGGGTGAGTGTTGTTTTCTTGTTTCCTCGTAATAGAATTTTGGCCCAATTTTGTGATTTTTGCTAAGCCGCGCGCCTGTCAAGTAGTGTCCGGGCTAGGGTTAGGGTTAGGTTGAAAATAACACCTAGACATTTTGGGATGCCTTGGTGGTGTTTAGGGTTGCATTTGAAATTCTGGGTGAGTGTTGTTTTCTTGTTTCCTCTAAATAGAATTTTGGCCCAATTTTGTGATTTTTGCTAAGCCGCGCGCCTGTCAAGTAGTGTCCAGGCTACGGTTAGGGTTAGGTTGAATTAACACCTAGACATTTTGGGATGCCTTGGTTGTGTTTGGGGTTGCATTTGAAATTCTGGATGAGTGTTGTTTTCTTGTTTCCTCGAAATAAAATTTGGCCCAATTTTGTTATTTTTGCTAAGCCGCGCGCCTGTCAAGTAGTGTCCGGGCTAGGGTTAGGGTTAGGTTGAAAATAACACCTAGACATTTTGGGATGCCTTGGTTGTGTTTAGGGTTGCATTTGAAATTCTGGGTGAGTGTTGTTTTCTTGTTTCCTCGAAATAGAATTTTGGCCCAATTTTGTGATTTTTGCTAAGCCGCGCGCCTGTCAAGTAGTGTCCGGGCTAGGGTTAGGGTTAGGTTGAAAATAACACCTAGACATTTTGGGATGCCTTGGTTGTGTTTAGGGTTGCATTTGAAATTCTGGGTGAGTGTTGTTTTCTTGTTTTCTCGAAAAACAAATTAGGCCCAATTTTGTGATTTTTGCTAAGCCGCGCGCCTGTCAAATAGTGTCCGGGCTAGGGTTAGGGTTAGGTTGAAAATAACACCTAGACATTTTGGGATGCCTTGGTTGTGTTTAGGGTTGCATTTGAAATTCTGGGTGAGTGTTGTTTTCTTGTTTCCTCGAGAAACAAATTTGGCCCAATTTTGTGATTTTTGCTAAGCCGCGCGCCTGTCAAGTAGTGTCCGGGCTAGGGTTAGGGTTAGGTTGAAAATAACACCTAGAGATTTTGGGATGCCTTGCTTGTGTTTAGGGTTGCATTTGAAATTCTGGGTGAGTGTTCTTTTCTTGTTTCCTCGTAATAGAATTTTGGCCCAATTTTGTGATTTTTGCTAAGCCGCGCGCCTGTCAAATAATGTCCGGGCTAGGGTTAGGGTTTGGTTGAAAATAACACCTAGACATATTGGGATGCCTTGGTTGTGTTTAGGGTTGCATTTTATAATCTTGGACGAGTGTTGTTTTCTTGTTTCCTCGAAAAACAAATTTGTCCCAATTTTGTGATTTTTGCTAAGCCGCGCGCCTGTCAAATAGTGTCCAAGCTAGGGTTAGGGTTAGGTTGAAAATAACACCTAGACATTTTGGGATGCCTTGGTTGTGTTTAGGGTTGCATTTGAAATTCTGGGTGAGTGTTGTTTTCTTGTTTCCTCGAAATAGAATTTTGGCCCAATTGTGTTATTTTTGCTAAGTCGCGCGCCTGTCAAGTAGTGTCCGGGCTAGGGTTAGGGTTAGGTTGAAAATAACACCTAGACATTTTGGGATGCCTTGGTTGTGTTTAGGGTTGCATTTGAAATTCTGGGTGAGTGTTGTTTTCTTGTTTCCTCGAAATAGAATTTTTGCCCAATTTTGTGATTTTTGCTAAGCAGCGCGCCTGTCAAGTAGTGTCCGGGCTAGGGTTAGGGTTAGGTTGAAAATAACACCTAGACATTTTGGGATGCCTTGGTTGTGTTTAGGGTTGCATTTGAAATTCTGGGTGAGTGTTGTTTTCTTGTTTCCTCCAGAAACAAATTTGGCCCAATTTTGTGATTCTTGCTAAGCCGCGCGCCTGTCAAGTAGTGTCCGGGCTAGGGTTAGGGTTAGGTTGAAAATAACACCTAGAGATTTTGGGATGCCTTGCTTGTGTTTAGGGTTGCATTTGAAATTCTGGGTGAGTGTTGTTTTCTTGTTTCCTCGTAATAGAATTTTGGCCCAATTTTGTGATTTTTGCTAAGCCGCGCGCCTGTCAAGTAGTGTCCGGGCTAGGGTTAGGGTTAGGTTGAAAATAACACCTAGACATTTTGGGATGCCTTGGTGGTGTTTAGGGTTGCATTTGAAATTCTGGGTGAGTGTTGTTTTCTTGTTTCCTCTAAATAGAATTTTGGCCCAATTTTGTGATTTTTGCTAAGCCGCGCGCCTGTCAAGTAGTGTCCAGGCTACGGTTAGGGTTAGGTTGAATTAACACCTAGACATTTTGGGATGCCTTGGTTGTGTTTGGGGTTGCATTTGAAATTCTGGATGAGTGTTGTTTTCTTGTTTCCTCGAAATAAAATTTGGCCCAATTTTGTTATTTTTGCTAAGCCGCGCGCCTGTCAAGTAGTGTCCGGGCTAGGGTTAGGGTTAGGTTGAAAATAACACCTAGACATTTTGGGATGCCTTGGTTGTGTTTAGGGTTGCATTTGAAATTCTGGGTGAGTGTTGTTTTCTTGTTTCCTCGAAATAGAATTTTGGCCCAATTTTGTGATTTTTGCTAAGCCGCGCGCCTGTCAATTAGTGTCCGGGCTAGGGTTAGGGTTAGGTTGAAAATAACACCTAGACATTTTGGGATGCCTTGGTTGTGTTTAGGGTTGCATTTGAAATTCTGGGTGAGTGTTGTTTTCTTGTTTTCTCGAAAAACAAATTAGGCCCAATTTTGTGATTTTTGCTAAGCCGCGCGCCTGTCAAGTAGTGTCCGGGCTAGGGTTAGGGATAGGTTGAAAATAACACCTAGACATTTTGGGATGCCTTGGTGGTGTTTAGGGTTGCATTTGAAATTCTGGGTGAGTGTTGTTTTCTTGTTTCCTTTAAATAGAATTTTGGCCCAATTTTGTGATTTTTGCTAAGCCGCACGCCTGTCAAGTAGTGTCCGGGCTAGGGTTAGGGTTAGGTTGAAAATAACACCTAGACATTTTGGGATGCCTTGGTTGTGTTTGGGGTTGCATTTGAAATTCTGGATGAGTGTTGTTTTCTTGTTTCCTCGAAATAAAATTTGGCCCAATTTTGTTATTTTTGCTAAGCAACGCGCCTCTCAAGTAGTGTCCGGGCTAGGGTTAGGGTTAGGTTGAAAATAACACCTAGACATTTTTGGATGCCTTGGTTGTGTTTAGGGTTGCATTTGAAATTCTGGGTGAGTGTTGTTTTCTTGTTTCTTCGAAATAGAATTTTGGCCCAATTTTGTGATTTTTGCTAAGCCGCGCGCCTGTCAAGTAGTGTCCGGGCAAGGGTTAGGGTTAGGTTGAAAATAACACCTAGACATTTTGGGATGCCTTGGTTGTGTTTAGGGTTGCATTTGAAATTCTGGGTGAGTGTTGTTTTCTTGTTTTCTCGAAAAACAAATTAGGCCCAATTTTGTGATTTTTGCTAAGCCGCGCGCCTGTCAAGTAGTGTCCGGGCTAGGGTTAGGGATAGCTTGAAAATAACACCTAGACATTTTGGGATGCCTTGGTTGTGTTTAGGGTTGCATTTGAAATTCTGGGTGAGTGTTGTTTTCTTGTTTCCTCTAAATAGAATTTTGGCCCAATTTTGTGATTTTTGCTAAGCCGCGCGCCTGTCAAATAGTGTCCGGGCTAGGGTTAGGGTTAGGTTGAAAATAACACCTAGACATTTTGGGATGCCTTGGTTGTGTTTAGGGTTGCATTTGAAATTCTGGGTGAGTGTTGTTTTCTTGTTTCCTCGAAATAGAATTTTTGCCCAATTTTGTGATTTTTGCTAAGCCGCGCGCCTGTCAAGTAGTGTCCGGGCTAGGGTTAGGGTTAGGTTGAAAATAACACCTAGACATTTTGGGATGCCTTGGTTGTGTTTAGGGTTGCATTTGAAATTCTGGGTGAGTGTTGTTTTCTTGTTTCCTCGAGAAACAAATTTGGCCCAATTTTGTGATTTTTGCTAAGCCGTGCGCCTGTCAAATAGTGTCCGGGCTAGGGTTAGGGTTTGGTTGAAAATAACACCTAGACATTTTGGGATGCCTTGGTGGTGTTTAGGGTTGCATTTGAAATTCTGGGTGAGTGTTGTTTTCTTGTTTCCTCTAAATAGAATTTTGGCCCAATTTTGTGATTTTTGCTAAGCCGCGCGCCTGTCAAGTAGTGTCCGGGCTAGGGTTAGGGTTAGGTTGAAAATAACACCTAGAGATTTTGGGATGCCTTGGTGGTGTTTAGGGTTGCATTTGAAATTCTGGGTGAGTGTTGTTTTCTTGTTTCCTTTAAATAGAATTTTGGCCCAATTTTGTGATTTTTGCTAAGCCGCGCGCCTGTCAAGTAGTGTCCGGGCTAGGGTTAGGGTTAGGTTGAAAATAACACCTAGACATTTTGGGATGCCTTGGTTGTGTTTGGGGTTGCATTTGAAATTCTGGATGAGTGTTGTTTTCTTGTTTCCTCGAAATAAAATTTGGCCCAATTTTGTTATTATTGCTAAGCCGCGCGCCTGTCAAGTAGTGTCCGGGCTAGGGTTAGGGTTAGGTTGAAAATAACACCTAGACATTTTGGGATGCCTTGGTTGTGTTTAGGGTTGCATTTGAAATTCTGGGTGAGTGTTGTTTTCTTGTTTCCTCGAAATAGAATTTTGGCCCAATTTTGTGATTTTTGCTAAGCCGCGCGCCTGTCAAGTAGTGTCCGGGCTAGGGTTAGGGTTAGGTTGAAAATAACACCTAGACATTTTGGGATGCCTTGGTTGTGTTTAGGGTTGCATTTGAAATTCTGGGTGAGTGTTGTTTTCTTGTTTTCTCGAAAAACAAATTAGGCCCAATTTTGTGATTTTTGCTAAGCCGCGCGCCTGTCAAGTAGTGTCCGGGCTAGGGTTAGGGATAGGTTGAAAATAACACCTAGACATTTTGGGATGCCTTGGTTGTGTTTAGGGTTGCATTTGAAATTCTGGTTGAGTGTTGTTTTCTTGTTTCCTCTAAATAGAATTTTGGCCCAATTTTGTGATTTTTGCTAAGCCGCGCGCCTGTCAAATAGTGTCCGGGCAAGGGTTAGGGTTTGGTTGAAAATAACACCTAGACATTTTGGGATGCCTTGGTTGTGTTTAGGGTTGCATTTGAAATTCTGGGTGAGTGTTGTTTTCTTGTTTCCTCGAGAAACAAATTTGGCCCAATTTTGTGATTTTTGCTAAGCCGCGCGCCTGTCAAGTAGTGTCCGGGCTAGGGTTAGGGTTAGGTTGAAAATAACACCTAGAGATTTTGGGATGCCTTGCTTGTGTTTAGGGTTGCATTTGAAATTCTGGGTGAGTGTTGTTTTCTTGTTTCCTCGTAATAGAATTTTGGCCCAATTTTGTGATTTTTGCTAAGCCGCGCGCCTGTCAAATAGTGTCCGGGCTAGGGTTAGGGTTTGGTTGAAAATAACACCTAGACATTTTGGGATGCCTTGGTTGTGTTTAGGGTTGCATTTGAAATTCTGGGTGAGTGTTGTTTTCTTGTTTCCTCGAGAAACAAATTTGGCCCAATTTTGTGATTTTTGCTAAGCCGCGCGCCTGTCAAGTAGTGTCCGGGCTAGGGTTAGGGTTAGGTTGAAAATAACACCTAGAGATTTTGGGATGCCTTGCTTGTGTTTAGGGTTGCATTTGAAATTCTGGGTGAGTGTTGTTTTCTTGATTCGTCGTAATAGAATTTTGGCCCATTTTGTGATTTTTGCTAAGCCGCGCGCCTGTCAAATAATGTCCGGGCTAGGGTTAGGGTTTGGTTGAAAATAACACCTAGACATATTGGGATGCCTTGGTTGTGTTTAGGGTTGCATTTTATAATCTGGACGAGTGTTGTTTTCTTGTTTCCTCGAAAAACAAATTTGTCCCAATTTTGTGATTTTTGCTAAGCCGCGCGCCTGTCAAGTAGTGTCCGGGCTAGGGTTAGGGTTAGGTTGAAAATAACACCTAGACATTTTGGGATGCCTTGGTTGTGTTTAGGGTTGCATTTGATATTCTGGGTGAGTGTTGTTTTCTTGTTTCCTCGTAATAGAATTTTGGCCCAATTTTGTGATTTTTGCTAAGCCGCGCGCCTGTCAAGTAGTGTCCGGGCTAGGGTTAGGGTTAGGTTGAAAATAACACCTAGACATTTTGGGATGCCTTGGTTGTGTTTAGGGTTGCATTTGAAATTCTGGGTGAGTGTTGTTTTCTTGTTTCCTCGAAATAGAATATTGGCCCAATTTTGTTATTTTTGCTAAGCCGCGCGCCTGTCAAGTAGTGTCCGGGCTAGGGTTAGGGTTAGGTTGAAAATAACACCTAGACATTTTGGGATGCCTTGGTGGTGTTTAGGGTTGCATTTGAAATTCTGGGTGAGTGTTGTTTTCTTGTTTCCTCTAAATAGAATTTTGGCCCAATTTTGTGATTTTTGCTAAGCCGCGCGCCTGTCAAGTAGTGTCCGGGCTAGGGTTAGGGTTAGGTTGAAAATAACACCTAGACATTTTGGGATGCCTTGGTTGTGTTTGGGGTTGCATTTGAAATTCTGGATGAGTGTTGTTTTCTTGTTTCCTCGAAATAAAATTTGGCCCAATTTTGTTATTTTTGCTAAGCCGCGCGCCTGTCAAGTAGTGTCCGGGCTAGGGTTAAGGTTAGGTTGAAAATAACACCTAGACATTTTGGGATGCCTTGGTTGTGTTTAGGGTTGCATTTGAAATTCTGGGTGAGTGTTGTTTTCTTGTTTCCTCGAAATAGAATTTTGGCCCAATTTTGTGATTTTTGCTAAGCCGCGCGCCTGTCAAGTAGTGTCCGGGCTAGGGTTAGGGTTAGGTTGAAAATAACACCTAGACATTTTGGGATGCCTTGGTGGTGTTTAGGGTTGCATTTGAAATTCTGGGTGAGTGTTGTTTTCTTGTTTCCTCGAAATAGAATTTTGGCCCAATTGTGTTATTTTTGCTAAGTGGCGCGCCTGTCAAGTAGTGTCCGGGCTAGGGTTAGGGTTAGGTTGAAAATAACACCTAGACATTTTGGGATGCCTTGGTTGTGTTTAGGGTTGCATTTGAAATTCTGGGTGAGTGTTGTTTTCTTGTTTCCTCGAAATAGAATTTTTGCCCAATTTTGTGATTTTTGCTAAGCCGCGCGCCTGTCAAGTAGTGTCCGGGCTAGGGTTAGGGTTAGGTTGAAAATAACACCTAGACATTTAGGGATGCCTTGGTTGTGTTTAGGGTTGCATTTGATATTCTGGGTGAGTGTTGTTTTCTTGTTTCCTCGTAATAGAATTTTGGCCCAATTTTGTGATTTTTGCTAAGCCGCGCGCCTGTCAAGTAGTGTCCGGGCTAGGGTTAGGGTTAGGTTGAAAATAACACCTAGACATTTTGGGATGCCTTGGTGGTGTTTAGGGTTGCATTTGAAATTCTGGGTGAGTGTTGTTTTCTTGTTTCCTCTAAATAGAATTTTGGCCCAATTTTGTGATTTTTGCTAAGCCGCGCGCCTGTCAAGTAGTGTCCAGGCTACGGTTAGGGTTAGGTTGAATTAACACCTAGACATTTTGGGATGCCTTGGTTGTGTTTGGGGTTGCATTTGAAATTCTGGATGAGTGTTGTTTTCTTGTTTCCTCGAAATAAAATTTGGCCCAATTTTGTTATTTTTGCTAAGCCGCGCGCCTGTCAAGTAGTGTCCGGGCTAGGGTTAGGGTTAGGTTGAAAATAACACCTAGACATTTTGGGATGCCTTGGTTGTGTTTAGGGTTGCATTTGAAATTCTGGGTGAGTGTTGTTTTCTTGTTTCCTCGAAATAGAATTTTGGCCCAATTTTGTGATTTTTGCTAAGCCGCGCGCCTGTCAAGTAGTGTCCGGGCTAGGGTTAGGGTTAGGTTGAAAATAACACCTAGACATTTTGGGATGCCTTGGTTGTGTTTAGGGTTGCATTTGAAATTCTGGGTGAGTGTTGTTTTCTTGTTTTCTCGAAAAACAAATTAGGCCCAATTTTGTGATTTTTGCTAAGCCGCGCGCCTGTCAAATAGTGTCCGGGCTAGGGTTAGGGTTAGGTTGAAAATAACACCTAGACATTTTGGGATGCCTTGGTTGTGTTTAGGGTTGCATTTGAAATTCTGGGTGAGTGTTGTTTTCTTGTTTCCTCGAGAAACAAATTTGGCCCAATTTTGTGATTTTTGCTAAGCCGCGCGCCTGTCAAGTAGTGTCCGGGCTAGGGTTAGGGTTAGGTTGAAAATAACACCTAGAGATTTTGGGATGCCTTGCTTGTGTTTAGGGTTGCATTTGAAATTCTGGGTGAGTGTTCTTTTCTTGTTTCCTCGTAATAGAATTTTGGCCCAATTTTGTGATTTTTGCTAAGCCGCGCGCCTGTCAAATAATGTCCGGGCTAGGGTTAGGGTTTGGTTGAAAATAACACCTAGACATATTGGGATGCCTTGGTTGTGTTTAGGGTTGCATTTTATAATCTTGGACGAGTGTTGTTTTCTTGTTTCCTCGAAAAACAAATTTGTCCCAATTTTGTGATTTTTGCTAAGCCGCGCGCCTGTCAAATAGTGTCCAAGCTAGGGTTAGGGTTAGGTTGAAAATAACACCTAGACATTTTGGGATGCCTTGGTTGTGTTTAGGGTTGCATTTGAAATTCTGGGTGAGTGTTGTTTTCTTGTTTCCTCGAAATAGAATTTTGGCCCAATTGTGTTATTTTTGCTAAGTCGCGCGCCTGTCAAGTAGTGTCCGGGCTAGGGTTAGGGTTAGGTTGAAAATAACACCTAGACATTTTGGGATGCCTTGGTTGTGTTTAGGGTTGCATTTGAAATTCTGGGTGAGTGTTGTTTTCTTGTTTCCTCGAAATAGAATTTTGGCCCAATTTTGTGATTTTTGCTAAGCCGCGCGCCTGTCAAGTAGTGTCCGGGCTAGGGTTAGGGTTAGGTTGAAAATAACACCTAGACATTTTGGGATGCCTTGGTTGTGTTTAGGGTTGCATTTGAAATTCTGGGTGAGTGTTGTTTTCTTGTTTTCTCGAAAAACAAATTAGGCCCAATTTTGTGATTTTTGCTAAGCCGCGCGCCTGTCAAGTAGTGTCCGGGCTAGGGTTAGGGATAGGTTGAAAATAACACCTAGACATTTTGGGATGCCTTGGTGGTGTTTAGGGTTGCATTTGAAATTCTGGGTGAGTGTTGTTTTCTTGTTTCCTTTAAATAGAATTTTGGCCCAATTTTGTGATTTTTGCTAAGCCGCACGCCTGTCAAGTAGTGTCCGGGCTAGGGTTAGGGTTAGGTTGAAAATAACACCTAGACATTTTGGGATGCCTTGGTTGTGTTTGGGGTTGCATTTGAAATTCTGGATGAGTGTTGTTTTCTTGTTTCCTCGAAATAAAATTTGGCCCAATTTTGTTATTTTTGCTAAGCAACGCGCCTGTCAAGTAGTGTCCGGGCTAGGGTTAGGGTTAGGTTGAAAATAACACCTAGACATTTTTGGATGCCTTGGTTGTGTTTAGGGTTGCATTTGAAATTCTGGGTGAGTGTTGTTTTCTTGTTTCTTCGAAATAGAATTTTGGCCCAATTTTGTGATTTTTGCTAAGCCGCGCGCCTGTCAAGTAGTGTCCGGGCAAGGGTTAGGGTTAGGTTGAAAATAACACCTAGACATTTTGGGATGCCTTGGTTGTGTTTAGGGTTGCATTTGAAATTCTGGGTGAGTGTTCTTTTCTTGTTTCCTCGTAATAGAATTTTGGCCCAATTTTGTGATTTTTGCTAAGCCGCGCGCCTGTCAAATAGTGTCCGGGCTAGGGTTAGGGTTTGGTTGAAAATAACACCTAGACATTTTGGGATGCCTTGGTTGTGTTTAGGGTTGCATTTGAAATTCTGGGTGAGTGTTGTTTTCTTGTTTCCTCGAGAAACAAATTTGGCCCAATTTTGTGATTTTTGCTAAGCCGCGCGCCTGTCAAGTAGTGTCCGGGCTAGGGTTAGGGTTAGGTTGAAAATAACACCTAGAGATTTTGGGATGCCTTGCTTGTGTTTAGGGTTGCATTTGAAATTCTGGGTGAGTGTTGTTTTCTTGATTCGTCGTAATAGAATTTTGGCCCATTTTGTGATTTTTGCTAAGCCGCGCGCCTGTCAAATAATGTCCGGGCTAGGGTTAGGGTTTGGTTGAAAATAACACCTAGACATATTGGGATGCCTTGGTTGTGTTTAGGGTTGCATTTTATAATCTTGGACGAGTGTTGTTTTCTTGTTTCCTCGAAAAACAAATTTGTCCCAATTTTGTGATTTTTGCTAAGCCGCGCGCCTGTCAAATAGTGTCCAAGCTAGGGTTAGGGTTAGGTTGAAAATAACACCTAGACATTTTGGGATGCCTTGGTTGTGTTTAGGGTTGCATTTGAAATTCTGGGTGAGTGTTGTTTTCTTGTTTCCTCGAAATAGAATTTTGGCCCAATTGTGTTATTTTTGCTAAGTCGCGCGCCTGTCAAGTAGTGTCCGGGCTAGGGTTAGGGTTAGGTTGAAAATAACACCTAGACATTTTGGGATGCCTTGGTTGTGTTTAGGGTTGCATTTGAAATTCTGGGTGAGTGTTGTTTTCTTGTTTCCTCGAAATAGAATTTTGGCCCAATTTTGTGATTTTTGCTAAGCCGCGCGCCTGTCAAGTAGTGTCCGGGCTAGGGTTAGGGTTAGGTTGAAAATAACACCTAGACATTTTGGGATGCCTTGGTTGTGTTTAGGGTTGCATTTGAAATTCTGGGTGAGTGTTGTTTTCTTGTTTTCTCGAAAAACAAATTAGGCCCAATTTTGTGATTTTTGCTAAGCCGCGCGCCTGTCAAGTAGTGTCCGGGCTAGGGTTAGGGATAGGTTGAAAATAACACCTAGACATTTTGGGATGCCTTGGTGGTGTTTAGGGTTGCATTTGAAATTCTGGGTGAGTGTTGTTTTCTTGTTTCCTTTAAATAGAATTTTGGCCCAATTTTGTGATTTTTGCTAAGCCGCACGCCTGTCAAGTAGTGTCCGGGCTAGGGTTAGGGTTAGGTTGAAAATAACACCTAGACATTTTGGGATGCCTTGGTTGTGTTTGGGGTTGCATTTGAAATTCTGGATGAGTGTTGTTTTCTTGTTTCCTCGAAATAAAATTTGGCCCAATTTTGTTATTTTTGCTAAGCAACGCGCCTGTCAAGTAGTGTCCGGGCTAGGGTTAGGGTTAGGTTGAAAATAACACCTAGACATTTTTGGATGCCTTGGTTGTGTTTAGGGTTGCATTTGAAATTCTGGGTGAGTGTTGTTTTCTTGTTTCTTCGAAATAGAATTTTGGCCCAATTTTGTGATTTTTGCTAAGCCGCGCGCCTGTCAAGTAGTGTCCGGGCAAGGGTTAGGGTTAGGTTGAAAATAACACCTAGACATTTTGGGATGCCTTGGTTGTGTTTAGGGTTGCATTTGAAATTCTGGGTGAGTGTTGTTTTCTTGTTTTCTCGAAAAACAAATTAGGCCCAATTTTGTGATTTTTGCTAAGCCGCGCGCCTGTCAAGTAGTGTCCGGGCTAGGGTTAGGGATAGGTTGAAAATAACACCTAGACATTTTGGGATGCCTTGGTTGTGTTTAGGGTTGCATTTGAAATTCTGGGTGAGTGTTGTTTTCTTGTTTCCTCGAAATAGAATTTTTGCCCAATTTTGTGATTTTTGCTAAGCCGCGCGCCTGTCAAGTAGTGTCCGGGCTAGGGTTAGGGTTAGGTTGAAAATAACACCTAGACATTTTGGGATGCCTTGGTTGTGTTTAGGGTTGCATTTGAAATTCTGGGTGAGTGTTGTTTTCTTGTTTCCTCGAGAAACAAATTTGGCCCAATTTTGTGATTTTTGCTAAGCCGTGCGCCTGTCAAATAGTGTCCGGGCTAGGGTTAGGGTTTGGTTGAAAATAACACCTAGACATTTTGGGATGCCTTGGTGGTGTTTAGGGTTGCATTTGAAATTCTGGGTGAGTGTTGTTTTCTTGTTTCCTCTAAATAGAATTTTGGCCCAATTTTGTGATTTTTGCTAAGCCGCGCGCCTGTCAAGTAGTGTCCGGGCTAGGGTTAGGGTTAGGTTGAAAATAACACCTAGAGATTTTGGGATGCCTTGGTGGTGTTTAGGGTTGCATTTGAAATTCTGGGTGAGTGTTGTTTTCTTGTTTCCTTTAAATAGAATTTTGGCCCAATTTTGTGATTTTTGCTAAGCCGCGCGCCTGTCAAGTAGTGTCCGGGCTAGGGTTAGGGTTAGGTTGAAAATAACACCTAGACATTTTGGGATGCCTTGGTTGTGTTTGGGGTTGCATTTGAAATTCTGGATGAGTGTTGTTTTCTTGTTTCCTCGAAATAAAATTTGGCCCAATTTTGTTATTATTGCTAAGCCGCGCGCCTGTCAAGTAGTGTCCGGGCTAGGGTTAGGGTTAGGTTGAAAATAACACCTAGACATTTTGGGATGCCTTGGTTGTGTTTAGGGTTGCATTTGAAATTCTGGGTGAGTGTTGTTTTCTTGTTTCCTCGAAATAGAATTTTGGCCCAATTTTGTGATTTTTGCTAAGCCGCGCGCCTGTCAAGTAGTGTCCGGGCTAGGGTTAGGGTTAGGTTGAAAATAACACCTAGACATTTTGGGATGCCTTGGTTGTGTTTAGGGTTGCATTTGAAATTCTGGGTGAGTGTTGTTTTCTTGTTTTCTCGAAAAACAAATTAGGCCCAATTTTGTGATTTTTGCTAAGCCGCGCGCCTGTCAAGTAGTGTCCGGGCTAGGGTTAGGGATAGGTTGAAAATAACACCTAGACATTTTGGGATGCCTTGGTTGTGTTTAGGGTTGCATTTGAAATTCTGGTTGAGTGTTGTTTTCTTGTTTCCTCTAAATAGAATTTTGGCCCAATTTTGTGATTTTTGCTAAGCCGCGCGCCTGTCAAATAGTGTCCGGGCAAGGGTTAGGGTTTGGTTGAAAATAACACCTAGACATTTTGGGATGCCTTGGTTGTGTTTAGGGTTGCATTTGAAATTCTGGGTGAGTGTTGTTTTCTTGTTTCCTCGAGAAACAAATTTGGCCCAATTTTGTGATTTTTGCTAAGCCGCGCGCCTGTCAAGTAGTGTCCGGGCTAGGGTTAGGGTTAGGTTGAAAATAACACCTAGAGATTTTGGGATGCCTTGCTTGTGTTTAGGGTTGCATTTGAAATTCTGGGTGAGTGTTCTTTTCTTGTTTCCTCGTAATAGAATTTTGGCCCAATTTTGTGATTTTTGCTAAGCCGCGCGCCTGTCAAATAGTGTCCGGGCTAGGGTTAGGGTTTGGTTGAAAATAACACCTAGACATTTTGGGATGCCTTGGTTGTGTTTAGGGTTGCATTTGAAATTCTGGGTGAGTGTTGTTTTCTTGTTTCCTCGAGAAACAAATTTGGCCCAATTTTGTGATTTTTGCTAAGCCGCGCGCCTGTCAAGTAGTGTCCGGGCTAGGGTTAGGGTTAGGTTGAAAATAACACCTAGAGATTTTGGGATGCCTTGCTTGTGTTTAGGGTTGCATTTGAAATTCTGGGTGAGTGTTGTTTTCTTGATTCGTCGTAATAGAATTTTGGCCCATTTTGTGATTTTTGCTAAGCCGCGCGCCTGTCAAATAATGTCCGGGCTAGGGTTAGGGTTTGGTTGAAAATAACACCTAGACATATTGGGATGCCTTGGTTGTGTTTAGGGTTGCATTTTATAATCTTGGACGAGTGTTGTTTTCTTGTTTCCTCGAAAAACAAATTTGTCCCAATTTTGTGATTTTTGCTAAGCCGCGCGCCTGTCAAATAGTGTCCAAGCTAGGGTTAGGGTTAGGTTGAAAATAACACCTAGACATTTTGGGATGCCTTGGTTGTGTTTAGGGTTGCATTTGAAATTCTGGGTGAGTGTTGTTTTCTTGTTTCCTCGAAATAGAATTTTGGCCCAATTGTGTTATTTTTGCTAAGTCGCGCGCCTGTCAAGTAGTGTCCGGGCTAGGGTTAGGGTTAGGTTGAAAATAACACCTAGACATTTTGGGATGCCTTGGTTGTGTTTAGGGTTGCATTTGAAATTCTGGGTGAGTGTTGTTTTCTTGTTTCCTCGAAATAGAATTTTTGCCCAATTTTGTGATTTTTGCTAAGCAGCGCGCCTGTCAAGTAGTGTCCGGGCTAGGGTTAGGGTTAGGTTGAAAATAACACCTAGACATTTTGGGATGCCTTGGTTGTGTTTAGGGTTGCATTTGAAATTCTGGGTGAGTGTTGTTTTCTTGTTTCCTCCAGAAACAAATTTGGCCCAATTTTGTGATTCTTGCTAAGCCGCGCGCCTGTCAAGTAGTGTCCGGGCTAGGGTTAGGGTTAGGTTGAAAATAACACCTAGAGATTTTGGGATGCCTTGCTTGTGTTTAGGGTTGCATTTGAAATTCTGGGTGAGTGTTGTTTTCTTGTTTCCTCGTAATAGAATTTTGGCCCAATTTTGTGATTTTTGCTAAGCCGCGCGCCTGTCAAGTAGTGTCCGGGCTAGGGTTAGGGTTAGGTTGAAAATAACACCTAGACATTTTGGGATGCCTTGGTGGTGTTTAGGGTTGCATTTGAAATTCTGGGTGAGTGTTGTTTTCTTGTTTCCTCTAAATAGAATTTTGGCCCAATTTTGTGATTTTTGCTAAGCCGCGCGCCTGTCAAGTAGTGTCCAGGCTACGGTTAGGGTTAGGTTGAATTAACACCTAGACATTTTGGGATGCCTTGGTTGTGTTTGGGGTTGCATTTGAAATTCTGGATGAGTGTTGTTTTCTTGTTTCCTCGAAATAAAATTTGGCCCAATTTTGTTATTTTTGCTAAGCCGCGCGCCTGTCAA
This sequence comes from Lepisosteus oculatus, assembly GCF_040954835.1. Classification (NCBI taxonomy): domain Eukaryota; kingdom Metazoa; phylum Chordata; class Actinopteri; order Semionotiformes; family Lepisosteidae; genus Lepisosteus; species Lepisosteus oculatus. Next base: position 281,204 of record NW_027168414.1, on the reverse strand, counting down.
GTAGTGTCCGGGCTAGGGTTAGGGTTAGGTTGAAAATAACACCTAGACATTTTGGGATGCCTTGGTTGTGTTTAGGGTTGCATTTGAAATTCTGGGTGAGTGTTGTTTTCTTGTTTCCTCGAAATAGAATTTTGGCCCAATTTTGTGATTTTTGCTAAGCCGCGCGCCTGTCAATTAGTGTCCGGGCTAGGGTTAGGGTTAGGTTGAAAATAACACCTAGACATTTTGGGATGCCTTGGTTGTGTTTAGGGTTGCATTTGAAATTCTGGGTGAGTGTTGTTTTCTTGTTTTCTCGAAAAACAAATTAGGCCCAATTTTGTGATTTTTGCTAAGCCGCGCGCCTGTCAAGTAGTGTCCGGGCTAGGGTTAGGGATAGGTTGAAAATAACACCTAGACATTTTGGGATGCCTTGGTGGTGTTTAGGGTTGCATTTGAAATTCTGGGTGAGTGTTGTTTTCTTGTTTCCTTTAAATAGAATTTTGGCCCAATTTTGTGATTTTTGCTAAGCCGCACGCCTGTCAAGTAGTGTCCGGGCTAGGGTTAGGGTTAGGTTGAAAATAACACCTAGACATTTTGGGATGCCTTGGTTGTGTTTGGGGTTGCATTTGAAATTCTGGATGAGTGTTGTTTTCTTGTTTCCTCGAAATAAAATTTGGCCCAATTTTGTTATTTTTGCTAAGCAACGCGCCTGTCAAGTAGTGTCCGGGCTAGGGTTAGGGTTAGGTTGAAAATAACACCTAGACATTTTTGGATGCCTTGGTTGTGTTTAGGGTTGCATTTGAAATTCTGGGTGAGTGTTGTTTTCTTGTTTCTTCGAAATAGAATTTTGGCCCAATTTTGTGATTTTTGCTAAGCCGCGCGCCTGTCAAGTAGTGTCCGGGCAAGGGTTAGGGTTAGGTTGAAAATAACACCTAGACATTTTGGGATGCCTTGGTTGTGTTTAGGGTTGCATTTGAAATTCTGGGTGAGTGTTGTTTTCTTGTTTTCTCGAAAAACAAATTAGGCCCAATTTTGTGATTTTTGCTAAGCCGCGCGCCTGTCAAGTAGTGTCCGGGCTAGGGTTAGGGATAGGTTGAAAATAACACCTAGACATTTTGGGATGCCTTGGTTGTGTTTAGGGTTGCATTTGAAATTCTGGGTGAGTGTTGTTTTCTTGTTTCCTCTAAATAGAATTTTGGCCCAATTTTGTGATTTTTGCTAAGCCGCGCGCCTGTCAAATAGTGTCCGGGCTAGGGTTAGGGTTAGGTTGAAAATAACACCTAGACATTTTGGGATGCCTTGGTTGTGTTTAGGGTTGCATTTGAAATTCTGGGTGAGTGTTGTTTTCTTGTTTCCTCGAAATAGAATTTTTGCCCAATTTTGTGATTTTTGCTAAGCCGCGCGCCTGTCAAGTAGTGTCCGGGCTAGGGTTAGGGTTAGGTTGAAAATAACACCTAGACATTTTGGGATGCCTTGGTTGTGTTTAGGGTTGCATTTGAAATTCTGGGTGAGTGTTGTTTTCTTGTTTCCTCGAGAAACAAATTTGGCCCAATTTTGTGATTTTTGCTAAGCCGTGCGCCTGTCAAATAGTGTCCGGGCTAGGGTTAGGGTTTGGTTGAAAATAACACCTAGACATTTTGGGATGCCTTGGTGGTGTTTAGGGTTGCATTTGAAATTCTGGGTGAGTGTTGTTTTCTTGTTTCCTCTAAATAGAATTTTGGCCCAATTTTGTGATTTTTGCTAAGCCGCGCGCCTGTCAAGTAGTGTCCGGGCTAGGGTTAGGGTTAGGTTGAAAATAACACCTAGAGATTTTGGGATGCCTTGGTGGTGTTTAGGGTTGCATTTGAAATTCTGGGTGAGTGTTGTTTTCTTGTTTCCTTTAAATAGAATTTTGGCCCAATTTTGTGATTTTTGCTAAGCCGCGCGCCTGTCAAGTAGTGTCCGGGCTAGGGTTAGGGTTAGGTTGAAAATAACACCTAGACATTTTGGGATGCCTTGGTTGTGTTTGGGGTTGCATTTGAAATTCTGGATGAGTGTTGTTTTCTTGTTTCCTCGAAATAAAATTTGGCCCAATTTTGTTATTATTGCTAAGCCGCGCGCCTGTCAAGTAGTGTCCGGGCTAGGGTTAGGGTTAGGTTGAAAATAACACCTAGACATTTTGGGATGCCTTGGTTGTGTTTAGGGTTGCATTTGAAATTCTGGGTGAGTGTTGTTTTCTTGTTTCCTCGAAATAGAATTTTGGCCCAATTTTGTGATTTTTGCTAAGCCGCGCGCCTGTCAAGTAGTGTCCGGGCTAGGGTTAGGGTTAGGTTGAAAATAACACCTAGACATTTTGGGATGCCTTGGTTGTGTTTAGGGTTGCATTTGAAATTCTGGGTGAGTGTTGTTTTCTTGTTTTCTCGAAAAACAAATTAGGCCCAATTTTGTGATTTTTGCTAAGCCGCGCGCCTGTCAAGTAGTGTCCGGGCTAGGGTTAGGGATAGGTTGAAAATAACACCTAGACATTTTGGGATGCCTTGGTTGTGTTTAGGGTTGCATTTGAAATTCTGGTTGAGTGTTGTTTTCTTGTTTCCTCTAAATAGAATTTTGGCCCAATTTTGTGATTTTTGCTAAGCCGCGCGCCTGTCAAATAGTGTCCGGGCAAGGGTTAGGGTTTGGTTGAAAATAACACCTAGACATTTTGGGATGCCTTGGTTGTGTTTAGGGTTGCATTTGAAATTCTGGGTGAGTGTTGTTTTCTTGTTTCCTCGAGAAACAAATTTGGCCCAATTTTGTGATTTTTGCTAAGCCGCGCGCCTGTCAAGTAGTGTCCGGGCTAGGGTTAGGGTTAGGTTGAAAATAACACCTAGAGATTTTGGGATGCCTTGCTTGTGTTTAGGGTTGCATTTGAAATTCTGGGTGAGTGTTGTTTTCTTGATTCGTCGTAATAGAATTTTGGCCCATTTTGTGATTTTTGCTAAGCCGCGCGCCTGTCAAATAATGTCCGGGCTAGGGTTAGGGTTTGGTTGAAAATAACACCTAGACATATTGGGATGCCTTGGTTGTGTTTAGGGTTGCATTTTATAATCTGGACGAGTGTTGTTTTCTTGTTTCCTCGAAAAACAAATTTGTCCCAATTTTGTGATTTTTGCTAAGCCGCGCGCCTGTCAAGTAGTGTCCGGGCTAGGGTTAGGGTTAGGTTGAAAATAACACCTAGACATTTTGGGATGCCTTGGTTGTGTTTAGGGTTGCATTTGATATTCTGGGTGAGTGTTGTTTTCTTGTTTCCTCGTAATAGAATTTTGGCCCAATTTTGTGATTTTTGCTAAGCCGCGCGCCTGTCAAGTAGTGTCCGGGCTAGGGTTAGGGTTAGGTTGAAAATAACACCTAGACATTTTGGGATGCCTTGGTTGTGTTTAGGGTTGCATTTGAAATTCTGGGTGAGTGTTGTTTTCTTGTTTCCTCGAAATAGAATATTGGCCCAATTTTGTTATTTTTGCTAAGCCGCGCGCCTGTCAAGTAGTGTCCGGGCTAGGGTTAGGGTTAGGTTGAAAATAACACCTAGACATTTTGGGATGCCTTGGTGGTGTTTAGGGTTGCATTTGAAATTCTGGGTGAGTGTTGTTTTCTTGTTTCCTCTAAATAGAATTTTGGCCCAATTTTGTGATTTTTGCTAAGCCGCGCGCCTGTCAAGTAGTGTCCGGGCTAGGGTTAGGGTTAGGTTGAAAATAACACCTAGACATTTTGGGATGCCTTGGTTGTGTTTGGGGTTGCATTTGAAATTCTGGATGAGTGTTGTTTTCTTGTTTCCTCGAAATAAAATTTGGCCCAATTTTGTTATTTTTGCTAAGCCGCGCGCCTGTCAAGTAGTGTCCGGGCTAGGGTTAGGGTTAGGTTGAAAATAACACCTAGACATTTTGGGATGCCTTGGTTGTGTTTAGGGTTGCATTTGAAATTCTGGGTGAGTGTTGTTTTCTTGTTTCCTCGAAATAGAATTTTGGCCCAATTTTGTGATTTTTGCTAAGCCGCGCGCCTGTCAAGTAGTGTCCGGGCTAGGGTTAGGGTTAGGTTGAAAATAACACCTAGACATTTTGGGATGCCTTGGTGGTGTTTAGGGTTGCATTTGAAATTCTGGGTGAGTGTTGTTTTCTTGTTTCCTCGAAATAGAATTTTGGCCCAATTGTGTTATTTTTGCTAAGTGGCGCGCCTGTCAAGTAGTGTCCGGGCTAGGGTTAGGGTTAGGTTGAAAATAACACCTAGACATTTTGGGATGCCTTGGTTGTGTTTAGGGTTGCATTTGAAATTCTGGGTGAGTGTTGTTTTCTTGTTTCCTCGAAATAGAATTTTTGCCCAATTTTGTGATTTTTGCTAAGCCGCGCGCCTGTCAAGTAGTGTCCGGGCTAGGGTTAGGGTTAGGTTGAAAATAACACCTAGACATTTTGGGATGCCTTGGTGGTGTTTAGGGTTGCATTTGAAATTCTGGGTGAGTGTTGTTTTCTTGTTTCCTCTAAATAGAATTTTGGCCCAATTTTGTGATTTTTGCTAAGCCGCGCGCCTGTCAAGTAGTGTCCAGGCTACGGTTAGGGTTAGGTTGAATTAACACCTAGACATTTTGGGATGCCTTGGTTGTGTTTGGGGTTGCATTTGAAATTCTGGATGAGTGTTGTTTTCTTGTTTCCTCGAAATAAAATTTGGCCCAATTTTGTTATTTTTGCTAAGCCGCGCGCCTGTCAAGTAGTGTCCGGGCTAGGGTTAGGGTTAGGTTGAAAATAACACCTAGACATTTTGGGATGCCTTGGTTGTGTTTAGGGTTGCATTTGAAATTCTGGGTGAGTGTTGTTTTCTTGTTTCCTCGAAATAGAATTTTGGCCCAATTTTGTGATTTTTGCTAAGCCGCGCGCCTGTCAAATAGTGTCCGGGCTAGGGTTAGGGTTAGGTTGAAAATAACACCTAGACATTTTGGGATGCCTTGGTTGTGTTTAGGGTTGCATTTGAAATTCTGGGTGAGTGTTGTTTTCTTGTTTCCTCGAGAAACAAATTTGGCCCAATTTTGTGATTTTTGCTAAGCCGCGCGCCTGTCAAGTAGTGTCCGGGCTAGGGTTAGGGTTAGGTTGAAAATAACACCTAGAGATTTTGGGATGCCTTGCTTGTGTTTAGGGTTGCATTTGAAATTCTGGGTGAGTGTTCTTTTCTTGTTTCCTCGTAATAGAATTTTGGCCCAATTTTGTGATTTTTGCTAAGCCGCGCGCCTGTCAAATAATGTCCGGGCTAGGGTTAGGGTTTGGTTGAAAATAACACCTAGACATATTGGGATGCCTTGGTTGTGTTTAGGGTTGCATTTTATAATCTTGGACGAGTGTTGTTTTCTTGTTTCCTCGAAAAACAAATTTGTCCCAATTTTGTGATTTTTGCTAAGCCGCGCGCCTGTCAAATAGTGTCCAAGCTAGGGTTAGGGTTAGGTTGAAAATAACACCTAGACATTTTGGGATGCCTTGGTTGTGTTTAGGGTTGCATTTGAAATTCTGGGTGAGTGTTGTTTTCTTGTTTCCTCGAAATAGAATTTTGGCCCAATTGTGTTATTTTTGCTAAGTCGCGCGCCTGTCAAGTAGTGTCCGGGCTAGGGTTAGGGTTAGGTTGAAAATAACACCTAGACATTTTGGGATGCCTTGGTTGTGTTTAGGGTTGCATTTGAAATTCTGGGTGAGTGTTGTTTTCTTGTTTCCTCGAAATAGAATTTTGGCCCAATTTTGTGATTTTTGCTAAGCCGCGCGCCTGTCAAGTAGTGTCCGGGCTAGGGTTAGGGTTAGGTTGAAAATAACACCTAGACATTTTGGGATGCCTTGGTTGTGTTTAGGGTTGCATTTGAAATTCTGGGTGAGTGTTGTTTTCTTGTTTTCTCGAAAAACAAATTAGGCCCAATTTTGTGATTTTTGCTAAGCCGCGCGCCTGTCAAGTAGTGTCCGGGCTAGGGTTAGGGATAGGTTGAAAATAACACCTAGACATTTTGGGATGCCTTGGTGGTGTTTAGGGTTGCATTTGAAATTCTGGGTGAGTGTTGTTTTCTTGTTTCCTTTAAATAGAATTTTGGCCCAATTTTGTGATTTTTGCTAAGCCGCACGCCTGTCAAGTAGTGTCCGGGCTAGGGTTAGGGTTAGGTTGAAAATAACACCTAGACATTTTGGGATGCCTTGGTTGTGTTTGGGGTTGCATTTGAAATTCTGGATGAGTGTTGTTTTCTTGTTTCCTCGAAATAAAATTTTGCCCAATTTTGTTATTTTTGCTAAGCAACGCGCCTGTCAAGTAGTGTCCGGGCTAGGGTTAGGGTTAGGTTGAAAATAACACCTAGACATTTTTGGATGCCTTGGTTGTGTTTAGGGTTGCATTTGAAATTCTGGGTGAGTGTTGTTTTCTTGTTTCTTCGAAATAGAATTTTGGCCCAATTTTGTGATTTTTGCTAAGCCGCGCGCCTGTCAAGTAGTGTCCGGGCAAGGGTTAGGGTTAGGTTGAAAATAACACCTAGACATTTTGGGATGCCTTGGTTGTGTTTAGGGTTGCATTTGAAATTCTGGGTGAGTGTTCTTTTCTTGTTTCCTCGTAATAGAATTTTGGCCCAATTTTGTGATTTTTGCTAAGCCGCGCGCCTGTCAAATAGTGTCCGGGCTAGGGTTAGGGTTTGGTTGAAAATAACACCTAGACATTTTGGGATGCCTTGGTTGTGTTTAGGGTTGCATTTGAAATTCTGGGTGAGTGTTGTTTTCTTGTTTCCTCGAGAAACAAATTTGGCCCAATTTTGTGATTTTTGCTAAGCCGCGCGCCTGTCAAGTAGTGTCCGGGCTAGGGTTAGGGTTAGGTTGAAAATAACACCTAGAGATTTTGGGATGCCTTGCTTGTGTTTAGGGTTGCATTTGAAATTCTGGGTGAGTGTTGTTTTCTTGATTCGTCGTAATAGAATTTTGGCCCATTTTGTGATTTTTGCTAAGCCGCGCGCCTGTCAAATAATGTCCGGGCTAGGGTTAGGGTTTGGTTGAAAATAACACCTAGACATATTGGGATGCCTTGGTTGTGTTTAGGGTTGCATTTTATAATCTTGGACGAGTGTTGTTTTCTTGTTTCCTCGAAAAACAAATTTGTCCCAATTGTGTTATTTTTGCTAAGTCGCGCGCCTGTCAAGTAGTGTCCGGGCTAGGGTTAGGGTTAGGTTGAAAATAACACCTAGACATTTTGGGATGCCTTGGTTGTGTTTAGGGTTGCATTTGAAATTCTGGGTGAGTGTTGTTTTCTTGTTTCCTCGAAATAGAATTTTGGCCCAATTTTGTGATTTTTGCTAAGCCGCGCGCCTGTCAAGTAGTGTCCGGGCTAGGGTTAGGGTTAGGTTGAAAATAACACCTAGACATTTTGGGATGCCTTGGTTGTGTTTAGGGTTGCATTTGAAATTCTGGGTGAGTGTTGTTTTCTTGTTTTCTCGAAAAACAAATTAGGCCCAATTTTGTGATTTTTGCTAAGCCGCGCGCCTGTCAAGTAGTGTCCGGGCTAGGGTTAGGGATAGGTTGAAAATAACACCTAGACATTTTGGGATGCCTTGGTGGTGTTTAGGGTTGCATTTGAAATTCTGGGTGAGTGTTGTTTTCTTGTTTCCTTTAAATAGAATTTTGGCCCAATTTTGTGATTTTTGCTAAGCCGCACGCCTGTCAAGTAGTGTCCGGGCTAGGGTTAGGGTTAGGTTGAAAATAACACCTAGACACTTTGGGATGCCTTGGTTGTGTTTGGGGTTGCATTTGAAATTCTGGATGAGTGTTGTTTTCTTGTTTCCTCGAAATAAAATTTGGCCCAATTTTGTTATTTTTGCTAAGCAACGCGCCTGTCAAGTAGTGTCCGGGCTAGGGTTAGGGTTAGGTTGAAAATAACACCTAGACATTTTTGGATGCCTTGGTTGTGTTTAGGGTTGCATTTGAAATTCTGGGTGAGTGTTGTTTTCTTGTTTCCTCTAAATAGAATTTTGGCCCAATTTTGTGATTTTTGCTAAGCCGCGCGCCTGTCAAGTAGTGTCCGGGCTAGGGTTAGGGTTAGGTTGAAAATAACACCTAGACATTTTGGGATGCCTTGGTGGTGTTTAGGGTTGCATTTGAAATTCTGGGTGAGTGTTGTTTTCTTGTTTCCTCTAAATAGAATTTTGGCCCAATTTTGTGATTTTTGCTAAGCCGCGCGCCTGTCAAGTAGTGTCCAGGCTACGGTTAGGGTTAGGTTGAATTAACACCTAGACATTTTGGGATGCCTTGGTTGTGTTTGGGGTTGCATTTGAAATTCTGGATGAGTGTTGTTTTCTTGTTTCCTCGAAATAAAATTTGGCCCAATTTTGTTATTTTTGCTAAGCCGCGCGCCTGTCAAGTAGTGTCCGGGCTAGGGTTAGGGTTAGGTTGAAAATAACACCTAGACATTTTGGGATGCCTTGGTTGTGTTTAGGGTTGCATTTGAAATTCTGGGTGAGTGTTGTTTTCTTGTTTCCTCGAAATAGAATTTTGGCCCAATTTTGTGATTTTTGCTAAGCCGCGCGCCTGTCAATTAGTGTCCGGGCTAGGGTTAGGGTTAGGTTGAAAATAACACCTAGACATTTTGGGATGCCTTGGTTGTGTTTAGGGTTGCATTTGAAATTCTGGGTGAGTGTTGTTTTCTTGTTTTCTCGAAAAACAAATTAGGCCCAATTTTGTGATTTTTGCTAAGCCGCGCGCCTGTCAAGTAGTGTCCGGGCTAGGGTTAGGGATAGGTTGAAAATAACACCTAGACATTTTGGGATGCCTTGGTGGTGTTTAGGGTTGCATTTGAAATTCTGGGTGAGTGTTGTTTTCTTGTTTCCTTTAAATAGAATTTTGGCCCAATTTTGTGATTTTTGCTAAGCCGCACGCCTGTCAAGTAGTGTCCGGGCTAGGGTTAGGGTTAGGTTGAAAATAACACCTAGACATTTTGGGATGCCTTGGTTGTGTTTGGGGTTGCATTTGAAATTCTGGATGAGTGTTGTTTTCTTGTTTCCTCGAAATAAAATTTGGCCCAATTTTGTTATTTTGGCTAAGCTACGCGCCTGTCAAGTAGTGTCCGGGCTAGGGTTAGGGTTAGGTTGAAAATAACACCTAGACATTTTTGGATGCCTTGGTTGTGTTTAGGGTTGCATTTGAAATTCTGGGTGAGTGTTGTTTTCTTGTTTCTTCGAAATAGAATTTTGGCCCAATTTTGTGATTTTTGCTAAGCCGCGCGCCTGTCAAGTAGTGTCCGGGCAAGGGTTAGGGTTAGGTTGAAAATAACACCTAGACATTTTGGGATGCCTTGGTTGTGTTTAGGGTTGCATTTGAAATTCTGGGTGAGTGTTGTTTTCTTGTTTTCTCGAAAAACAAATTAGGCCCAATTTTGTGATTTTTGCTAAGCCGCGCGCCTGTCAAGTAGTGTCCGGGCTAGGGTTAGGGATAGGTTGAAAATAACACCTAGACATTTTGGGATGCCTTGGTTGTGTTTAGGGTTGCATTTGAAATTCTGGGTGAGTGTTGTTTTCTTGTTTCCTCTAAATAGAATTTTGGCCCAATTTTGTGATTTTTGCTAAGCCGCGCGCCTGTCAAATAGTGTCCGGGCTAGGGTTAGGGTTAGGTTGAAAATAACACCTAGACATTTTGGGATGCCTTGGTTGTGTTTAGGGTTGCATTTGAAATTCTGGGTGAGTGTTGTTTTCTTGTTTCCTCGAAATAGAATTTTTGCCCAATTTTGTGATTTTTGCTAAGCCGCGCGCCTGTCAAGTAGTGTCCGGGCTAGGGTTAGGGTTAGGTTGAAAATAACACCTAGACATTTTGGGATGCCTTGGTTGTGTTTAGGGTTGCATTTGAAATTCTGGGTGAGTGTTGTTTTCTTGTTTCCTCGAGAAACAAATTTGGCCCAATTTTGTGATTTTTGCTAAGCCGTGCGCCTGTCAAATAGTGTCCGGGCTAGGGTTAGGGTTTGGTTGAAAATAACACCTAGACATTTTGGGATGCCTTGGTGGTGTTTAGGGTTGCATTTGAAATTCTGGGTGAGTGTTGTTTTCTTGTTTCCTCTAAATAGAATTTTGGCCCAATTTTGTGATTTTTGCTAAGCCGCGCGCCTGTCAAGTAGTGTCCGGGCTAGGGTTAGGGTTAGGTTGAAAATAACACCTAGAGATTTTGGGATGCCTTGGTGGTGTTTAGGGTTGCATTTGAAATTCTGGGTGAGTGTTGTTTTCTTGTTTCCTTTAAATAGAATTTTGGCCCAATTTTGTGATTTTTGCTAAGCCGCGCGCCTGTCAAGTAGTGTCCGGGCTAGGGTTAGGGTTAGGTTGAAAATAACACCTAGACATTTTGGGATGCCTTGGTTGTGTTTGGGGTTGCATTTGAAATTCTGGATGAGTGTTGTTTTCTTGTTTCCTCGAAATAAAATTTGGCCCAATTTTGTTATTATTGCTAAGCCGCGCGCCTGTCAAGTAGTGTCCGGGCTAGGGTTAGGGTTAGGTTGAAAATAACACCTAGACATTTTGGGATGCCTTGGTTGTGTTTAGGGTTGCATTTGAAATTCTGGGTGAGTGTTGTTTTCTTGTTTCCTCGAAATAGAATTTTGGCCCAATTTTGTGATTTTTGCTAAGCCGCGCGCCTGTCAAGTAGTGTCCGGGCTAGGGTTAGGGTTAGGTTGAAAATAACACCTAGACATTTTGGGATGCCTTGGTTGTGTTTAGGGTTGCATTTGAAATTCTGGGTGAGTGTTGTTTTCTTGTTTTCTCGAAAAACAAATTAGGCCCAATTTTGTGATTTTTGCTAAGCCGCGCGCCTGTCAAGTAGTGTCCGGGCTAGGGTTAGGGATAGGTTGAAAATAACACCTAGACATTTTGGGATGCCTTGGTTGTGTTTAGGGTTGCATTTGAAATTCTGGTTGAGTGTTGTTTTCTTGTTTCCTCTAAATAGAATTTTGGCCCAATTTTGTGATTTTTGCTAAGCCGCGCGCCTGTCAAATAGTGTCCGGGCAAGGGTTAGGGTTTGGTTGAAAATAACACCTAGACATTTTGGGATGCCTTGGTTGTGTTTAGGGTTGCATTTGAAATTCTGGGTGAGTGTTGTTTTCTTGTTTCCTCGAGAAACAAATTTGGCCCAATTTTGTGATTTTTGCTAAGCCGCGCGCCTGTCAAGTAGTGTCCGGGCTAGGGTTAGGGTTAGGTTGAAAATAACACCTAGAGATTTTGGGATGCCTTGCTTGTGTTTAGGGTTGCATTTGAAATTCTGGGTGAGTGTTGTTTTCTTGATTCGTCGTAATAGAATTTTGGCCCATTTTGTGATTTTTGCTAAGCCGCGCGCCTGTCAAATAATGTCCGGGCTAGGGTTAGGGTTTGGTTGAAAATAACACCTAGACATATTGGGATGCCTTGGTTGTGTTTAGGGTTGCATTTTATAATCTGGACGAGTGTTGTTTTCTTGTTTCCTCGAAAAACAAATTTGTCCCAATTTTGTGATTTTTGCTAAGCCGCGCGCCTGTCAAGTAGTGTCCGGGCTAGGGTTAGGGTTAGGTTGAAAATAACACCTAGACATTTTGGGATGCCTTGGTTGTGTTTAGGGTTGCATTTGATATTCTGGGTGAGTGTTGTTTTCTTGTTTCCTCGTAATAGAATTTTGGCCCAATTTTGTGATTTTTGCTAAGCCGCGCGCCTGTCAAGTAGTGTCCGGGCTAGGGTTAGGGTTAGGTTGAAAATAACACCTAGACATTTTGGGATGCCTTGGTTGTGTTTAGGGTTGCATTTGAAATTCTGGGTGAGTGTTGTTTTCTTGTTTCCTCGAAATAGAATATTGGCCCAATTTTGTTATTTTTGCTAAGCCGCGCGCCTGTCAAGTAGTGTCCGGGCTAGGGTTAGGGTTAGGTTGAAAATAACACCTAGACATTTTGGGATGCCTTGGTGGTGTTTAGGGTTGCATTTGAAATTCTGGGTGAGTGTTGTTTTCTTGTTTCCTCTAAATAGAATTTTGGCCCAATTTTGTGATTTTTGCTAAGCCGCGCGCCTGTCAAGTAGTGTCCGGGCTAGGGTTAGGGTTAGGTTGAAAATAACACCTAGACATTTTGGGATGCCTTGGTTGTGTTTGGGGTTGCATTTGAAATTCTGGATGAGTGTTATTTTCTTGTTTCCTCGAAATAAAATTTGGCCCAATTTTGTTATTTTTGCTAAGCCGCGCGCCTGTCAAGTAGTGTCCGGGCTAGGGTTAGGGTTAGGTTGAAAATAACACCTAGACATTTTGGGATGCCTTGGTTGTGTTTAGGGTTGCATTTGAAATTCTGGGTGAGTGTTGTTTTCTTGTTTCCTCGAAATAGAATTTTGGCCCAATTTTGTGATTTTTGCTAAGCCGCGCGCCTGTCAAGTAGTGTCCGGGCTAGGGTTAGGGTTAGGTTGAAAATAACACCTAGACATTTTGGGATGCCTTGGTGGTGTTTAGGGTTGCATTTGAAATTCTGGGTGAGTGTTGTTTTCTTGTTTCCTCGAAATAGAATTTTGGCCCAATTGTGTTATTTTTGCTAAGTGGCGCGCCTGTCAAGTAGTGTCCGGGCTAGGGTTAGGGTTAGGTTGAAAATAACACCTAGACATTTTATGATGCCTTGGTTGTGTTTAGGGTTGCATTTGAAATTCTGGGTGAGTGTTGTTTTCTTGTTTCCTCGAAATAGAATTTTTGCCCAATTTTGTGATTTTTGCTAAGCCGCGCGCCTGTCAAGTAGTGTCCGGGCTAGGGTTAGGGTTAGGTTGAAAATAACACCTAGACATTTTGGGATGCCTTGGTTGTGTTTAGGGTTGCATTTGATATTCTGGGTGAGTGTTGTTTTCTTGTTTCCTCGTAATAGAATTTTGGCCCAATTTTGTGATTTTTGCTAAGCCGCGCGCCTGTCAAGTAGTGTCCGGGCTAGGGTTAGGGTTAGGTTGAAAATAACACCTAGACATTTTGGGATGCCTTGGTGGTGTTTAGGGTTGCATTTGAAATTCTGGGTGAGTGTTGTTTTCTTGTTTCCTCTAAATAGAATTTTGGCCCAATTTTGTGATTTTTGCTAAGCCGCGCGCCTGTCAAGTAGTGTCCAGGCTACGGTTAGGGTTAGGTTGAATTAACACCTAGACATTTTGGGATGCCTTGGTTGTGTTTGGGGTTGCATTTGAAATTCTGGATGAGTGTTGTTTTCTTGTTTCCTCGAAATAAAATTTGGCCCAATTTTGTTATTTTTGCTAAGCCGCGCGCCTGTCAAGTAGTGTCCGGGCTAGGGTTAGGGTTAGGTTTAAAAATAACACCTAGACATTTTGGGATGCCTTGGTTGTGTTTAGGGTTGCATTTGAAATTCTGGGTGAGTGTTGTTTTCTTGTTTCCTCGAAATAGAATTTTGGCCCAATTTTGTGATTTTTGCTAAGCCGCGCGCCTGTCAAATAGTGTCCGGGCTAGGGTTAGGGTTAGGTTGAAAATAACACCTAGACATTTTGGGATGCCTTGGTTGTGTTTAGGGTTGCATTTGAAATTCTGGGTGAGTGTTGTTTTCTTGTTTCCTCGAGAAACAAATTTGGCCCAATTTTGTGATTTTTGCTAAGCCGCGCGCCTGTCAAGTAGTGTCCGGGCTAGGGTTAGGGTTAGGTTGAAAATAACACCTAGAGATTTTGGGATGCCTTGCTTGTGTTTAGGGTTGCATTTGAAATTCTGGGTGAGTGTTCTTTTCTTGTTTCCTCGTAATAGAATTTTGGCCCAATTTTGTGATTTTTGCTAAGCCGCGCGCCTGTCAAATAATGTCCGGGCTAGGGTTAGGGTTTGGTTGAAAATAACACCTAGACATATTGGGATGCCTTGGTTGTGTTTAGGGTTGCATTTTATAATCTTGGACGAGTGTTGTTTTCTTGTTTCCTCGAAAAACAAATTTGTCCCAATTTTGTGATTTTTGCTAAGCCGCGCGCCTGTCAAATAGTGTCCAAGCTAGGGTTAGGGTTAGGTTGAAAATAACACCTAGACATTTTGGGATGCCTTGGTTGTGTTTAGGGTTGCATTTGAAATTCTGGGTGAGTGTTGTTTTCTTGTTTCCTCGAAATAGAATTTTGGCCCAATTGTGTTATTTTTGCTAAGTCGCGCGCCTGTCAAGTAGTGTCCGGGCTAGGGTTAGGGTTAGGTTGAAAATAACACCTAGACATTTTGGGATGCCTTGGTTGTGTTTAGGGTTGCATTTGAAATTCTGGGTGAGTGTTGTTTTCTTGTTTCCTCGAAATAGAATTTTGGCCCAATTTTGTGATTTTTGCTAAGCCGCGCGCCTGTCAAGTAGTGTCCGGGCTAGGGTTAGGGTTAGGTTGAAAATAACACCTAGACATTTTGGGATGCCTTGGTTGTGTTTAGGGTTGCATTTGAAATTCTGGGTGAGTGTTGTTTTCTTGTTTTCTCGAAAAACAAATTAGGCCCAATTTTGTGATTTTTGCTAAGCCGCGCGCCTGTCAAGTAGTGTCCGGGCTAGGGTTAGGGATAGGTTGAAAATAACACCTAGACATTTTGGGATGCCTTGGTGGTGTTTAGGGTTGCATTTGAAATTCTGGGTGAGTGTTGTTTTCTTGTTTCCTTTAAATAGAATTTTGGCCCAATTTTGTGATTTTTGCTAAGCCGCACGCCTGTCAAGTAGTGTCCGGGCTAGGGTTAGGGTTAGGTTGAAAATAACACCTAGACATTTTGGGATGCCTTGGTTGTGTTTGGGGTTGCATTTGAAATTCTGGATGAGTGTTGTTTTCTTGTTTCCTCGAAATAAAATTTGGCCCAATTTTGTTATTTTTGCTAAGCAACGCGCCTGTCAAGTAGTGTCCGGGCTAGGGTTAGGGTTAGGTTGAAAATAACACCTAGACATTTTTGGATGCCTTGGTTGTGTTTAGGGTTGCATTTGAAATTCTGGGTGAGTGTTGTTTTCTTGTTTCTTCGAAATAGAATTTTGGCCCAATTTTGTGATTTTTGCTAAGCCGCGCGCCTGTCAAGTAGTGTCCGGGCAAGGGTTAGGGTTAGGTTGAAAATAAAACCTAGACATTTTGGGATGCCTTGGTTGTGTTTAGGGTTGCATTTGAAATTCTGGGTGAGTGTTCTTTTCTTGTTTCCTCGTAATAGAATTTTGGCCCAATTTTGTGATTTTTGCTAAGCCGCGCGCCTGTCAAATAGTGTCCGGGCTAGGGTTAGGGTTTGGTTGAAAATAACACCTAGACATTTTGGGATGCCTTGGTTGTGTTTAGGGTTGCATTTGAAATTCTGGGTGAGTGTTGTTTTCTTGTTTCCTCGAGAAACAAATTTGGCCCAATTTTGTGATTTTTGCTAAGCCGCGCGCCTGTCAAGTAGTGTCCGGGCTAGGGTTAGGGTTAGGTTGAAAATAACACCTAGAGATTTTGGGATGCCTTGCTTGTGTTTAGGGTTGCATTTGAAATTCTGGGTGAGTGTTGTTTTCTTGATTCGTCGTAATAGAATTTTGGCCCATTTTGTGATTTTTGCTAAGCCGCGCGCCTGTCAAATAATGTCCGGGCTAGGGTTAGGGTTTGGTTGAAAATAACACCTAGACATATTGGGATGCCTTGGTTGTGTTTAGGGTTGCATTTTATAATCTTGGACGAGTGTTGTTTTCTTGTTTCCTCGAAAAACAAATTTGTCCCAATTTTGTGATTTTTGCTAAGCCGCGCGCCTGTCAAATAGTGTCCAAGCTAGGGTTAGGGTTAGGTTGAAAATAACACCTAGACATTTTGGGATGCCTTGGTTGTGTTTAGGGTTGCATTTGAAATTCTGGGTGAGTGTTGTTTTCTTGTTTCCTCGAAATAGAATTTTGGCCCAATTGTGTTATTTTTGCTAAGTCGCGCGCCTGTCAAGTAGTGTCCGGGCTAGGGTTAGGGTTAGGTTGAAAATAACACCTAGACATTTTGGGATGCCTTGGTTGTGTTTAGGGTTGCATTTGAAATTCTGGGTGAGTGTTGTTTTCTTGTTTCCTCGAAATAGAATTTTGGCCCAATTTTGTGATTTTTGCTAAGCCGCGCGCCTGTCAAGTAGTGTCCGGGCTAGGGTTAGGGTTAGGTTGAAAATAACACCTAGACATTTTGGGATGCCTTGGTTGTGTTTAGGGTTGCATTTGAAATTCTGGGTGAGTGTTGTTTTCTTGTTTTCTCGAAAAACAAATTAGGCCCAATTTTGTGATTTTTGCTAAGCCGCGCGCCTGTCAAGTAGTGTCCGGGCTAGGGTTAGGGATAGGTTGAAAATAACACCTAGACATTTTGGGATGCCTTGGTGGTGTTTAGGGTTGCATTTGAAATTCTGGGTGAGTGTTGTTTTCTTGTTTCCTTTAAATAGAATTTTGGCCCAATTTTGTGATTTTTGCTAAGCCGCACGCCTGTCAAGTAGTGTCCGGGCTAGGGTTAGGGTTAGGTTGAAAATAACACCTAGACACTTTGGGATGCCTTGGTTGTGTTTGGGGTTGCATTTGAAATTCTGGATGAGTGTTGTTTTCTTGTTTCCTCGAAATAAAATTTGGCCCAATTTTGTTATTTTTGCTAAGCAACGCGCCTGTCAAGTAGTGTCCGGGCTAGGGTTAGGGTTAGGTTGAAAATAACACCTAGACATTTTTGGATGCCTTGGTTGTGTTTAGGGTTGCATTTGAAATTCTGGGTGAGTGTTGTTTTCTTGTTTCTTCGAAATAGAATTTTGGCCCAATTTTGTGATTTTTGCTAAGCCGCGCGCCTGTCAAGTAGTGTCCGGGCAAGGGTTAGGGTTAGGTTGAAAATAACACCTAGACATTTTGGGATGCCTTGGTTGTGTTTAGGGTTGCATTTGAAATTCTGGGTGAGTGTTGTTTTCTTGTTTCCTCGAGAAACAAATTTGGCCCAATTTTGTGATTTTTGCTAAGCCGCGCGCCTGTCAAGTAGTGTCCGGGCTAGGGTTAGGGTTAGGTTGAAAATAACACCTAGAGATTTTGGGATGCCTTGCTTGTGTTTAGGGTTGCATTTGAAATTCTGGGTGAGTGTTGTTTTCTTGATTCGTCGTAATAGAATTTTGGCCCATTTTGTGATTTTTGCTAAGCCGCGCGCCTGTCAAATAATGTCCGGGCTAGGGTTAGGGTTTGGTTGAAAATAACACCTAGACATATTGGGATGCCTTGGTTGTGTTTAGGGTTGCATTTTATAATCTTGGACGAGTGTTGTTTTCTTGTTTCCTCGAAAAACAAATTTGTCCCAATTTTGTGATTTTTGCTAAGCCGCGCGCCTGTCAAATAGTGTCCAAGCTAGGGTTAGGGTTAGGTTGAAAATAACACCTAGACATTTTGGGATGCCTTGGTTGTGTTTAGGGTTGCATTTGAAATTCTGGGTGAGTGTTGTTTTCTTGTTTCCTCGAAATAGAATTTTGGCCCAATTGTGTTATTTTTGCTAAGTCGCGCGCCTGTCAAGTAGTGTCCGGGCTAGGGTTAGGGTTAGGTTGAAAATAACACCTAGACATTTTGGGATGCCTTGGTTGTGTTTAGGGTTGCATTTGAAATTCTGGGTGAGTGTTGTTTTCTTGTTTCCTCGAAATAGAATTTTGGCCCAATTTTGTGATTTTTGCTAAGCCGCGCGCCTGTCAAGTAGTGTCCGGGCTAGGGTTAGGGTTAGGTTGAAAATAACACCTAGACATTTTGGGATGCCTTGGTTGTGTTTAGGGTTGCATTTGAAATTCTGGGTGAGTGTTGTTTTCTTGTTTTCTCGAAAAACAAATTAGGCCCAATTTTGTGATTTTTGCTAAGCCGCGCGCCTGTCAAGTAGTGTCCGGGCTAGGGTTAGGGATAGGTTGAAAATAACACCTAGACATTTTGGGATGCCTTGGTGGTGTTTAGGGTTGCATTTGAAATTCTGGGTGAGTGTTGTTTTCTTGTTTCCTTTAAATAGAATTTTGGCCCAATTTTGTGATTTTTGCTAAGCCGCACGCCTGTCAAGTAGTGTCCGGGCTAGGGTTAGGGTTAGGTTGAAAATAACACCTAGACACTTTGGGATGCCTTGGTTGTGTTTGGGGTTGCATTTGAAATTCTGGATGAGTGTTGTTTTCTTGTTTCCTCGAAATAAAATTTGGCCCAATTTTGTTATTTTTGCTAAGCAACGCGCCTGTCAAGTAGTGTCCGGGCTAGGGTTAGGGTTAGGTTGAAAATAACACCTAGACATTTTTGGATGCCTTGGTTGTGTTTAGGGTTGCATTTGAAATTCTGGGTGAGTGTTGTTTTCTTGTTTCTTCGAAATAGAATTTTGGCCCAATTTTGTGATTTTTGCTAAGCCGCGCGCCTGTCAAGTAGTGTCCGGGCAAGGGTTAGGGTTAGGTTGAAAATAACACCTAGACATTTTGGGATGCCTTGGTTGTGTTTAGGGTTGCATTTGAAATTCTGGGTGAGTGTTGTTTTCTTGTTTTCTCGAAAAACAAATTAGGCCCAATTTTGTGATTTTTGCTAAGCCGCGCGCCTGTCAAGTAGTGTCCGGGCTAGGGTTAGGGATAGGTTGAAAATAACACCTAGACATTTTGGGATGCCTTGGTTGTGTTTAGGGTTGCATTTGAAATTCTGGGTGAGTGTTGTTTTCTTGTTTCCTCTAAATAGAATTTTGGCCCAATTTTGTGATTTTTGCTAAGCCGCGCGCCTGTCAAATAGTGTCCGGGCTAGGGTTAGGGTTAGGTTGAAAATAACACCTAGACATTTTGGGATGCCTTGGTTGTGTTTAGGGTTGCATTTGAAATTCTGGGTGAGTGTTGTTTTCTTGTTTCCTCGAAATAGAATTTTTGCCCAATTTTGTGATTTTTGCTAAGCCGCGCGCCTGTCAAGTAGTGTCCGGGCTAGGGTTAGGGTTAGGTTGAAAATAACACCTAGACATTTTGGGATGCCTTGGTTGTGTTTAGGGTTGCATTTGAAATTCTGGGTGAGTGTTGTTTTCTTGTTTCCTCGAGAAACAAATTTGGCCCAATTTTGTGATTTTTGCTAAGCCGTGCGCCTGTCAAATAGTGTCCGGGCTAGGGTTAGGGTTTGGTTGAAAATAACACCTAGACATTTTGGGATGCCTTGGTGGTGTTTAGGGTTGCATTTGAAATTCTGGGTGAGTGTTGTTTTCTTGTTTCCTCTAAATAGAATTTTGGCCCAATTTTGTGATTTTTGCTAAGCCGCGCGCCTGTCAAGTAGTGTCCGGGCTAGGGTTAGGGTTAGGTTGAAAATAACACCTAGAGATTTTGGGATGCCTTGGTGGTGTTTAGGGTTGCATTTGAAATTCTGGGTGAGTGTTGTTTTCTTGTTTCCTTTAAATAGAATTTTGGCCCAATTTTGTGATTTTTGCTAAGCCGCGCGCCTGTCAAGTAGTGTCCGGGCTAGGGTTAGGGTTAGGTTGAAAATAACACCTAGACATTTTGGGATGCCTTGGTTGTGTTTGGGGTTGCATTTGAAATTCTGGATGAGTGTTGTTTTCTTGTTTCCTCGAAATAAAATTTGGCCCAATTTTGTTATTATTGCTAAGCCGCGCGCCTGTCAAGTAGTGTCCGGGCTAGGGTTAGGGTTAGGTTGAAAATAACACCTAGACATTTTGGGATGCCTTGGTTGTGTTTAGGGTTGCATTTGAAATTCTGGGTGAGTGTTGTTTTCTTGTTTCCTCGAAATAGAATTTTGGCCCAATTTTGTGATTTTTGCTAAGCCGCGCGCCTGTCAAGTAGTGTCCGGGCTAGGGTTAGGGTTAGGTTGAAAATAACACCTAGACATTTTGGGATGCCTTGGTTGTGTTTAGGGTTGCATTTGAAATTCTGGGTGAGTGTTGTTTTCTTGTTTTCTCGAAAAACAAATTAGGCCCAATTTTGTGATTTTTGCTAAGCCGCGCGCCTGTCAAGTAGTGTCCGGGCTAGGGTTAGGGATAGGTTGAAAATAACACCTAGACATTTTGGGATGCCTTGGTTGTGTTTAGGGTTGCATTTGAAATTCTGGTTGAGTGTTGTTTTCTTGTTTCCTCTAAATAGAATTTTGGCCCAATTTTGTGATTTTTGCTAAGCCGCGCGCCTGTCAAATAGTGTCCGGGCAAGGGTTAGGGTTTGGTTGAAAATAACACCTAGACATTTTGGGATGCCTTGGTTGTGTTTAGGGTTGCATTTGAAATTCTGGGTGAGTGTTGTTTTCTTGTTTCCTCGAGAAACAAATTTGGCCCAATTTTGTGATTTTTGCTAAGCCGCGCGCCTGTCAAGTAGTGTCCGGGCTAGGGTTAGGGTTAGGTTGAAAATAACACCTAGAGATTTTGGGATGCCTTGCTTGTGTTTAGGGTTGCATTTGAAATTCTGGGTGAGTGTTGTTTTCTTGATTCGTCGTAATAGAATTTTGGCCCATTTTGTGATTTTTGCTAAGCCGCGCGCCTGTCAAATAATGTCCGGGCTAGGGTTAGGGTTTGGTTGAAAATAACACCTAGACATATTGGGATGCCTTGGTTGTGTTTAGGGTTGCATTTTATAATCTGGACGAGTGTTGTTTTCTTGTTTCCTCGAAAAACAAATTTGTCCCAATTTTGTGATTTTTGCTAAGCCGCGCGCCTGTCAAGTAGTGTCCGGGCTAGGGTTAGGGTTAGGTTGAAAATAACACCTAGACATTTTGGGATGCCTTGGTTGTGTTTAGGGTTGCATTTGATATTCTGGGTGAGTGTTGTTTTCTTGTTTCCTCGTAATAGAATTTTGGCCCAATTTTGTGATTTTTGCTAAGCCGCGCGCCTGTCAAGTAGTGTCCGGGCTAGGGTTAGGGTTAGGTTGAAAATAACACCTAGACATTTTGGGATGCCTTGGTTGTGTTTAGGGTTGCATTTGAAATTCTGGGTGAGTGTTGTTTTCTTGTTTCCTCGAAATAGAATATTGGCCCAATTTTGTTATTTTTGCTAAGCCGCGCGCCTGTCAAGTAGTGTCCGGGCTAGGGTTAGGGTTAGGTTGAAAATAACACCTAGACATTTTGGGATGCCTTGGTGGTGTTTAGGGTTGCATTTGAAATTCTGGGTGAGTGTTGTTTTCTTGTTTCCTCTAAATAGAATTTTGGCCCAATTTTGTGATTTTTGCTAAGCCGCGCGCCTGTCAAGTAGTGTCCGGGCTAGGGTTAGGGTTAGGTTGAAAATAACACCTAGACATTTTGGGATGCCTTGGTTGTGTTTGGGGTTGCATTTGAAATTCTGGATGAGTGTTGTTTTCTTGTTTCCTCGAAATAAAATTTGGCCCAATTTTGTTATTTTTGCTAAGCCGCGCGCCTGTCAAGTAGTGTCCGGGCTAGGGTTAGGGTTAGGTTGAAAATAACACCTAGACATTTTGGGATGCCTTGGTTGTGTTTAGGGTTGCATTTGAAATTCTGGGTGAGTGTTGTTTTCTTGTTTCCTCGAAATAGAATTTTGGCCCAATTTTGTGATTTTTGCTAAGCCGCGCGCCTGTCAAGTAGTGTCCGGGCTAGGGTTAGGGTTAGGTTGAAAATAACACCTAGACATTTTGGGATGCCTTGGTGGTGTTTAGGGTTGCATTTGAAATTCTGGGTGAGTGTTGTTTTCTTGTTTCCTCGAAATAGAATTTTGGCCCAATTGTGTTATTTTTGCTAAGTGGCGCGCCTGTCAAGTAGTGTCCGGGCTAGGGTTAGGGTTAGGTTGAAAATAACACCTAGACATTTTGGGATGCCTTGGTTGTGTTTAGGGTTGCATTTGAAATTCTGGGTGAGTGTTGTTTTCTTGTTTCCTCGAAATAGAATTTTTGCCCAATTTTGTGATTTTTGCTAAGCCGCGCGCCTGTCAAGTAGTGTCCGGGCTAGGGTTAGGGTTAGGTTGAAAATAACACCTAGACATTTTGGGATGCCTTGGTTGTGTTTAGGGTTGCATTTGATATTCTGGGTGAGTGTTGTTTTCTTGTTTCCTCGTAATAGAATTTTGGCCCAATTTTGTGATTTTTGCTAAGCCGCGCGCCTGTCAAGTAGTGTCCGGGCTAGGGTTAGGGTTAGGTTGAAAATAACACCTAGACATTTTGGGATGCCTTGGTGGTGTTTAGGGTTGCATTTGAAATTCTGGGTGAGTGTTGTTTTCTTGTTTCCTCTAAATAGAATTTTGGCCCAATTTTGTGATTTTTGCTAAGCCGCGCGCCTGTCAAGTAGTGTCCAGGCTACGGTTAGGGTTAGGTTGAATTAACACCTAGACATTTTGGGATGCCTTGGTTGTGTTTGGGGTTGCATTTGAAATTCTGGATGAGTGTTGTTTTCTTGTTTCCTCGAAATAAAATTTGGCCCAATTTTGTTATTTTTGCTAAGCCGCGCGCCTGTCAAGTAGTGTCCGGGCTAGGGTTAGGGTTAGGTTGAAAATAACACCTAGACATTTTGGGATGCCTTGGTTGTGTTTAGGGTTGCATTTGAAATTCTGGGTGAGTGTTGTTTTCTTGTTTCCTCGAAATAGAATTTTGGCCCAATTTTGTGATTTTTGCTAAGCCGCGCGCCTGTCAAGTAGTGTCCGGGCTAGGGTTAGGGTTAGGTTGAAAATAACACCTAGACATTTTGGGATGCCTTGGTTGTGTTTAGGGTTGCATTTGAAATTCTGGGTGAGTGTTGTTTTCTTGTTTTCTCGAAAAACAAATTAGGCCCAATTTTGTGATTTTTGCTAAGCCGCGCGCCTGTCAAATAGTGTCCGGGCTAGGGTTAGGGTTAGGTTGAAAATAACACCTAGACATTTTGGGATGCCTTGGTTGTGTTTAGGGTTGCATTTGAAATTCTGGGTGAGTGTTGTTTTCTTGTTTCCTCGAGAAACAAATTTGGCCCAATTTTGTGATTTTTGCTAAGCCGCGCGCCTGTCAAGTAGTGTCCGGGCTAGGGTTAGGGTTAGGTTGAAAATAACACCTAGAGATTTTGGGATGCCTTGCTTGTGTTTAGGGTTGCATTTGAAATTCTGGGTGAGTGTTCTTTTCTTGTTTCCTCGTAATAGAATTTTGGCCCAATTTTGTGATTTTTGCTAAGCCGCGCGCCTGTCAAATAATGTCCGGGCTAGGGTTAGGGTTTGGTTGAAAATAACACCTAGACATATTGGGATGCCTTGGTTGTGTTTAGGGTTGCATTTTATAATCTTGGACAAGTGTTGTTTTCTTGTTTCCTCGAAAAACAAATTTGTCCCAATTTTGTGATTTTTGCTAAGCCGCGCGCCTGTCAAATAGTGTCCAAGCTAGGGTTAGGGTTAGGTTGAAAATAACACCTAGACATTTTGGGATGCCTTGGTTGTGTTTAGGGTTGCATTTGAAATTCTGGGTGAGTGTTGTTTTCTTGTTTCCTCGAAATAGAATTTTGGCCCAATTGTGTTATTTTTGCTAAGTCGCGCGCCTGTCAAGTAGTGTCCGGGCTAGGGTTAGGGTTAGGTTGAAAATAACACCTAGACATTTTGGGATGCCTTGGTTGTGTTTAGGGTTGCATTTGAAATTCTGGGTGAGTGTTGTTTTCTTGTTTCCTCGAAATAGAATTTTGGCCCAATTTTGTGATTTTTGCTAAGCCGCGCGCCTGTCAAGTAGTGTCCGGGCTAGGGTTAGGGTTAGGTTGAAAATAACACCTAGACATTTTGGGATGCCTTGGTTGTGTTTAGGGTTGCATTTGAAATTCTGGGTGAGTGTTGTTTTCTTGTTTTCTCGAAAAACAAATTAGGCCCAATTTTGTGATTTTTGCTAAGCCGCGCGCCTGTCAAGTAGTGTCCGGGCTAGGGTTAGGGATAGGTTGAAAATAACACCTAGACATTTTGGGATGCCTTGGTGGTGTTTAGGGTTGCATTTGAAATTCTGGGTGAGTGTTGTTTTCTTGTTTCCTTTAAATAGAATTTTGGCCCAATTTTGTGATTTTTGCTAAGCCGCACGCCTGTCAAGTAGTGTCCGGGCTAGGGTTAGGGTTAGGTTGAAAATAACACCTAGACATTTTGGGATGCCTTGGTTGTGTTTGGGGTTGCATTTGAAATTCTGGATGAGTGTTGTTTTCTTGTTTCCTCGAAATAAAATTTGGCCCAATTTTGTTATTTTTGCTAAGCAACGCGCCTGTCAAGTAGTGTCCGGGCTAGGGTTAGGGTTAGGTTGAAAATAACACCTAGACATTTTTGGATGCCTTGGTTGTGTTTAGGGTTGCATTTGAAATTCTGGGTGAGTGTTGTTTTCTTGTTTCTTCGAAATAGAATTTTGGCCCAATTTTGTGATTTTTGCTAAGCCGCGCGCCTGTCAAGTAGTGTCCGGGCAAGGGTTAGGGTTAGGTTGAAAATAACACCTAGACATTTTGGGATGCCTTGGTTGTGTTTAGGGTTGCATTTGAAATTCTGGGTGAGTGTTCTTTTCTTGTTTCCTCGTAATAGAATTTTGGCCCAATTTTGTGATTTTTGCTAAGCCGCGCGCCTGTCAAATAGTGTCCGGGCTAGGGTTAGGGTTTGGTTGAAAATAACACCTAGACATTTTGGGATGCCTTGGTTGTGTTTAGGGTTGCATTTGAAATTCTGGGTGAGTGTTGTTTTCTTGTTTCCTCGAGAAACAAATTTGGCCCAATTTTGTGATTTTTGCTAAGCCGCGCGCCTGTCAAGTAGTGTCCGGGCTAGGGTTAGGGTTAGGTTGAAAATAACACCTAGAGATTTTGGGATGCCTTGCTTGTGTTTAGGGTTGCATTTGAAATTCTGGGTGAGTGTTGTTTTCTTGATTCGTCGTAATAGAATTTTGGCCCATTTTGTGATTTTTGCTAAGCCGCGCGCCTGTCAAATAATGTCCGGGCTAGGGTTAGGGTTTGGTTGAAAATAACACCTAGACATATTGGGATGCCTTGGTTGTGTTTAGGGTTGCATTTTATAATCTTGGACGAGTGTTGTTTTCTTGTTTCCTCGAAAAACAAATTTGTCCCAATTTTGTGATTTTTGCTAAGCCGCGCGCCTGTCAAATAGTGTCCAAGCTAGGGTTAGGGTTAGGTTGAAAATAACACCTAGACATTTTGGGATGCCTTGGTTGTGTTTAGGGTTGCATTTGAAATTCTGGGTGAGTGTTGTTTTCTTGTTTCCTCGAAATAGAATTTTGGCCCAATTGTGTTATTTTTGCTAAGTCGCGCGCCTGTCAAGTAGTGTCCGGGCTAGGGTTAGGGTTAGGTTGAAAATAACACCTAGACATTTTGGGATGCCTTGGTTGTGTTTAGGGTTGCATTTGAAATTCTGGGTGAGTGTTGTTTTCTTGTTTCCTCGAAATAGAATTTTGGCCCAATTTTGTGATTTTTGCTAAGCCGCGCGCCTGTCAAGTAGTGTCCGGGCTAGGGTTAGGGTTAGGTTGAAAATAACACCTAGACATTTTGGGATGCCTTGGTTGTGTTTAGGGTTGCATTTGAAATTCTGGGTGAGTGTTGTTTTCTTGTTTTCTCGAAAAACAAATTAGGCCCAATTTTGTGATTTTTGCTAAGCCGCGCGCCTGTCAAGTAGTGTCCGGGCTAGGGTTAGGGATAGGTTGAAAATAACACCTAGACATTTTGGGATGCCTTGGTTGTGTTTGGGGTTGCATTTGAAATTCTGGATGAGTGTTGTTTTCTTGTTTCCTCGAAATAAAATTTGGCCCAATTTTGTTATTTTTGCTAAGCAACGCGCCTGTCAAGTAGTGTCCGGGCTAGGGTTAGGGTTAGGTTGAAAATAACACCTAGACATTTTTGGATGCCTTGGTTGTGTTTAGGGTTGCATTTGAAATTCTGGGTGAGTGTTGTTTTCTTGTTTCTTCGAAATAGAATTTTGGCCCAATTTTGTGATTTTTGCTAAGCCGCGCGCCTGTCAAGTAGTGTCCGGGCAAGGGTTAGGGTTAGGTTGAAAATAACACCTAGACATTTTGGGATGCCTTGGTTGTGTTTAGGGTTGCATTTGAAATTCTGGGTGAGTGTTGTTTTCTTGTTTCCTTTAAATAGAATTTTGGCCCAATTTTGTGATTTTTGCTAAGCCGCACGCCTGTCAAGTAGTGTCCGGGCTAGGGTTAGGGTTAGGTTGAAAATAACACCTAGACATTTTGGGATGCCTTGGTTGTGTTTGGGGTTGCATTTGAAATTCTGGATGAGTGTTGTTTTCTTGTTTCCTCGAAATAAAATTTGGCCCAATTTTGTTATTTTTGCTAAGCAACGCGCCTGTCAAGTAGTGTCCGGGCTAGGGTTAGGGTTAGGTTGAAAATAACACCTAGACATTTTTGGATGCCTTGGTTGTGTTTAGGGTTGCATTTGAAATTCTGGGTGAGTGTTGTTTTCTTGTTTCTTCGAAATAGAATTTTGGCCCAATTTTGTGATTTTTGCTAAGCCGCGCGCCTGTCAAGTAGTGTCCGGGCAAGGGTTAGGGTTAGGTTGAAAATAACACCTAGACATTTTGGGATGCCTTGGTTGTGTTTAGGGTTGCATTTGAAATTCTGGGTGAGTGTTGTTTTCTTGTTTCCTTTAAATAGAATTTTGGCCCAATTTTGTGATTTTTGCTAAGCCGCACGCCTGTCAAGTAGTGTCCGGGCTAGGGTTAGGGTTAGGTTGAAAATAACACCTAGACATTTTGGGATGCCTTGGTTGTGTTTGGGGTTGCATTTGAAATTCTGGATGAGTGTTGTTTTCTTGTTTCCTCGAAATAAAATTTGGCCCAATTTTGTTATTTTTGCTAAGCAACGCGCCTGTCAAGTAGTGTCCGGGCTAGGGTTAGGGTTAGGTTGAAAATAACACCTAGACATTTTGGGATGCCTTGGTTGTGTTTAGGGTTGCATTTGAAATTCTGGGTGAGTGTTGTTTTCTTGTTTTCTCGAAAAACAAATTAGGCCCAATTTTGTGATTTTTGCTAAGCCGCGCGCCTGTCAAGTAGTGTCCGGGCTAGGGTTAGGGATAGGTTGAAAATAACACCTAGACATTTTGGGATGCCTTGGTTGTGTTTGGGGTTGCATTTGAAATTCTGGATGAGTGTTGTTTTCTTGTTTCCTCGAAATAAAATTTGGCCCAATTTTGTTATTTTTGCTAAGCAACGCGCCTGTCAAGTAGTGTCCGGGCTAGGGTTAGGGTTAGGTTGAAAATAACACCTAGACATTTTTGGATGCCTTGGTTGTGTTTAGGGTTGCATTTGAAATTCTGGGTGAGTGTTGTTTTCTTGTTTCTTCGAAATAGAATTTTGGCCCAATTTTGTGATTTTTGCTAAGCCGCGCGCCTGTCAAGTAGTGTCCGGGCAAGGGTTAGGGTTAGGTTGAAAATAACACCTAGACATTTTGGGATGCCTTGGTTGTGTTTAGGGTTGCATTTGAAATTCTGGGTGAGTGTTGTTTTCTTGTTTCCTTTAAATAGAATTTTGGCCCAATTTTGTGATTTTTGCTAAGCCGCACGCCTGTCAAGTAGTGTCCGGGCTAGGGTTAGGGTTAGGTTGAAAATAACACCTAGACATTTTGGGATGCCTTGGTTGTGTTTGGGGTTGCATTTGAAATTCTGGATGAGTGTTGTTTTCTTGTTTCCTCGAAATAAAATTTGGCCCAATTTTGTTATTTTTGCTAAGCAACGCGCCTGTCAAGTAGTGTCCGGGCTAGGGTTAGGGTTAGGTTGAAAATAACACCTAGACATTTTTGGATGCCTTGGTTGTGTTTAGGGTTGCATTTGAAATTCTGGGTGAGTGTTGTTTTCTTGTTTCTTCGAAATAGAATTTTGGCCCAATTTTGTGATTTTTGCTAAGCCGCGCGCCTGTCAAGTAGTGTCCGGGCAAGGGTTAGGGTTAGGTTGAAAATAACACCTAGACATTTTGGGATGCCTTGGTTGTGTTTAGGGTTGCATTTGAAATTCTGGGTGAGTGTTGTTTTCTTGTTTCCTTTAAATAGAATTTTGGCCCAATTTTGTGATTTTTGCTAAGCCGCACGCCTGTCAAGTAGTGTCCGGGCTAGGGTTAGGGTTAGGTTGAAAATAACACCTAGACATTTTGGGATGCCTTGGTTGTGTTTGGGGTTGCATTTGAAATTCTGGATGAGTGTTGTTTTCTTGTTTCCTCGAAATAAAATTTGGCCCAATTTTGTTATTTTTGCTAAGCAACGCGCCTGTCAAGTAGTGTCCGGGCTAGGGTTAGGGTTAGGTTGAAAATAACACCTAGACATTTTTGGATGCCTTGGTTGTGTTTAGGGTTGCATTTGAAATTCTGGGTGAGTGTTGTTTTCTTGTTTCTTCGAAATAGAATTTTGGCCCAATTTTGTGATTTTTGCTAAGCCGCGCGCCTGTCAAGTAGTGTCCGGGCAAGGGTTAGGGTTAGGTTGAAAATAACACCTAGACATTTTGGGATGCCTTGGTTGTGTTTAGGGTTGCATTTGAAATTCTGGGTGAGTGTTGTTTTCTTGTTTTCTCGAAAAACAAATTAGGCCCAATTTTGTGATTTTTGCTAAGCCGCGCGCCTGTCAAGTAGTGTCCGGGCTAGGGTTAGGGATAGGTTGAAAATAACACCTAGACATTTTGGGATGCCTTGGTTGTGTTTAGGGTTGCATTTGAAATTCTGGGTGAGTGTTGTTTTCTTGTTTCCTCGAAATAGAATTTTTGCCCAATTTTGTGATTTTTGCTAAGCCGCGCGCCTGTCAAGTAGTGTCCGGGCTAGGGTTAGGGTTAGGTTGAAAATAACACCTAGACATTTTGGGATGCCTTGGTTGTGTTTAGGGTTGCATTTGAAATTCTGGGTGAGTGTTGTTTTCTTGTTTCCTCGAGAAACAAATTTGGCCCAATTTTGTGATTTTTGCTAAGCCGTGCGCCTGTCAAATAGTGTCCGGGCTAGGGTTAGGGTTTGGTTGAAAATAACACCTAGACATTTTGGGATGCCTTGGTGGTGTTTAGGGTTGCATTTGAAATTCTGGGTGAGTGTTGTTTTCTTGTTTCCTCTAAATAGAATTTTGGCCCAATTTTGTGATTTTTGCTAAGCCGCGCGCCTGTCAAGTAGTGTCCGGGCTAGGGTTAGGGTTAGGTTGAAAATAACACCTAGAGATTTTGGGATGCCTTGGTGGTGTTTAGGGTTGCATTTGAAATTCTGGGTGAGTGTTGTTTTCTTGTTTCCTTTAAATAGAATTTTGGCCCAATTTTGTGATTTTTGCTAAGCCGCGCGCCTGTCAAGTAG
Source organism: Lepisosteus oculatus (assembly GCF_040954835.1). Taxonomy (NCBI): domain Eukaryota; kingdom Metazoa; phylum Chordata; class Actinopteri; order Semionotiformes; family Lepisosteidae; genus Lepisosteus; species Lepisosteus oculatus. Next base: position 252,169 of record NW_027168414.1, on the reverse strand, counting down.
TGTCCGGGCTAGGGTTAGGGTTAGGTTGAAAATAACACCTAGACATTTTGGGATGCCTTGGTTGTGTTTGGGGTTGCATTTGAAATTCTGGATGAGTGTTGTTTTCTTGTTTCCTCGAAATAAAATTTGGCCCAATTTTGTTATTATTGCTAAGCCGCGCGCCTGTCAAGTAGTGTCCGGGCTAGGGTTAGGGTTAGGTTGAAAATAACACCTAGACATTTTGGGATGCCTTGGTTGTGTTTAGGGTTGCATTTGAAATTCTGGGTGAGTGTTGTTTTCTTGTTTCCTCGAAATAGAATTTTGGCCCAATTTTGTGATTTTTGCTAAGCCGCGCGCCTGTCAAGTAGTGTCCGGGCTAGGGTTAGGGTTAGGTTGAAAATAACACCTAGACATTTTGGGATGCCTTGGTTGTGTTTAGGGTTGCATTTGAAATTCTGGGTGAGTGTTGTTTTCTTGTTTTCTCGAAAAACAAATTAGGCCCAATTTTGTGATTTTTGCTAAGCCGCGCGCCTGTCAAGTAGTGTCCGGGCTAGGGTTAGGGATAGGTTGAAAATAACACCTAGACATTTTGGGATGCCTTGGTTGTGTTTAGGGTTGCATTTGAAATTCTGGTTGAGTGTTGTTTTCTTGTTTCCTCTAAATAGAATTTTGGCCCAATTTTGTGATTTTTGCTAAGCCGCGCGCCTGTCAAATAGTGTCCGGGCAAGGGTTAGGGTTTGGTTGAAAATAACACCTAGACATTTTGGGATGCCTTGGTTGTGTTTAGGGTTGCATTTGAAATTCTGGGTGAGTGTTGTTTTCTTGTTTCCTCGAGAAACAAATTTGGCCCAATTTTGTGATTTTTGCTAAGCCGCGCGCCTGTCAAGTAGTGTCCGGGCTAGGGTTAGGGTTAGGTTGAAAATAACACCTAGAGATTTTGGGATGCCTTGCTTGTGTTTAGGGTTGCATTTGAAATTCTGGGTGAGTGTTCTTTTCTTGTTTCCTCGTAATAGAATTTTGGCCCAATTTTGTGATTTTTGCTAAGCCGCGCGCCTGTCAAATAGTGTCCGGGCTAGGGTTAGGGTTTGGTTGAAAATAACACCTAGACATTTTGGGATGCCTTGGTTGTGTTTAGGGTTGCATTTGAAATTCTGGGTGAGTGTTGTTTTCTTGTTTCCTCGAGAAACAAATTTGGCCCAATTTTGTGATTTTTGCTAAGCCGCGCGCCTGTCAAGTAGTGTCCGGGCTAGGGTTAGGGTTAGGTTGAAAATAACACCTAGAGATTTTGGGATGCCTTGCTTGTGTTTAGGGTTGCATTTGAAATTCTGGGTGAGTGTTGTTTTCTTGATTCGTCGTAATAGAATTTTGGCCCATTTTGTGATTTTTGCTAAGCCGCGCGCCTGTCAAATAATGTCCGGGCTAGGGTTAGGGTTTGGTTGAAAATAACACCTAGACATATTGGGATGCCTTGGTTGTGTTTAGGGTTGCATTTTATAATCTTGGACGAGTGTTGTTTTCTTGTTTCCTCGAAAAACAAATTTGTCCCAATTTTGTGATTTTTGCTAAGCCGCGCGCCTGTCAAATAGTGTCCAAGCTAGGGTTAGGGTTAGGTTGAAAATAACACCTAGACATTTTGGGATGCCTTGGTTGTGTTTAGGGTTGCATTTGAAATTCTGGGTGAGTGTTGTTTTCTTGTTTCCTCGAAATAGAATTTTGGCCCAATTGTGTTATTTTTGCTAAGTCGCGCGCCTGTCAAGTAGTGTCCGGGCTAGGGTTAGGGTTAGGTTGAAAATAACACCTAGACATTTTGGGATGCCTTGGTTGTGTTTAGGGTTGCATTTGAAATTCTGGGTGAGTGTTGTTTTCTTGTTTCCTCGAAATAGAATTTTTGCCCAATTTTGTGATTTTTGCTAAGCAGCGCGCCTGTCAAGTAGTGTCCGGGCTAGGGTTAGGGTTAGGTTGAAAATAACACCTAGACATTTTGGGATGCCTTGGTTGTGTTTAGGGTTGCATTTGAAATTCTGGGTGAGTGTTGTTTTCTTGTTTCCTCCAGAAACAAATTTGGCCCAATTTTGTGATTCTTGCTAAGCCGCGCGCCTGTCAAGTAGTGTCCGGGCTAGGGTTAGGGTTAGGTTGAAAATAACACCTAGAGATTTTGGGATGCCTTGCTTGTGTTTAGGGTTGCATTTGAAATTCTGGGTGAGTGTTGTTTTCTTGTTTCCTCGTAATAGAATTTTGGCCCAATTTTGTGATTTTTGCTAAGCCGCGCGCCTGTCAAGTAGTGTCCGGGCTAGGGTTAGGGTTAGGTTGAAAATAACACCTAGACATTTTGGGATGCCTTGGTGGTGTTTAGGGTTGCATTTGAAATTCTGGGTGAGTGTTGTTTTCTTGTTTCCTCTAAATAGAATTTTGGCCCAATTTTGTGATTTTTGCTAAGCCGCGCGCCTGTCAAGTAGTGTCCAGGCTACGGTTAGGGTTAGGTTGAATTAACACCTAGACATTTTGGGATGCCTTGGTTGTGTTTGGGGTTGCATTTGAAATTCTGGATGAGTGTTGTTTTCTTGTTTCCTCGAAATAAAATTTGGCCCAATTTTGTTATTTTTGCTAAGCCGCGCGCCTGTCAAGTAGTGTCCGGGCTAGGGTTAGGGTTAGGTTGAAAATAACACCTAGACATTTTGGGATGCCTTGGTTGTGTTTAGGGTTGCATTTGAAATTCTGGGTGAGTGTTGTTTTCTTGTTTCCTCGAAATAGAATTTTGGCCCAATTTTGTGATTTTTGCTAAGCCGCGCGCCTGTCAATTAGTGTCCGGGCTAGGGTTAGGGTTAGGTTGAAAATAACACCTAGACATTTTGGGATGCCTTGGTTGTGTTTAGGGTTGCATTTGAAATTCTGGGTGAGTGTTGTTTTCTTGTTTTCTCGAAAAACAAATTAGGCCCAATTTTGTGATTTTTGCTAAGCCGCGCGCCTGTCAAGTAGTGTCCGGGCTAGGGTTAGGGATAGGTTGAAAATAACACCTAGACATTTTGGGATGCCTTGGTGGTGTTTAGGGTTGCATTTGAAATTCTGGGTGAGTGTTGTTTTCTTGTTTCTTTTAAATAGAATTTTGGCCCAATTTTGTGATTTTTGCTAAGCGGCACGCCTGTCAAGTAGTGTCCGGGCTAGGGTTAGGGTTAGGTTGAAAATAACACCTAGACATTTTGGGATGCCTTGGTTGTGTTTGGGGTTGCATTTGAAATTCTGGATGAGTGTTGTTTTCTTGTTTCCTCGAAATAAAATTTGGCCCAATTTTGTTATTTTTGCTAAGCAACGCGCCTGTCAAGTAGTGTCCGGGCTAGGGTTAGGGTTAGGTTGAAAATAACACCTAGACATTTTTGGATGCCTTGGTTGTGTTTAGGGTTGCATTTGAAATTCTGGGTGAGTGTTGTTTTCTTGTTTCTTCGAAATAGAATTTTGGCCCAATTTTGTGATTTTTGCTAAGCCGCGCGCCTGTCAAGTAGTGTCCGGGCAAGGGTTAGGGTTAGGTTGAAAATAACACCTAGACATTTTGGGATGCCTTGGTTGTGTTTAGGGTTGCATTTGAAATTCTGGGTGAGTGTTGTTTTCTTGTTTTCTCGAAAAACAAATTAGGCCCAATTTTGTGATTTTTGCTAAGCCGCGCGCCTGTCAAGTAGTGTCCGGGCTAGGGTTAGGGATAGGTTGAAAATAACACCTAGACATTTTGGGATGCCTTGGTTGTGTTTAGGGTTGCATTTGAAATTCTGGGTGAGTGTTGTTTTCTTGTTTCCTCTAAATAGAATTTTGGCCCAATTTTGTGATTTTTGCTAAGCCGCGCGCCTGTCAAATAGTGTCCGGGCTAGGGTTAGGGTTAGGTTGAAAATAACACCTAGACATTTTGGGATGCCTTGGTTGTGTTTAGGGTTGCATTTGAAATTCTGGGTGAGTGTTGTTTTCTTGTTTCCTCGAAATAGAATTTTTGCCCAATTTTGTGATTTTTGCTAAGCCGCGCGCCTGTCAAGTAGTGTCCGGGCTAGGGTTAGGGTTAGGTTGAAAATAACACCTAGACATTTTGGGATGCCTTGGTTGTGTTTAGGGTTGCATTTGAAATTCTGGGTGAGTGTTGTTTTCTTGTTTCCTCGAGAAACAAATTTGGCCCAATTTTGTGATTTTTGCTAAGCCGTGCGCCTGTCAAATAGTGTCCGGGCTAGGGTTAGGGTTTGGTTGAAAATAACACCTAGACATTTTGGGATGCCTTGGTGGTGTTTAGGGTTGCATTTGAAATTCTGGGTGAGTGTTGTTTTCTTGTTTCCTCTAAATAGAATTTTGGCCCAATTTTGTGATTTTTGCTAAGCCGCGCGCCTGTCAAGTAGTGTCCGGGCTAGGGTTAGGGTTAGGTTGAAAATAACACCTAGAGATTTTGGGATGCCTTGGTGGTGTTTAGGGTTGCATTTGAAATTCTGGGTGAGTGTTGTTTTCTTGTTTCCTTTAAATAGAATTTTGGCCCAATTTTGTGATTTTTGCTAAGCCGCGCGCCTGTCAAGTAGTGTCCGGGCTAGGGTTAGGGTTAGGTTGAAAATAACACCTAGACATTTTGGGATGCCTTGGTTGTGTTTGGGGTTGCATTTGAAATTCTGGATGAGTGTTGTTTTCTTGTTTCCTCGAAATAAAATTTGGCCCAATTTTGTTATTATTGCTAAGCCGCGCGCCTGTCAAGTAGTGTCCGGGCTAGGGTTAGGGTTAGGTTGAAAATAACACCTAGACATTTTGGGATGCCTTGGTTGTGTTTAGGGTTGCATTTGAAATTCTGGGTGAGTGTTGTTTTCTTGTTTCCTCGAAATAGAATTTTGGCCCAATTTTGTGATTTTTGCTAAGCCGCGCGCCTGTCAAGTAGTGTCCGGGCTAGGGTTAGGGTTAGGTTGAAAATAACACCTAGACATTTTGGGATGCCTTGGTTGTGTTTAGGGTTGCATTTGAAATTCTGGGTGAGTGTTGTTTTCTTGTTTTCTCGAAAAACAAATTAGGCCCAATTTTGTGATTTTTGCTAAGCCGCGCGCCTGTCAAGTAGTGTCCGGGCTAGGGTTAGGGATAGGTTGAAAATAACACCTAGACATTTTGGGATGCCTTGGTTGTGTTTAGGGTTGCATTTGAAATTCTGGTTGAGTGTTGTTTTCTTGTTTCCTCTAAATAGAATTTTGGCCCAATTTTGTGATTTTTGCTAAGCCGCGCGCCTGTCAAATAGTGTCCGGGCAAGGGTTAGGGTTTGGTTGAAAATAACACCTAGACATTTTGGGATGCCTTGGTTGTGTTTAGGGTTGCATTTGAAATTCTGGGTGAGTGTTGTTTTCTTGTTTCCTCGAGAAACAAATTTGGCCCAATTTTGTGATTTTTGCTAAGCCGCGCGCCTGTCAAGTAGTGTCCGGGCTAGGGTTAGGGTTAGGTTGAAAATAACACCTAGAGATTTTGGGATGCCTTGCTTGTGTTTAGGGTTGCATTTGAAATTCTGGGTGAGTGTTCTTTTCTTGTTTCCTCGTAATAGAATTTTGGCCCAATTTTGTGATTTTTGCTAAGCCGCGCGCCTGTCAAATAGTGTCCGGGCTAGGGTTAGGGTTTGGTTGAAAATAACACCTAGACATTTTGGGATGCCTTGGTTGTGTTTAGGGTTGCATTTGAAATTCTGGGTGAGTGTTGTTTTCTTGTTTCCTCGAGAAACAAATTTGGCCCAATTTTGTGATTTTTGCTAAGCCGCGCGCCTGTCAAGTAGTGTCCGGGCTAGGGTTAGGGTTAGGTTGAAAATAACACCTAGAGATTTTGGGATGCCTTGCTTGTGTTTAGGGTTGCATTTGAAATTCTGGGTGAGTGTTGTTTTCTTGATTCGTCGTAATAGAATTTTGGCCCATTTTGTGATTTTTGCTAAGCCGCGCGCCTGTCAAATAATGTCCGGGCTAGGGTTAGGGTTTGGTTGAAAATAACACCTAGACATATTGGGATGCCTTGGTTGTGTTTAGGGTTGCATTTTATAATCTTGGACGAGTGTTGTTTTCTTGTTTCCTCGAAAAACAAATTTGTCCCAATTTTGTGATTTTTGCTAAGCCGCGCGCCTGTCAAATAGTGTCCAAGCTAGGGTTAGGGTTAGGTTGAAAATAACACCTAGACATTTTGGGATGCCTTGGTTGTGTTTAGGGTTGCATTTGAAATTCTGGGTGAGTGTTGTTTTCTTGTTTCCTCGAAATAGAATTTTGGCCCAATTGTGTTATTTTTGCTAAGTCGCGCGCCTGTCAAGTAGTGTCCGGGCTAGGGTTAGGGTTAGGTTGAAAATAACACCTAGACATTTTGGGATGCCTTGGTTGTGTTTAGGGTTGCATTTGAAATTCTGGGTGAGTGTTGTTTTCTTGTTTCCTCGAAATAGAATTTTTGCCCAATTTTGTGATTTTTGCTAAGCAGCGCGCCTGTCAAGTAGTGTCCGGGCTAGGGTTAGGGTTAGGTTGAAAATAACACCTAGACATTTTGGGATGCCTTGGTTGTGTTTAGGGTTGCATTTGAAATTCTGGGTGAGTGTTGTTTTCTTGTTTCCTCCAGAAACAAATTTGGCCCAATTTTGTGATTCTTGCTAAGCCGCGCGCCTGTCAAGTAGTGTCCGGGCTAGGGTTAGGGTTAGGTTGAAAATAACACCTAGAGATTTTGGGATGCCTTGCTTGTGTTTAGGGTTGCATTTGAAATTCTGGGTGAGTGTTGTTTTCTTGTTTCCTCGTAATAGAATTTTGGCCCAATTTTGTGATTTTTGCTAAGCCGCGCGCCTGTCAAGTAGTGTCCGGGCTAGGGTTAGGGTTAGGTTGAAAATAACACCTAGACATTTTGGGATGCCTTGGTGGTGTTTAGGGTTGCATTTGAAATTCTGGGTGAGTGTTGTTTTCTTGTTTCCTCTAAATAGAATTTTGGCCCAATTTTGTGATTTTTGCTAAGCCGCGCGCCTGTCAAGTAGTGTCCAGGCTACGGTTAGGGTTAGGTTGAATTAACACCTAGACATTTTGGGATGCCTTGGTTGTGTTTGGGGTTGCATTTGAAATTCTGGATGAGTGTTGTTTTCTTGTTTCCTCGAAATAAAATTTGGCCCAATTTTGTTATTTTTGCTAAGCCGAGCGCCTGTCAAGTAGTGTCCGGGCTAGGGTTAGGGTTAGGTTGACAATAACACCTAGACATTTTGGGATGCCTTGGTTGTGTTTAGGGTTGCATTTGAAATTCTGGGTGAGTGTTGTTTTCTTGTTTCCTCGAAATAGAATTTTGGCCCAATTTTGTGATTTTTGCTAAGCCGCGCGCCTGTCAATTAGTGTCCGGGCTAGGGTTAGGGTTAGGTTGAAAATAACACCTAGACATTTTGGGATGCCTTGGTTGTGTTTAGGGTTGCATTTGAAATTCTGGGTGAGTGTTGTTTTCTTGTTTTCTCGAAAAACAAATTAGGCCCAATTTTGTGATTTTTGCTAAGCCGCGCGCCTGTCAAGTAGTGTCCGGGCTAGGGTTAGGGATAGGTTGAAAATAACACCTAGACATTTTGGGATGCCTTGGTGGTGTTTAGGGTTGCATTTGAAATTCTGGGTGAGTGTTGTTTTCTTGTTTCCTTTAAATAGAATTTTGGCCCAATTTTGTGATTTTTGCTAAGCCGCACGCCTGTCAAGTAGTGTCCGGGCTAGGGTTAGGGTTAGGTTGAAAATAACACCTAGACATTTTGGGATGCCTTGGTTGTGTTTGGGGTTGCATTTGAAATTCTGGATGAGTGTTGTTTTCTTGTTTCCTCGAAATAAAATTTGGCCCAATTTTGTTATTTTTGCTAAGCAACGCGCCTGTCAAGTAGTGTCCGGGCTAGGGTTAGGGTTAGGTTGAAAATAACACCTAGACATTTTTGGATGCCTTGGTTGTGTTTAGGGTTGCATTTGAAATTCTGGGTGAGTGTTGTTTTCTTGTTTCTTCGAAATAGAATTTTGGCCCAATTTTGTGATTTTTGCTAAGCCGCGCGCCTGTCAAGTAGTGTCCGGGCAAGGGTTAGGGTTAGGTTGAAAATAACACCTAGACATTTTGGGATGCCTTGGTTGTGTTTAGGGTTGCATTTGAAATTCTGGGTGAGTGTTGTTTTCTTGTTTTCTCGAAAAACAAATTAGGCCCAATTTTGTGATTTTTGCTAAGCCGCGCGCCTGTCAAGTAGTGTCCGGGCTAGGGTTAGGGATAGGTTGAAAATAACACCTAGACATTTTGGGATGCCTTGGTTGTGTTTAGGGTTGCATTTGAAATTCTGGGTGAGTGTTGTTTTCTTGTTTCCTCTAAATAGATTTTTGGCCCAATTTTGTGATTTTTGCTAAGCCGCGCGCCTGTCAAATAGTGTCCGGGCTAGGGTTAGGGTTAGGTTGAAAATAACACCTAGACATTTTGGGATGCCTTGGTTGTGTTTAGGGTTGCATTTGAAATTCTGGGTGAGTGTTGTTTTCTTGTTTCCTCGAAATAGAATTTTTGCCCAATTTTGTGATTTTTGCTAAGCCGCGCGCCTGTCAAGTAGTGTCCGGGCTAGGGTTAGGGTTAGGTTGAAAATAACACCTAGACATTTTGGGATGCCTTGGTTGTGTTTAGGGTTGCATTTGAAATTCTGGGTGAGTGTTGTTTTCTTGTTTCCTCGAGAAACAAATTTGGCCCAATTTTGTGATTTTTGCTAAGCCGTGCGCCTGTCAAATAGTGTCCGGGCTAGGGTTAGGGTTTGGTTGAAAATAACACCTAGACATTTTGGGATGCCTTGGTGGTGTTTAGGGTTGCATTTGAAATTCTGGGTGAGTGTTGTTTTCTTGTTTCCTCTAAATAGAATTTTGGCCCAATTTTGTGATTTTTGCTAAGCCGCGCGCCTGTCAAGTAGTGTCCGGGCTAGGGTTAGGGTTAGGTTGAAAATAACACCTAGACATTTTGGGATGCCTTGGTTGTGTTTGGGGTTGCATTTGAAATTCTGGATGAGTGTTGTTTTCTTGTTTCCTCGAAATAAAATTTGGCCCAATTTTGTTATTTTTGCTAAGCCGCGCGCCTGTCAAGTAGTGTCCGGGCTAGGGTTAGGGTTAGGTTGAAAATAACACCTAGACATTTTGGGATGCCTTGGTTGTGTTTAGGGTTGCATTTGAAATTCTGGGTGAGTGTTGTTTTCTTGTTTCCTCGAAATAGAATTTTGGCCCAATTTTGTGATTTTTGCTAAGCCGCGCGCCTGTCAAGTAGTGTCCGGGCTAGGGTTAGGGTTAGGTTGAAAATAACACCTAGACATTTTGGGATGCCTTGGTTGTGTTTAGGGTTGCATTTGAAATTCTGGGTGAGTGTTGTTTTCTTGTTTTCTCGAAAAACAAATTAGGCCCAATTTTGTGATTTTTGCTAAGCCGCGCGCCTCTCAAGTAGTGTCCGGGCTAGGGTTAGGGATAGGTTGAAAATAACACCTAGACATTTTGGGATGCCTTGGTGGTGTTTAGGGTTGCATTTGAAATTCTGGGTGAGTGTTGTTTTCTTGTTTCCTTTAAATAGAATTTTGGCCCAATTTTGTGATTTTTGCTAAGCCGCGCGCCTGTCAAGTAGTGTCCGGGCTAGGGTTAGGGTTAGGTTGAAAATAACACCTAGACATTTTGGGATGCCTTGGTTGTGTTTGGGGTTGCATTTGAAATTCTGGATGAGTGTTGTTTTCTTGTTTCCTCGAAATAAAATTTGGCCCAATTTTGTTATTTTTGCTAAGCCGCGCGCCTGTCAAGTAGTGTCCGGGCTAGGGTTAGGGTTAGGTTGAAAATAACACCTAGACATTTTGGGATGCCTTGGTTGTGTTTAGGGTTGCATTTGAAATTCTGGGTGAGTGTTGTTTTCTTGTTTCCTCGAAATAGAATTTTGGCCCAATTTTGTGATTTTTGCTAAGCCGCGCGCCTGTCAAGTAGTGTCCGGGCTAGGGTTAGGGTTAGGTTGAAAATAACACCTAGACATTTTGGGATGCCTTGGTTGTGTTTAGGGTTGCATTTGAAATTCTGGGTGAGTGTTGTTTTCTTGTTTCCTCTAAATAGAATTTTGGCCCAATTTTGTGATTTTTGCTAAGCCGCGCGCCTGTCAAATAGTGTCCGGGCTAGGGTTAGGGTTTGGTTGAAAATAACACCTAGACATTTTGGGATGCCTTGGTTGTGTTTAGGGTTGCATTTGAAATTCTGGGTGAGTGTTGTTTTCTTGTTTCCTCGAAAAACAAATTTGTCCCAATTTTGTGATTTTTGCTAAGCCGCGCGCCTGTCAAATAGTGTCCAAGCTAGGGTTAGGGTTAGGTTGAAAATAACACCTAGACATTTTGGGATGCCTTGGTTGTGTTTAGGGTTGCATTTGAAATTCTGGGTGAGTGTTGTTTTCTTGTTTCCTCGAAATAGAATTTTGGCCCAATTGTGTTATTTTTGCTAAGTCGCGCGCCTGTCAAGTAGTGTCCGGGCTAGGGTTAGGGTTAGGTTGAAAATAACACCTAGACATTTTGGGATGCCTTGGTTGTGTTTAGGGTTGCATTTGAAATTCTGGGTGAGTGTTGTTTTCTTGTTTTCTCGAAAAACAAATTAGGCCCAATTTTGTGATTTTTGCTAAGCCGCGCGCCTCTCAAGTAGTGTCCGGGCTAGGGTTAGGGATAGGTTGAAAATAACACCTAGACATTTTGGGATGCCTTGGTGGTGTTTAGGGTTGCATTTGAAATTCTGGGTGAGTGTTGTTTTCTTGTTTCCTTTAAATAGAATTTTGGCCCAATTTTGTGATTTTTGCTAAGCCGCGCGCCTGTCAAGTAGTGTCCGGGCTAGGGTTAGGGTTAGGTTGAAAATAACACCTAGACATTTTGGGATGCCTTGGTTGTGTTTGGGGTTGCATTTGAAATTCTGGATGAGTGTTGTTTTCTTGTTTCCTCGAAATAAAATTTGGCCCAATTTTGTTATTTTTGCTAAGCCGCGCGCCTGTCAAGTAGTGTCCGGGCTAGGGTTAGGGTTAGGTTGAAAATAACACCTAGACATTTTGGGATGCCTTGGTTGTGTTTAGGGTTGCATTTGAAATTCTGGGTGAGTGTTGTTTTCTTGTTTCCTCGAAATAGAATTTTGGCCCAATTTTGTGATTTTTGCTAAGCCGCGCGCCTGTCAAGTAGTGTCCGGGCTAGGGTTAGGGTTAGGTTGAAAATAACACCTAGACATTTTGGGATGCCTTGGTTGTGTTTAGGGTTGCATTTGAAATTCTGGGTGAGTGTTGTTTTCTTGTTTCCTCTAAATAGAATTTTGGCCCAATTTTGTGATTTTTGCTAAGCCGCGCGCCTGTCAAATAGTGTCCGGGCTAGGGTTAGGGTTTGGTTGAAAATAACACCTAGACATTTTGGGATGCCTTGGTTGTGTTTAGGGTTGCATTTGAAATTCTGGGTGAGTGTTGTTTTCTTGTTTCCTCGAAAAACAAATTTGTCCCAATTTTGTGATTTTTGCTAAGCCGCGCGCCTGTCAAATAGTGTCCAAGCTAGGGTTAGGGTTAGGTTGAAAATAACACCTAGACATTTTGGGATGCCTTGGTTGTGTTTAGGGTTGCATTTGAAATTCTGGGTGAGTGTTGTTTTCTTGTTTCCTCGAAATAGAATTTTGGCCCAATTGTGTTATTTTTGCTAAGTCGCGCGCCTGTCAAGTAGTGTCCGGGCTAGGGTTAGGGTTAGGTTTAAAATAACACCTAGACATTTTGGGATGCCTTGGTTGTGTTTAGGGTTGCATTTGAAATTCTGGGTGAGTGTTGTTTTCTTGTTTCCTCGAAATAGAATTTTTGCCCAATTTTGTGATTTTTGCTAAGCCGCGCGCCTGTCAAGTAGTGTCCGGGCTAGGGTTAGGGTTAGGTTGAAAATAACACCTAGACATTTTGGGATGCCTTGGTTGTTTTTAGGGTTGCATTTGATATTCTGGGTGAGTGTTGTTTTCTTGTTTCCTCTAAATAGAATTTTGGCCCAATTTTGTGATTTTTGCTAAGCCGCGCGCCTGTCAAGTAGTGTCCGGGCTAGGGTTAGGGTTAGGTTGAAAATAACACCTAGAGATTTTGGGATGCCTTGGTTGTGTTTAGGGTTGCATTTGAAATTCTGGGTGAGTGTTGTTTTCTTGTTTCCTCGAAATAGAATATTGGCCCAATTTTGTTATTTTTGCTAAGCCGCGCACCTGTCAAGTAGTGTCCGGGCTAGGGTTAGGGTTAGGTTGAAAATAACACCTAGACATTTTGGGATGCCTTGGTGGTGTTTAGGGTTGCATTTGAAATTCTGGGTGAGTGTTGTTTTCTTGTTTCCTCTATATAGAATTTTGGCCCAATTTTGTGATTTTTGCTAAGCCGCGCGCCTGTCAAGTAGTGTCCGGGCTAGGGTTAGGGTTAGGTTGAAAATAACACCTAGACATTTTGGGATGCCTTGGTTGTGTTTGGGGTTGCATTTGAAATTCTGGATGAGTGTTGTTTTCTTGTTTCCTCGAAATAAAATTTGGCCCAATTTTGTTATTTTTGCTAAGCCGCGCGCCTCACAAGTAGTGTCCGGGCTAGGGTTAGGGTTAGGTTGAAAATAACACCTAGACATTTTGGGATGCCTTGGTTGTGTTTAGGGTTGCATTTGAAATTCTGGGTGAGTGTTGTTTTCTTGTTTCCTCGAAATAGAATTTTGGCCCAATTTTGTGATTTTCGCTAAGCCGCGCGCCTGTCAAGTAGTGTCCGGGCTAGGGTTAGGGTTAGGTTGAAAATAACACCTAGACATTTTGGGATGCCTTGGTTGTGTTTAGGGTTGCATTTGAAATTCTGGGTGAGTGTTGTTTTCTTGTTTTCTCGAAAAACAAATTAGGCCCAATTTTGTGATTTTTGCTAAGCCGCGCGCCTGTCAAGTAGTGTCCGGGCTAGGGTTAGGGATAGGTTGAAAATAACACCTAGACATTTTGGGATGCCTTGGTTGTGTTTAGGGTTGCATTTGAAATTCTGGGTGAGTGTTGTTTTCTTGTTTCCTCTAAATAGAATTTTGGCCCAATTTTGTGATTTTTGCTAAGCCGCGCGCCTGTCAAATAGTGTCCGGGCTAGGGTTAGGGTTTGGTTGAAAATAACACCTAGACATTTTGGGATGCCTTGGTTGTGTTTAGGGTTGCATTTGAAATTCTGGGTGAGTGTTGTTTTCTTGTTTCCTCGAGAAACAAATTTGGCCCAATTTTGTGATTTTTGCTAAGCCGCGCGCCTGTCAAGTAGTGTCCGGGCTAGGGTTAGGGTTAGGTTGAAAATAACACCTAGAGATTTTGGGATGCCTTGCTTGTGTTTAGGGTTGCATTTGAAATTCTGGGTGAGTGTTGTTTTCTTGATTCCTCGTAATAGAATTTTGGCCCAATTTTGTGATTTTTGCTAAGCCGCGCGCCTGTCAAATAGTGTCCGGGCTAGGGTTAGGGTTTGGTTGAAAATAACACCTAGACATATTGGGATGCCTTGGTTGTGTTTAGGGTTGCATTTTATAATCTGGACGAGTGTTGTTTTCTTGTTTCCTCGAAAAACAAATTTGTCCAAATTTTGTGATTTTTGCTAAGCCGCGCGCCTGTCAAATAGTGTCCGGGCTAGGGTTAGGGTTAGGTTGAAAATAACACCTAGACATTTTGGGATGCCTTGGTGGTGTTTAGGGTTGCATTTCAAATTCTGGGTGAGTGTTGTTTTCTTGTTTCCTCTAAATAGAATTTTGGCCCAATTTTGTGATTTTTGCTAAGCCGCGCGCGTGTCAAGTAGTGTCCGGGCTAGGGTTAGGGATAGGTTGAAAATAACACCTAGACATTTTGGGATGCCTTGGTTGTGTTTGGGGTTGCATTTGAAATTCTGGATGAGTGTTGTTTTCTTGTTTCCTCGAAATAAAATTTGGCCCAATTTTGTTATTTTTGCTAAGCCGCGCGCCTGTCAAGTAGTGTCCGGGCTAGGGTTAGGGTTTGGTTGAAAATAACACCTAGACATTTTGGGATGCCTTGGTTGTGTTTAGGGTTGCATTTGAAATTCTGGGTGAGTGTTGTTTTCTTGTTTCCTCGAGAAACAAATTTGGCCCAATTTTGTGATTTTTGCTACGCCGCGCGCCTGTCAAGTAGTGTCCGGGCTAGGGTTAGGGTTAGGTTGAAAATAACACCTAGAGATTTTGGGATGCCTTGCTTGTGTTTAGGGTTGCATTTGAAATTCTGGGTGAGTGTTGTTTTCTTGATTCCTCGTAATAGAATTTTGGCCCAATTTTGTGATTTTTGCTAAGCCGCGCGCCTGTCAAATAGTGTCCGGGCTAGGGTTAGGGTTTGGTTGAAAATAACACCTAGACATATTGGGATGCCTTGGTTGTGTTTAGGGTTGCATTTTATAATCTGGACGAGTGTTGTTTTCTTGTTTCCTCGAAAAACAAATTTGTCCAAATTTTGTGATTTTTGCTAAGCCGCGCGCCTGTCAAATAGTGTCCAAGCTAGGGTTAAGGTTAGGTTTAAAATAACACCTAGACATTTTGGGATGCCTTGGTTGTGTTTAGGGTTGCATTTGAAATTCTGGGTGAGTGTTGTTTTCTTGTTTCCTCGAAATAGAATTTTGGCCCAATTGTGTTATTTTTGCTAAGTCGCGCGCCTGTCAAGTAGTGTCCGGGCTAGGGTTAGGGTTAGGTTGAAAATAACACCTAGACATTTTGGGATGCCTTGGTTGTGTTTAGGGTTGCATTTGAAATTCTGGGTGAGTGTTGTTTTCTTGTTTCCTCGAGAAACAAATTTGGCCCAATTTTGTGATTTTTGCTAAGCCGCGCGCCTGTCAAGTAGTGTCCGGGCTAGGGTTAGGGTTAGGTTGAAAATAACACCTAGACATTTTTGGATGCCTTGGTTGTGTTTAGGGTTGCATTTGAAATTCTGGGTAAGTGTTGTTTTCTTGTTTCCACGAAATAGAATTTTGGCCCAATTTTGTTATTTTTGCTAAGCCGCGCGCCTGTCAAGTAGTGTCCGGGCTAGGGTTAGGGTTAGGTTGAAAATAACACCAGACATTTTGGGATGCCTTGGTTGTGTTTAGGGTTGCATTTGAAATTCTGGGTGAGTGTTGTTTTCTTGTTTCCTCGTAATAGAATTTTGGCCCAATTTTGTGATTTTTGCTAAGCCGCGCGCCTGTCAAATAGTGTCCGGGCTAGGGTTAGGGTTAGGTTGAAAATAACACCTAGACATTTTGGGATGCCTTGGTTGTGTTTAGGGTTGCATTTGAAATTCAGGGTGAGTGTTGTTTTCTTGTTTCCTCGAAATAGAATATTGGCCCAATTTTGTTATTTTTGCTAAGCCGCACGCCTGTCAAGTAGTGTCCGGTCTAGGGTTAGGGTTTGGTTGAAAATAACACCTAGATATTTTGGGATGCCTTGGTTGTGTTTAGGGTTGCATTTGAAATTCTGGGTGAGTGTTGTTTTCTTGTTTCCTCGAGAAACAAATTTGGTCCAATTTTGTGATTGTTGCTAAGCCACGCGCCTGTCAAGTAGTGACCGGGCTAGGGTTAGGGTTAGGTTGAAAATAACACCTAGACATTTTGGGATGCCTTGGTTGTGTTTAGGGTTGCATTTGATATTCTGGGTGAGTGTTGTTTTCTTGTTTCCTCTAAATAGAATTTTGGCCCAATTTTGTGATTTTTGCTAAGCCGTGCGCCTGTCAAGTAGTGTCCGGGCTAGGGTTAGGGTTAGGTTGAAAATAACACCTAGACATTTTGGGATGCCTTGGTTGTGTTTAGGGTTGCATTTGAAATTCTGGGTGAGTGTTGTTTTCTTGTTTCCTCGAAATAGAATTTTGGCCCAATTTTGTGATTTTTGCTAAGCCGCGCGCCTGTCAAGTAGTGTCCGGGCTAGGGTTAGGGTTAGGTTGAAAATAACACCTAGACATTTTGGGATGCCTTGGTTGTGTTTAGGGTTGCATTTGAAATTCTGGGTGAGTGTTGTTTTCTTGTTTTCTCGAAAAACAAATTAGGCCCAATTTTGTGATTTTTGCTAAGCCGCGCGCCTGTCAAGTAGTGTCCGGGCTAGGGTTAGGGATAGGTTGAAAATAACACCTAGACATTTTGGGATGCCTTGGTTGTGTTTAGGGTTGCATTTGAAATTCTGGGTGAGTGTTGTTTTCTTGTTTCCTCTAAATAGAATTTTGGCCCAATTTTGTGATTTTTGCTAAGCCGCGCGCCTGTCAAATAGTGTCCGGGCTAGGGTTAGGGTTTGGTTGAAAATAACACCTAGACATTTTGGGATGCCTTGGTTGTGTTTAGGGTTGCATTTGAAATTCTGGGTGAGTGTTGTTTTCTTGTTTCCTCGAGAAACAAATTTGGCCCAATTTTGTGATTTTTGCTAAGCCGCGCGCCTGTCAAATAGTGTCCGGGCTAGGGTTAGGGTTAGGTTGAAAATAACACCTAGACATTTTGGGATGCCTTGGTTGTGTTTAGGGTTGCATTTGAAATTCTGGGTGAGTGTTGTTTTCTTGTTTCCTCGAAATAGAATTTTGGCCCAATTTTGTGATTTTTGCTAAGCCGCGCGCCTGTCAAGTAGTGTCCGGGCTAGGGTTAGGGTTAGGTTGAAAATAACACCTAGACATTTTGGAATGCCTTGGTTGTGTTTAGGGTTGCATTTGAAATTCTGGGTGAGTGTTGTTTTCTTGTTTTCTCGAGAAACAAATTTGGCCCAATTTTGTGATTTTTGCTAAGCCGTGCGCCTGTCAAATAGTGTCCGGGCTAGGGTTAGGGTTAGGTTGAAAATAACACCTAGACATTTTCGGATGCCTTGGTTATGTTTAGGGTTGCATTTGAAATTCTGGGTGAGTGTTGTTTTCTTGTTTCCTCGAAATAGAATTTTTGCCCAATTTTGTGATTTTTGCTAAGCCGCGCGCCTGTCAAGTAGTGTCCGGGCTAGGGTTAGGGTTAGGTTGAAAATAACACCTAGACATTTTGGGATGCCTTGGTTGTGTTTAGGGTTGCATTTGATATTCTGGGTGAGTGTTGTTTTCTTGTTTCCTCTAAATAGAATTTTGGCCCAATTTTGTGATTTTTGCTAAGCCGCGCGCCTGTCAAGTAGTGTCCGGGCTAGGGTTAGGGTTAGGTTGAAAATAACACCTAGACATTTTGGGATGCCTTGGTTGTGTTTAGGGTTGCATTTGAAATTCTGGGTGAGTGTTGTTTTCTTGTTTCCTCGAAATAGAATATTGGCCCAATTTTGTTATTTTTGCTAAGCCGCGCGCCTGTCAAGTAGTGTCCGGGCTAGGGTTAGGGTTAGGTTGAAAATAACACCTAGACATTTTGGGATGCCTTGGTTGTGTTTGGGGTTGCATTTGAAATTCTGGATGAGTGTTGTTTTCTTGTTTCCTCGAAATAAAATTTGGCCCAATTTTGTTATTTTTGCTAAGCCGCGCGCCTGTCAAGTAGTGTCCGGGCTAGGGTTAGGGTTAGGTTGAAAATAACACCTAGACATTTTGGGATGCCTTGGTTGTGTTTAGGGTTGCATTTGAAATTCTGGGTGAGTGTTGTTTTCTTGTTTCCTCGAAATAGAATTTTGGCCCAATTTTGTGATTTTTGCTAAGCCGCGCGCCTGTCAAGTAGTGTCTGGGCTAGGGTTAGGGTTAGGTTGAAAATAACACCTAGACATTTTGGGATGCCTTGGTTGTGTTTAGGGTTGCATTTGAAATTCTGGGTGAGTGTTGTTTTCTTGTTTTCTCGAAAAACAAATTAGGCCCAATTTTGTGATTTTTGCTAAGCCGCGCGCCTGTCAAGTAGTGTCCGGGCTAGGGTTAGGGATAGGTTGAAAATAACACCTAGACATTTTGGGATGCCTTGGTTGTGTTTAGGGTTGCATTTGAAATTCTGGGTGAGTGTTGTTTTCTTGTTTCCTCGAGAAACAAATTTGGCCCAATTTTGTGATTGTTGCTAAGCCGCGCGCCTGTCAAGTAGTGTCCGGGCTAGGGTTAGGGTTAGGTTGAAAATAACACCTAGACATTTTGGGATGCCTTGGTTGTGTTTGGGGTTGCATTTGAAATTCTGGATGAGTGTTGTTTTCTTGTTTCCTCGAAATAAAATTTGGCCCAATTTTGTTATTTTTGCTAAGCCGCGCGCCTGTCAAGTAGTGTCCGGGCTAGGGTTAGGGTTAGGTTGAAAATAACACCTAGACATTTTGGGATGCCTTGGTTGTGTTTAGGGTTGCATTTGAAATTCTGGGTGAGTGTTGTTTTCTTGTTTCCTCGAAATAGAATTTTGACCCAATTTTGTGATTTTTGCTAAGCCGCGCGCCTGTCAAATAGTGTCCGGGCTAGGGTTAGGGTTTGGTTGAAAATAACACCTAGACATATTGGGATGCCTTGGTTGTGTTTAGGGTTGCATTATATAATCTGGACGAGTGTTGTTTTCTTGTTTCCTCGAAAAACAAATTTGTCCCAATTTTGTGATTTTTGCTAAGCCGCGCGCCTGTCAAATAGTGTCCAAGCTAGGGTTAGGGTTAGGTTGAAAATAACACCTAGACATTTTGGGATGCCTTGGTTGTGTTTAGGGTTGCATTTGAAATTCTGGGTGAGTGTTGTTTTCTTGTTTCCTCGAAATAGAATTTTGGCCCAATTGTGTTATTTTTGCTAAGTCGCGCACCTGTCAAGTAGTGTCCGGGCTAGGGTTAGGGTTAGGTTTAAAATAACACCTAGACATTTTGGGATGCCTTGGTTGTGTTTAGGGTTGCATTTGAAATTCTGGGTGAGTGTTGTTTTCTTGTTTCCTCGAAATAGAATATTGGCCCAATTTTGTTATTTTTGCTAAGCCGCGCGCCTGTCAAGTAGTGTCCGGGCTAGGGTTAGGGTTAGGTTGAAAATAACACCTAGACATTTTGGGATGCCTTGGTGGTGTTTAGGGTTGCATTTGAAATTCTGGGTGAGTGTTGTTTTCTTGTTTCCTCTATATAGAATTTTGGCCCAATTTTGTGATTTTTGCTAAGCCGCGCGCCTGTCAAGTAGTGTCCGGGCTAGGGTTAGGGTTAGGTTGAAAATAACACCTAGACATTTTGGGATGCCTTGGTTGTGTTTGGGGTTGCATTTGAAATTCTGGATGAGTGTTGTTTTCTTGTTTCCTCGAAATAAAATTTGGCCCAATTTTGTTATTTTTGCTAAGCCGCGCGCCTGTCAAGTAGTGTCCGGGCTAGGGTTAGGGTTAGGTTGAAAATAACACCTAGACATTTTGGGATGCCTTGGTTGTGTTTAGGGTTGCATTTGAAATTCTGGGTGAGTGTTGTTTTCTTGTTTCCTCGAAATAGAATTTTGGCCCAATTTTGTGATTTTTGCTAAGCCGCGCGCCTGTCAAGTAGTGTCCGGGCTAGGGTTAGGGTTAGGTTGAAAATAACACCTAGACATTTTGGGATGCCTTGGTTGTGTTTAGGGTTGCATTTGAAATTCTGGGTGAGTGTTGTTTTCTTGTTTTCTCGAAAAACAAATTAGGCCCAATTTTGTGATTTTTGCTAAGCCGCGCGCCTGTCAAGTAGTGTCCGGGCTAGGGTTAGGGATAGGTTGAAAATAACACCTAGACATTTTGGGATGCCTTGGTTGTGTTTAGGGTTGCATTTGAAATTCTGGGTGAGTGTTGTTTTCTTGTTTCCTCTAAATAGAATTTTGGCCCAATTTTGTGATTTTTGCTAAGCCGCGCGCCTGTCAAATAGTGTCCGAGGTAGGGTTAGGGTTTGGTTGAAAATAACACCTAGACATTTTGGGATGCCTTGGTTGTGTTTAGGGTTGCATTTGAAATTCTGGGTGAGTGTTGTTTTCTTGTTTCCTCGAGAAACAAATTTGGCCCAATTTTGTGATTTTTGCTAAGCCGCGCGCCTGTCAAGTAGTGTCCGGGCTAGGGTTAGGGTTAGGTTGAAAATAACACCTAGAGATTTTGGGATGCCTTGCTTGTGTTTAGGGTTGCATTTGAAATTCTGGGTCAGTGTTGTTTTCTTGATTCCTCGTAATAGAATTTTGGCCCAATTTTGTGATTTTTGCTAAGCCGCGCGCCTGTCAAATAGTGTCCGGGCTAGGGTTAGGGTTTGGTTGAAAATAACACCTAGACATATTGGGATGCCTTGGTTGTGTTTAGGGTTGCATTTTATAATCTGGACGAGTGTTGTTTTCTTGTTTCCTCGAAAAACAAATTTGTCCAAATTTTGTGATTTTTGCTAAGCCGCGCGCCTGTCAAATAGTGTCCAAGCTAGGGTTAGGGTTAGGTTGAAAATAACACCTAGACATTTTGGGATGCCTTGGTTGTGTTTAGGGTTGCATTTGAAATTCTGGGTGAGTGTTGTTTTCTTGTTTCCTCGAAATAGAATTTTGGCCCAATTGTGTTATTTTTGCTAAGTCGCGCGCCTGTCAAGTAGTGTCCGGGCTAGGGTTAGGGTTAGGTTGAAAATAACACCTAGACATTTTGGGATGCCTTGGTTTTGTTTAGGGTTGCATTTGAAATTCTGGGTGAGTGTTGTTTTCTTGTTTCCTCGAAATAGAATTTTTGCCCAATTTTGTGATTTTTGCTAAGCCGCGCACCTGTCAAGTAGTGTCCGGGCTAGGGTTAAGGTTAGGTTGAAAATAACACCTAGACATTTTGGGATGCCTTGGTTGTGTTTAGGGTTGCATTTGAAATTCTGGGTAAGTGTTGTTTTCTTGTTTCCACGAAATAGAATTTCGGCCCAATTTTGTTATTTTTGCTAAGCCGCGCGCCTGTCAAGTAGTGTCCGGGCTAGGGTTAGGGTTAGGTTGAAAATAACACCAGACATTTTGGGATGCCTTGGTTGCGTTTAGGGTTGCATTTGAAATTCTGGGTGAGTGTTGTTTTCTTGATTCCTCGTAATAGAATTTTGGCCCAATTTTGTGATTTTTGCTAAGCCGCGCGCCTGTCAAATAGTGTCCGGGCTAGGGTTAGGGTTTGGTTGAAAATAACACCTAGACATATTGGGATGCCTTGGTTGTGTTTAGGGTTGCATTTTATAATCTGGACGAGTGTTGTTTTCTTGTTTCCTCGAAAAACAAATTTGTCCAAATTTTGTGATTTTTGCTAAGCCGCGCGCCTGTCAAATAGTGTCCAAGCTAGGGTTAGGGTTAGGTTGAAAATAACACCTAGACATTTTGGGATGCCTTGGTTGTGTTTAGGGTTGCATTTGAAATTCTGGGTGAGTGTTGTTTTCTTGTTTCCTCGAAATAGAATTTTGGCCCAATTGTGTTATTTTTGCTAAGTCGCGCATCTGTCAAGTAGTGTCCGGGCTAGGGTTAGGGTTAGGTTGAAAATAACACCTAGACATTTTGGGATGCCTTGGTTTTGTTTAGGGTTGCATTTGAAATTCTGGGTGAGTGTTGTTTTCTTGTTTCCTCGAAATAGAATTTTTGCCCAATTTTGTGATTTTTGCTAAGCCGCGCGCCTGTCAAGTAGTGTCCGGGCTAGGGTTAAGGTTAGGTTGAAAATAACACCTAGACATTTTGGGATGCCTTGGTTGTGTTTAGGGTTGCATTTGAAATTCTGGGTAAGTGTTGTTTTCTTGTTTCCACGAAATAGAATTTTGGCCCAATTTTGTTATTTTTGCTAAGCCGCGCGCCTGTCAAGTAGTGTCCGGGCTAGGGTTAGGGTTAGGTTGAAAATAACACCAGACATTTTGGGATGCCTTGGTTGTGTTTAGGGTTGCATTTGAAATTCTGGGTGAGTGTTGTTTTCTTGTTTCCTCGTAATAGAATTTTGGCCCAATTTTGTGATTTTTACTAAGCCGCGCGCCTGTCAAATAGTGTCCGGGCTAGGGTTAGGGTTAGGTTGAAAATAACACCTAGACATTTTGGGATGCCTTGGTTGTGTTTAGGGTTGCATTTGAAATTCAGGGTGAGTGTTGTTTTCTTGTTTCCTCGAAATAGAATATTGGCCCAATTTTGTTATTTTTGCTAAGCCGCGCGCCTGTCAAATAGTGTCCGGGCTAGGGTTAGGGTTTGGTTGAAAATAACACCTAGACATATTGGGATGCCTTGGTTGTGTTTAGGGTTGCATTTTATAATCTGGACGAGTGTTGTTTTCTTGTTTCCTCGAAAAACAAATTTGTCCAAATTTTGTGATTTTTGCTAAGCCGCGCGCCTGTCAAATAGTGTCCAAGCTAGGGTTAGGGTTAGGTTGAAAATAACACCTAGACATTTTGGGATGCCTTGGTTGTGTTTAGGGTTGCATTTGAAATTCTGGGTGAGTGTTGTTTTCTTGTTTCCTCGAAATAGAATTTTGGCCCAATTGTGTTATTTTTGCTAAGTCGCGCGCCTGTCAAGTAGTGTCCGGGCTAGGGTTAGGGTTAGGTTGAAAATAACACCTAGACATTTTGGGATGCCTTGGTTTTGTTTAGGGTTGCATTTGAAATTCTGGGTGAGTGTTGTTTTCTTGTTTCCTCGAAATAGAATTTTTGCCCAATTTTGTGATTTTTGCTAAGCCGCGCACCTGTCAAGTAGTGTCCGGGCTAGGGTTAAGGTTAGGTTGAAAATAACACCTAGACATTTTGGGATGCCTTGGTTGTGTTTAGGGTTGCATTTGAAATTCTGGGTAAGTGTTGTTTTCTTGTTTCCACGAAATAGAATTTCGGCCCAATTTTGTTATTTTTGCTAAGCCGCGCGCCTGTCAAGTAGTGTCCGGGCTAGGGTTAGGGTTAGGTTGAAAATAACACCAGACATTTTGGGATGCCTTGGTTGCGTTTAGGGTTGCATTTGAAATTCTGGGTGAGTGTTGTTTTCTTGATTCCTCGTAATAGAATTTTGGCCCAATTTTGTGATTTTTGCTAAGCCGCGCGCCTGTCAAATAGTGTCCGGGCTAGGGTTAGGGTTTGGTTGAAAATAACACCTAGACATATTGGGATGCCTTGGTTGTGTTTAGGGTTGCATTTTATAATCTGGACGAGTGTTGTTTTCTTGTTTCCTCGAAAAACAAATTTGTCCAAATTTTGTGATTTTTGCTAAGCCGCGCGCCTGTCAAATAGTGTCCAAGCTAGGGTTAGGGTTAGGTTGAAAATAACACCTAGACATTTTGGGATGCCTTGGTTGTGTTTAGGGTTGCATTTGAAATTCTGGGTGAGTGTTGTTTTCTTGTTTCCTCGAAATAGAATTTTGGCCCAATTGTGTTATTTTTGCTAAGTCGCGCATCTGTCAAGTAGTGTCCGGGCTAGGGTTAGGGTTAGGTTGAAAATAACACCTAGACATTTTGGGATGCCTTGGTTTTGTTTAGGGTTGCATTTGAAATTCTGGGTGAGTGTTGTTTTCTTGTTTCCTCGAAATAGAATTTTTGCCCAATTTTGTGATTTTTGCTAAGCCGCGCGCCTGTCAAGTAGTGTCCGGGCTAGGGTTAAGGTTAGGTTGAAAATAACACCTAGACATTTTGGGATGCCTTGGTTGTGTTTAGGGTTGCATTTGAAATTCTGGGTAAGTGTTGTTTTCTTGTTTCCACGAAATAGAATTTTGGCCCAATTTTGTTATTTTTGCTAAGCCGCGCGCCTGTCAAGTAGTGTCCGGGCTAGGGTTAGGGTTAGGTTGAAAATAACACCAGACATTTTGGGATGCCTTGGTTGTGTTTAGGGTTGCATTTGAAATTCTGGGTGAGTGTTGTTTTCTTGTTTCCTCGTAATAGAATTTTGGCCCAATTTTGTGATTTTTACTAAGCCGCGCGCCTGTCAAATAGTGTCCGGGCTAGGGTTAGGGTTAGGTTGAAAATAACACCTAGACATTTTGGGATGCCTTGGTTGTGTTTAGGGTTGCATTTGAAATTCAGGGTGAGTGTTGTTTTCTTGTTTCCTCGAAATAGAATATTGGCCCAATTTTGTTATTTTTGCTAAGCCGCACGCCTGTCAAGTAGTGTCCGGTCTAGGGTTAGGGTTAGGTTGAAAATAACACCTAGACATTTTGGGATGCCTTGGTGGTGTTTAGGGTTGCATTTGAAATTCTGGGTGAGTGTTGTTTTCTTGTTTCCTCTAAATAGAATTTTGGCCCAATTTTGTGATTTTTGCTAAGCCGCGCGCCTGTCAAGAAGTGTCCGGGCTAAGGTTAGGGTTAGATGTAAAATAACACCTAGACATTTTGGGATGCCTTGGTTGTGTTTAAGGTTGCATTTGAAATTCTGGGTGAGTGTTGTTTTCTTGTTTTCTCGAAAAACAAATTAGGCCCAATTTTGTGAATTTTGCTAAGCCGAGCGCCTGTCAAGTAGTGTCCGGGCTAGGGTTAGGGTTAGGGTGAAAATAACACCTAGACATTTTGGGATGCCTTGGTTGTGTTTAGGGTTGCATTTGAAATTCTGGGTGAGTGTTGTTTTCTTGTTTCCTCGAAATAGAATTTTGGCCCAATTTTGTGATTTTTGCTAAGCCGCGCGCCTGTCAAATAGTGTCCGGGCTAGGGTTAGGGTTTGGTTGAAAATAACACCTAGACATTTTGGGATGCCTTGGTTGTGTTTAGGGTTGCATTTGAAATTCTGGGTGAGTGTTGTTTTCTTGTTTCCTCTAAATAGAATTTTGGCCCAATTTTGTGATTTTTGCTAAGCCGCGCGCCTGTCAAGTAGTGTCCGGGCTAGGGTTAGGGTTAGGTTGAAAATAACATCTAGACATTTTGGGATGCCTTGGTTGTGTTTAGGGTTGCATTTGAAATTCTGGGTGAGTGTTGTTTTCTTGTTTCCTCGAAATAGAATATTGGCCCAATTTTGTTATTTTTGCTAAGCCGCGCGCCTGTCAAGTAGTGTCCGGGCTAGGGTTAGGGTTAGGTTGAAAATAACACCTAGACATTTTGGGATGACTTGGTTGTGTTTAGGGTTGCATTTGATATTCTGGGTGAGTGTTGTTTTCTTGTTTCCTCGAAATAGAATATTGGCCCAATTTTGTGATTTTTGCTAAGCCGCGCGCCTGTCAAGTAGTGTCCGGGCTAGGGTTAGGGTTAGGTTGAAAATAACACCTAGACATTTTGGGATGCCTTGGTTGTGTTTAGGGTTGCATTTGAAATTCTGGGTGAGTCTTGTTTTCTTGTTTCCTCGAAATAGAATTTTGGCCCAATTTTGTGATTTTTGCTAAGCCGCGCGCCTGTCAAATAGTGTCCGGGCTAGGGTTAGGGTTAGGTTGAAAATAACACCTAGACATTTTGGAATGCCTTGGTTGTGTTTAGGGTTGCATTTGAAATTCTGGGTGAGTGTTGTTTTCTTGTTTCCTCGAAATAGAATATTGGCCCAATATTGTTATTTTTGCTAAGCCGCGCGCCTGTCAAGTAGTGTCCGGGCTAGGGTTAGGGTTAGGTTGAAAATAACACCTATACATTTTGGGATGCCTTAGTGGTGTTTAAGGTTGCATTTGAAATTCTGGGTGAGTGTTGTTTTCTTGTTTCCTCGAAATAGAATTTTGGCCCAATTTTGTGATTTTTGCTAAGCCGCGCGCCTGTCAAGTAGTGTCCGGGCTAGGGTAAGGGTTAGGTTGAAAATAACACCTAGACATTTTGGGATGCCTTGGTTGCGTTTAGGGTTGCATTTGAAATTCTGGGTGAGTGTTGTTTTCTTGTTTCCTCGAAATAGAATTTTGGCCCAATTTTGTGATTTTTGCTAAGCCGCGCGCCTGTCAAATAGTGTCCGGGCTAGGGTTAGGGATTGGTTGAAAATAACACCTAGACATTTTGGGATGCCTTGGTTGTGTTTAGGGTTGCATTTGAAATTCTGGGTGAGTGTTGTTTTCTTGTTTCCTCTAAATAGAATTTTGGCCCAATTTTGTGATTTTTGCTAAGCCGCGCGCCTGTCAAGTAGTGTCCGGGCTAGGGTTAGGGTTAGGTTGAAAATAACATCTAGACATTTTGGGATGCCAGGGTTGTGTTTAGGGTTGCATTTGAAATTCTGGGTGAGTGTTGTTTTCTTGTTTCCTCGAAATAGAATATTGGCCCAATTTTGTTATTTTTGCTAAGCCGCGTGCCTGTCAAGTAGTGTCCGGGCTAGGGTTAGGGTTAGGTTGAAAATAACACCTAGACATTTTGGGATGCCTTGGTTGTGTTTAGGGTTGCATTTGATATTCTGGGTGAGTGTTGTTTTCTTGTTTCCTCTAAATAGAATTTTGGCCCAATTTTGTGATTTTTGCTAAGCCGCGCGCCTGTCAAGTAGTGTCCGGGCTAGGGTTAGGGTTAGGTTGAAAATAACACCTAGAGATTTTGCGATGCCTTGGTTGTGTTTAAGGTTGCATTTGAAATTCTGGGTGAGTGTTGTTTTCTTGTTTTCTCGAGAAACAAATTTGGCCCAATTTTGTGATTTTTGCTAAGCCGCGCGCCTGTCAAATAGTGTCCGGGCTAGGGTTAGGGTTAGGTTGAAAATAACACCTAGACATTTTGGGATGCCTTGGTTGTGTTTAGGGTTGCATTTGAAATTCTGGGTGAGTGTTGTTTTCTTGTTTCCTCGAAATAGAATATTGGCCCAATTTTGTTATTTTTGCTAAGCCGCGCGCCTGTCAAGTAGTGTCCGGGCTAGGGTTAGGGTTAGGTTGAAAATAACACCTAGACATTTTGGGATGCCTTGGTTGTGTTTAGGGTTGCATTTGAAATTCTGGGTGAGTGTTGTTTTCTTGTTTCCTCGAAATAGAATTTTGGCCCAATTTTGTTATTTTTGCTAAGCCGCGCGCCTGTCAAGTAGTGTCCGGGCTAGGGTTAGGGTTAGGTTGAAAATAACACCTAGACATTTTGGGATGCCTTGGTTGTGTTTAGGGTTGCATTTGAAATTCTGGGTGAGTGTTGTTTTCTTGTTTCCTCGAAATAGAATTTTGGCCCAATTTTGTGATTTTTGCTAAGCCGCGCGCCTGTCAAGTAGTGTCCGGGCTAGGGTTAGGGTTAGGTTGAAAATAACACCTAGACATTTTGGAATGCCTTGGTTGTGTTTAGGGTTGCATTTGAAATTCTGGGTGAGTGTTGTTTTCTTGTTTCCTCTAAATAGAATTTTGGCCCAATTTTGTGAATTTTGCTAAGCCGCGCGCCTGTCAAATAGTGTCCGGGCTAGGGTTAGGGTTTGGTTGAAAATAACACCTAGACATTTTGGGATGCCTTGGTTGTGTTTAGGGTTGCATTTGAAATTCTGGGTGAGTGTTGTTTTCTTGTTTCCTCGAAATAGAATATTGGCCCAATTTTGTGATTTTTGCTAAGCCGCGCGCCTGTCAAGAAGTGTCCGGGCTAGGGTTAGGATTAGATGTAAAATAACACCTAGACATTTTGGGATGCCTTGGTTGTGTTTAAGGTTGCATTTGAAATTCTGGGTGAGTGTTGTTTTCTTGTTTTCTCGAAAAACAAATTAGGCCCAATTTTGTGATTTTTGCTAAGCCGAGCGCCTGTCAAGTAGTGTCCGGCTAGGGTTAGGGTTAGGTTGAAAATAACACCTAGACATTTTGGGATGCCTTGGTTGTGTTTAGGGTTGCATTTGAAATTCTGGGTGAGTGTTGTTTTCTTGTTTTCTCGAAAAAAAATTAGGCCCAATTTTGTGATTTTTGCTAAGCCGCGCGCCTGTCAAGTAGTGTCCGGGCTAGGATTAGGGATAGGTTGAAAATAACACCTAGACATTTTGGGATGCCTTGGTTGTGTTTAGGGTTGCATTTGAAATTCTGGGTGAGTGTTGTTTTCTTGTTTCCTCTAAATAGAATATTGGCCCAATTTTGTGATTTTTGCTAAGCCGCGCGCCTGTCAAATAGTGTCCGGGCTAGGGTTAGGGTTTGGTTGAAAATAACACCTAGACATTTTGGGATGCCTTGGTTGTGTTTAGGGTTGCATTTGAAATTCTGGGTGAGTGTTGTTTTCTTGTTTCCTCGAGAAACAAATTTGGCCCAATTTTGTGATTTTTGCTAAGCCGCGCGCCTGTCAAGTAGTGTCCGGGCTAGGGTTAGGGTTAGGTTGAAAATAACACCTAGAGATTTTGGGATGCCTTGCTTGTGTTTAGGGTTGCATTTGAAATTCTGGGTGAGTGTTGTTTTCTTGTTTCCTCGAAATAGAATTTTGGCCCAATTTTGTGATTTTTGCTAAGCCGCGCGCCTGTCAAATAGTGTCCGGGCTAGGGTTAGGGTTAGGTTGAAAATAACACCTATACATTTTGGGATGCCTTAGTGGTGTTTAAGGTTGCATTTGAAATTCTGGGTGAGTGTTGTTTTCTTGTTTCCTCGAAATAGAATTTTGGCCCAATTTTGTGATTTTTGCTAAGCCGCGCGCCTGTCAAATAGTGTCCGGGCTAGGGTTAGGGTTAGGTTGAAAATAACACCTAGACATTTTGGAATGCCTTGGTTGTGTTTAGGGTTGCATTTGAAATTCTGGGTGAGTGTTGTTTTCTTGTTTCCTCGAAATAGAATATTGGCCCAATATTGTTATTTTTGCTAAGCCGCGCGCCTGTCAAGTAGTGTCCGGGCTAGGGTTAGGGTTAGGTTGAAAATAACACCTATACATTTTGGGATGCCTTAGTGGTGTTTAAGGTTGCATTTGAAATTCTGGGTTGAGTGTTGTTTTCTTGTTTCCTCTAAATAGAATTTTGGCCCAATTTTGTGATTTTTGCTAAGCCGCGCGCCTGTCAAGTAGTGTCCGGGCTAGGGTAAGGGTTAGGTTGAAAATAACACCTAGATATTTTGGGATGCCTTGGTTGCGTTTAGGGTTGCATTTGAAATTCTGGGTGAGTGTTGTTTTCTTGTTTCCTCGAAATTGAATTTTGGCCCAATTTTGTGATTTTTGCTAAGCCGCGCGCCTGTCAAATAGTGTCCGGGCTAGGGTTAGGGTTTGGTTGAAAATAACACCTAGACATTTTGGGATGCCAGGGTTGTGTTTAGGGTTGCATTTGAAATTCTGGGTGAGTGTTGTTTTCTTGTTTCCTCGAAATAGAATATTGGCCCAATTTTGTTATTTTTGCTAAGCCGCGCGCCTGTCAAGTAGTGTCCGGGCTAGGGTTAGGGTTAGGTTGAAAATAACATCTAGACATTTTGGGATGCCTTGGTTGTGTTTAGGGTTGCATTTGAAATTCTGGGTGAGTGTTGTTTTCTTGTTTCCTCGAAATAGAATATTGGCCCAATTTTGTTATTTTTGCTAAGCCGCGCGCCTGTCAAGTAGTGTCCGGGCTAGGGTTAGGGTTAGGTTGAAAATAACACCTAGACATTTTGGGATGCCTTGGTTGTGTTTAGGGTTGCATTTGATATTCTGGGTGAGTGTTGTTTTCTTGTTTCCTCTAAATAGAATTTTGGCCCAATTTTGTGATTTTTGCTAAGCCGCGCGCCTGTCAAGTAGTGTCCGGGCTAGGGTTAGGGTTAGGTTGAAAATAACACCTAGAGATTTTGCGATGCCTTGGTTGTGTTTAAGGTTGCATTTGAAATTCTGGGTGAGTGTTGTTTTCTTGTTTTCTCGAGAAACAAATTTGGCCCAATTTTGTGATTTTTGCTAAGCCGCGCGCCTGTCAAATAGTGTCCGGGCTAGGGTTAGGGTTAGGTTGAAAATAACACCTAGACATTTTGGGATGCCTTGGTTGCGTTTAGGGTTGCATTTGAAATTCTGGGTGAGTGTTGTTTTCTTGTTTCCTCGAAATAGAATATTGGCCCAATTTTGTTATTTTTGCTAAGCCGCGCGCCTGTCAAGTAGTGTCCGGGCTAGGGTTAGGGTTAGGTTGAAAATAACACCTAGACATTTTGGGATGCCTTGGTTGTGTTTAGGGTTGCATTTGAAATTCTGGGTGAGTGTTGTTTTCTTGTTTCCTCGAAATAGAATTTTGGCCCAATTTTGTGATTTTTGCTAAGCCGCGCGCCTGTCAAGTAGTGTCCGGGCTAGGGTTAGGGTTAGGTTGAAAATAACACCTAGAGATTTTGCGATGCCTTGGTTGTGTTTAAGGTTGCATTTGAAATTCTGGGTGAGTGTTGTTTTCTTGTTTTCTCGAGAAACAAATTTGGCCCAATTTTGTGATTTTTGCTAAGCCGCGCGCCTGTCAAATAGTGTCCGGGCTAGGGTTAGGGTTAGGTTGAAAATAACACCTAGACATTTTCGGATGCCTTGGTTGTGTTTAGGGTTGCATTTGAAATTCTGGGTGAGTGTTGTTTACTTGTTTCCACGAAATAGAATTTTGGCCCAATTTTGTTATTTTTGCTAAGCCGCGCGCCTGTCAAGTAGTGTCCGGGCTAGGGTTAGGGTTAGGTTGAAAATAACACCTAGACATTTTGGGATGCCTTGGTTGTGTTTAGGGTTGCATTTGAAATTCTGGGTGAGTGTTGTTTTCTTGTTTCCTCAAGAAACAAATTTGGCCCAATTTTGTGATTTTTGCTAAGCCTGTCAAGTAGTGTCCGGGCTAGGGTTAGGGTTAGGTTGAAAATAACACCTAGACATTTTGGGATGCCTTGGTTGTGTTTAGGGTTGCATTTGAAATTCTGGGTAAGTGTTGTTTTCTTGTTTCCACGAAATAGAATTTTGGCCCAATTTTGTGATTTTTGCTAAGCCGAGCGCCTGTCAAGTAGTGTCCGGGCTAGGGTTAGGGTTAGGTTGAAAATAACAAATAGACATTTTGGGATGCCTTGGTTGTGTTTAGGGTTGCATTTGAAATTCTGGGTGAGTGTTGTTTTCTTGTTTCCTCGAAATAGAATTTTGGCGCAATTTTGTGATTTTTGCTAAGCCGCGCGCCTGTCAAATAGTGTCCGGGCTAGGGTTAGGGTTTGTTTGAAAATAACACCTAGACATTTTGGGATGCCTTGGTTGTGTTTAGGGTTGCATTTGAAATTCTGGGTGAGTGTTGTTTTCTTGTTTCCTCGAAATAGAATTTTGGCCCAATTTTGTGATTTTTGCTAAGCCGCGCGCCTGTCAAGTAGTGTCCGGGCTAGGGTAAGGGTTAGGTTGAAAATAACACCTAGACATTTTGGGATGCCTTGGTTGCGTTTAGGGTTGCATTTGAAATTCTGGGTGAGTGTTGTTTTCTTGTTTCCTCGAAATTGAATTTTGGCCCAATTTTGTGATTTTTGCTAAGCCGCGCGCCTGTCAAATAGTGTCCGGGCTAGGGTTAGGGTTTGGTTGAAAATAACACCTAGACATTTTGGGATGCCTTGGTTGTGTTTAGGGTTGCATTTGAAATTCTGGGTGAGTGTTGTTTTCTTGTTTCCTCTAAATAGAATTTTGGCCCAATTTTGTGATTTTTGCTAAGCCGCGCGCCTGTCAAGTAGTGTCCGGGCAAGGGTTAGGGTTAGGTTGAAAATAACATCTAGACATTTTGGGATGCCTTGGTTGTGATTAGGGTTGCATTTGAAATTCTGGGTGAGTGTTGTTTTCTTGTTTCCTCGAAATAGAATATTGGCAAAATTTTGTGATTTTTGCTAAGCCGCGCGCCTGTCAAGTAGTGTCCGAGCTAGGGTTAGGGTTAGGTTGAAAATAACACCTAGACATTTTGGGATGCCTTGGTTGTGTTTAGGGTTGCATTTGATATTCTGGGTGAGTGTTGTTTTCTTGTTTCCTCTAAATAGAATTTTGGCCCAATTTTGTGATTTTTGCTAAGCCGCGCGCCTGTCAAGTAGTGTCCGGGCTAGGGTTAGGGTTAGGTTGAAAATAACACCTAGAGATTTTGCGATGCCTTGGTTGTGTTTAAGGTTGCATTTGAAATTCTGGGTGAGTGTTGTTTTCTTGTTTCCTCGAGAAACAAATTTGGCCCAATTTTGTTATTTTTGCTAAGCCGCGCGCCTGTCAAGTAGTGTCCGGGCTAGGGTTAGGGTTAGGTTGAAAATAACACCTAGACATTTTGGGATGCCTTGGTTGTGTTTAGGGTTGCATTTGAAATTCTGGGTGAGTGTTGTTTTCTTGTTTCCTCGAAATAGAATTTTGGCCCAATTTTGTGATTTTTGCTAAGCCGCGCGCCTGTCAAGTAGTGTCCGGGCTAGGGTTAGGGTTAGGTTGAAAATAACACCTAGAGATTTTGCGATGCCTTGGTTGTGTTTAAGGTTGCATTTGAAATTCTGGGTGAGTGTTGTTTTCTTGTTTTCTCGAGAAACAAATTTGGCCCAATTTTGTGATTTTTGCTAAGCCGCGCGCCTGTCAAATAGTGTCCGGGCTAGGGTTAGGGTTAGGTTGAAAATAACACCTAGACATTTTGGGATGCCTTGGTTGCGTTTAGGGTTGCATTTGAAATTCTGGGTGAGTGTTGTTTTCTTGTTTCCTCGAAATAGAATATTGGCCCAATTTTGTTATTTTTGCTAAGCCGCGCGCCTGTCAAGTAGTGTCCGGGCTAGGGTTAGGGTTAGGTTGAAAATAAAACCTAGACATTTTGGGATGCCTTGGTTGTGTTTAGGGTTGCATTTGAAATTCTGGGTGAGTGTTGTTTTCTTGTTTCCTCAAGAAACAGATTTGGCCCAATTTTGTGATTTTTGCTAAGCCTGTCAAGTAGTGTCCGGGCTAGGGTTAGGGTTAGGTTGAAAATAACACCTAGACATTTTGGGATGCCTTGGTTGTGTTTAGGGTTGCATTTGAAATTCTGGGTAAGTGTTGTTTTCTTGTTTCCACGAAATAGAATTTTGGCCCAATTTTGTTATTTTTGCTAAGCCGCGCGCCTGTCAAGTAGTGTCCGGGCTAGGGTTAGGGTTAGGTTGAAAATAACACCTAGACATTTTTGGGATGCCTTGGTTGTGTTTAGGGTTGCATTTGAAATTCTGGGTGAGTGTTGTTTTCTTGTTTCCTCGAAATAGAATATTGGCCCAATTTTGTGATTTTTGCTAAGCCGCGCGCTTGTCAAGAAGTGTCCGGGCTAGGGTTAGGGTTAGATGTAAAATAACACCTAGACATTTTGGGATGCCTTGGTTGTGTTTAAGGTTGCATTTGAAATTCTGGGTGAGTGTTGTTTTCTTGTTTCCTCGAGAAACAAATTTGGTCCAATTTTGTGATTGTTGCTAAGCCGCGCGCCTGTCAAGTAGTGTCCGGGCTAGGGTTAGGGTTAGGTTGA
The DNA here is from genome assembly GCF_040954835.1 of Lepisosteus oculatus. NCBI lineage: Eukaryota > Metazoa > Chordata > Actinopteri > Semionotiformes > Lepisosteidae > Lepisosteus > Lepisosteus oculatus. The sequence continues at coordinate 219,289 of NW_027168414.1, read as the reverse complement.
AAATAACACCTAGACATTTTGGGATGCCTTGGTTGTGTTTATGGTTGCATTTGATATTCTGGGTGAGTGTTGTTTTCTTGTTTCCTCGAAATAGAATATTGGCCCAATTTTGTGATTTTTGCTAAGCCGCGCGCCTGTCAAGTAGTGTCCGGGCTAGGGTTAGGGTTAGGTTGAAAATAACACCTAGACATTTTGGGATGCCTTGGTTGTGTTTAGGGTTGCATTTGAAATTCTGGGTGAGTGTTGTTTTCTTGTTTCCTCGAAATAGAATTTTGGCCCAATTTTGTGATTTTTGCTAAGCCGCGCGCCTGTCAAATAGTGTCCGGGCTAGGGTTAGGGTTAGGTTGAAAATAACACCTAGACATCTTGGAATGCCTTGGTTGTGTTTAGGGTTGCATTTGAAATTCTGGGTGAGTGTTGTTTTCTTGTTTCCTCGAAATAGAATATTGGCCCAATATTGTTATTTTTGCTAAGCCGCGCGCCTGTCAAGTAGTGTCCGGGCTAGGGTTAGGGTTAGGTTGAAAATAACACCTATACATTTTGGGATGCCTTAGTGGTGTTTAAGGTTGCATTTGAAATTCTGGGTGAGTGTTGTTTTCTTGTTTCCTCGAAATAGAATATTGGCCCAATTTTGTGATTTTTGCTAAGCCGCGCGCCTGTCAAATAGTGTCCGGACTAGGGTTAGGGTTAGGTATGAAAATAACACCTAGACATCTTGGAATGCCTTGGTTGTGTTTAGGGTTGCATTTGAAATTCTGGGTGAGTGTTGTTTTCTTGTTTCCTCGAAATAGAATATTGGCCCAATATTGTTATTTTTGCTAAGCCGCGCGCCTGTCAAGTAGTGTCCGGGCTAGGGTTAGGGTTAGGTTGAAAATAACACCTATACATTTTGGGATGCCTTAGTGGTGTTTAAGGTTGCATTTGAAATTCTGGGTGAGTGTTGTTTTCTTGTTTCCTCGAAATAGAATATTGGCCCAATTTTGTTATTTTTGCTAAGCCGCGCGCCTGTCAAGTAGTGTCCGGGCTAGGGTTAGGGTTAGGTTGAAAATAACACCTAGACATTTTGGGATGCCTTGGTTGTGTTTAGGGTTGCATTTGATATTCTGGGTGAGTGTTGTTTTCTTGTTTCCTCTAAATAGAATTTTGGCCCAATTTTGTGATTTTTGCTAAGCCGCGCGCCTGTCAAGTAGTGTCCGGGCTAGGGTTAGGGTTAGGTTGAAAATAACACCTAGAGATTTTGCGATGCCTTGGTTGTGTTTAAGGTTGCATTTGAAATTCTGGGTGAGTGTTGTTTTCTTGTTTTCTCGAGAAACAAATTTGGCCCAATTTTGTGATTTTTGCTAAGCCGCGCGCCTGTCAAATAGTGTCCGGGCTAGGGTTAGGGTTAGGTTGAAAATAACACCTAGACATTTTGGGATGCCTTGGTTGTGTTTAGGGTTGCATTTGAAATTCTGGGTGAGTGTTGTTTTCTTGTTTCCTCGAAATAGAATATTGGCCCAATTTTGTTATTTTTGCTAAGCCGCGCGCCTGTCAAGTAGTGTCCGGGCTAGGGTTAGGGTTAGGTTGAAAATAACACCTAGACATTTTGGGATGCCTTGGTTGTGTTTAGGGTTGCATTTGAAATTCTGGGTGAGTGTTGTTTTCTTGTTTCCTCGAAATAGAATTTTGGCCCAATTTTGTGATTTTTGCTAAGCCGCGCGCCTGTCAAGTAGTGTCCGGGCTAGGGTTAGGGTTAGGTTGAAAATAACACCTAGACATTTTGGAATGCCTTGGTTCTGTTTAGGGTTGCATTTGAAATTCTGGGTGAGTGTTGTTTTCTTGTTTTCTCGAGAAACAAATTTGGCCCAATTTTGTGATTTTTGCTAAGCCGCGCGCCTGTCAAATAGTGTCCGGGCTAGGGTTAGGGTTAGGTTGAAAATAACACCTAGACATTTTCGGATGCCTTGGTTGTGTGTAGGGTTGCATTTGAAATTCTGGGTGAGTGTTGTTTTCTTGTTTCCACGAAATAGAATTTTGGCCCAATTTTGTTATTTTTGCTAAGCCGCGCACCTGTCAAGTAGTGTCCGGGCTAGGGTTAGGGTTAGGTTGAAAATAAAACCTAGACATTTTGGGATGCCTTGGTTGTGTTTAGGGTTGCATTTGAAATTCTGGGTGAGTGTTGTTTTCTTGTTTCCTCAAGAAACAAATTTGGCCCAATTTTGTGATTTTTGCTAAGCCTGTCAAGTAGTGTCCGGGCTAGGGTTAGGGTTAGGTTGAAAATAACACCTAGACATTTTGGGATGCCTTGGTTGTGTTTAGGGTTGCATTTGAAATTCTGGGTGAGTGTTGTTTTCTTGTTTCCTCGAGAAACAAATTTGGCCCAATTTTGTGATTGTTGCTAAGCCGCGCGCCTGTCAAGTAGTGTCCGGGCTAGGGTTAGGGTTAGGTTGAAAATAACATCTAGACATTTTGGGATGCCTTGGTTGTGTTTAGGGTTGCATTTGAAATTCTGGGTGAGTGTTGTTTTCTTGTTTCCTCAAGAAACAAATTTGGCCCAATTTTGTGATTTTTGCTAAGCCTGTCAAGTAGTGTCCGGGCTAGGGTTAGGGTTAGGTTGAAAATAACACCTAGACATTTTGGGATGCCTTGGTTGCGTTTAGGGTTGCATTTGAAATTCTGGGTGAGTGTTGTTTTCTTGTTTCCTCAAGAAACAAATTTGGCCCAATTTTGTGATTTTTGCTAAGCCTGTCAAGTAGTGTCCGGGCTAGGGTTAGGGTTAGGTTGAAAATAACACCTAGACATTTTGGGATGCCTTGGTTGTGTTTAGGGTTGCATTTGAAATTCTGGGTGAGTGTTGTTTTCTTGTTTCCTCGAAATAGAATTTTGGCGCAATTTTGTGATTTTTGCTAAGCCGCGCGCCTGTCAAGTAGTGTCCGGGCTAGGGTTAGGGTTAGGTTGAAAATAACACCTAGACATTTTGGAATGCCTTGGTTGTGTTTAGGGTTGCATTTGAAATTCTGGGTGAGTGTTGTTTTCTTGTTTCCACGAAATAGAATTTTGGCCCAATTTTGTTATTTTTGCTAAGCCGCGCGCCTGTCAAGAAGTGTCCGGGCTAGGGTTAGGGTTAGATGTAAAATAACACCTAGACATTTTGGGATGCCTTGGTTGTGTTTAAGGTTGCATTTGAAATTCTGGGTGAGTGTTGTTTTCTTGTTTTCTCGAAAAACAAATTAGGCCCAATTTTGTGATTTTTGCTAAGCCGAGCGCCTGTCAAGTAGTGTCCGGGCTAGGGTTAGGGTTAGGTTGAAAATAACACCTAGACATTTTGGGATGCCTTGGTTGTGTTTAGGGTTGCATTTGAAATTCTGGGTGAGTGTTGTTTTCTTGTTTCCTCGAAATAGAATTTTGGCCCAATTTTGTGATTTTTGCTAAGCCGCGCGCCTGTCAAATAGTGTCCGGGCTAGGGTTAGGGTTTGGTTGAAAATAACACCTAGACATTTTGGGATGCCTTGCTTGTGTTTAGGGTTGCATTTGAAATTCTGGGTGAGTGTTGTTTTCTTGTTTCCTCGAGAAACAAATTTGGTCCAATTTTGTGATTGTTGCTAAGCCGCGCGCCTGTCAAGTAGTGTCCGGGCTAGGGTTAGGGTTAGGTTGAAAATAACACCTAGACATTTTGGGATGCCTTGGTTGTGTTTAGGGTTGCATTTGATATTCTGGGTGAGTGTTGTTTTCTTGTTTCCTCGAAATAGAATATTGGCCCAATTTTGTGATTTTTGCTAAGCCGCGCGCCTGTCAAGTAGTGTCCGGGCTAGGGTTAGGGTTAGGTTGAAAATAACACCTAGACATTTTGGGATGCCTTGGTTGCGTTTAGGGTTGCATTTGAAATTCTGGGTGAGTGTTGTTTTCTTGTTTCCTCGAAATAGAATATTGGCCCAATTTTGTTATTTTTGCTAAGCCGCGCGCCTGTCAAGTAGTGTCCGGGCTAGGGTTAGGGTTAGGTTGAAAATAACACCTAGACATTTTGGGATGCCTTGGTTGTGTTTAGGGTTGCATTTGAAATTCTGGGTGAGTGTTGTTTTCTTGTTTCCTCGAAATAGAATTTTGGCGCAATTTTGTGATTTTTGCTAAGCCGCGCGCCTGTCAAGTAGTGTCCGGGCTCGGGTTAGGGTTAGGTTGAAAATAACACCTAGACATTTTGGAATGCCTTGGTTGTGTTTAGGGTTGCATTTGAAATTCTGGGTGAGTGTTGTTTTCTTGTTTTCTCGAGAAACAAATTTGGCCCAATTTTGTGATTTTTGCTAAGCCGCGCGCCTGTCAAATAGTGTCCGGGCTAGGGTTAGGGTTAGGTTGAAAATAACACCTAGACATTTTCGGATGCCTTGGTTGTGTTTAGGGTTGCATTTGAAATTCTGGGTGAGTGTTGTTTTCTTGTTTCCACGAAATAGAATTTTGGCCCAATTTTGTTATTTTTGCTAAGCCGCGCGCCTGTCAAGTAGTGTCCGGGCTAGGGTTAGGGTTAGGTTGAAAATAAAACCTAGACATTTTGGGATGCCTTGGTTGTGTTTAGGGTTGCATTTGAAATTCTGGGTGAGTGTTGTTTTCTTGTTTCCTCAAGAAACAAATTTGGCCCAATTTTGTGATTTTTGCTAAGCCTGTCAAGTAGTGTCCGGGCTAGGGTTAGGGTTAGGTTGAAAATAACACCTAGACATTTTGGGATGCCTTGGTTGTGTTTAAGGTTGCATTTGAAATTCTGGGTGAGTGTTGTTTTCTTGTTTTCTCGAAAAACAAATTAGGCCCAATTTTGTGATTTTTGCTAAGCCGAGCGCCTGTCAAGTAGTGTCCGGGCTAGGGTTAGGGTTAGGTTGAAAATAACACCTAGACATTTTGGGATGCCTTGGTTGTGTTTAGGGTTGCATTTGAAATTCTGGGTGAGTGTTGTTTTCTTGTTTCCTCGAAATAGAATTTTGGCCCAATTTTGTGATTTTTGCTAAGCCGCGCGCCTGTCAAATAGTGTCCGGGCTAGGGTTAGGGTTTGGTTGAAAATAACACCTAGACATTTTGGGATGCCTTGCTTGTGTTTAGGGTTGCATTTGAAATTCTGGGTGAGTGTTGTTTTCTTGTTTCCTCGAGAAACAAATTTGGTCCAATTTTGTGATTGTTGCTAAGCCGCGCGCCTGTCAAGTAGTGTCCGGGCTAGGGTTAGGGTTAGGTTGAAAATAACACCTAGACATTTTGGGATGCCTTGGTTGTGTTTAGGGTTGCATTTGATATTCTGGGTGAGTGTTGTTTTCTTGTTTCCTCGAAATAGAATATTGGCCCAATTTTGTGATTTTTGCTAAGCCGCGCGCCTGTCAAGTAGTGTCCGGGCTAGGGTTAGGGTTAGGTTGAAAATAACACCTAGACATTTTGGGATGCCTTGGTTGTGTTTAGGGTTGCATTTGAAATTCTGGGTGAGTGTTGTTTTCTTGTTTCCTCGAAATAGAATATTGGCCCAATATTGTTATTTTTGCTAAGCCGCGCGCCTGTCAAGTAATGTCCGGGCTAGGGTTAGGGTTAGGTTGAAAATAACACCTATACATTTTCGGATGCCTTAGTGGTGTTTAAGGTTGCATTTGAAATTCTGGGTGAGTGTTGTTTTCTTGTTTCCTCGAAATAGAATTTTGGCCCAATTTTGTGATTTTTGCTAAGCCGCGCGCCTGTCAAGTAGTGTCCGGGCTAGGGTTAGGGTTAGGTTGAAAATAACACCTAGACATTTTGGGATGCCTTGGTTGCGTTTAGGGTTGCATTTGAAATTCTGGGTGAGTGTTGTTTTCTTGTTTCCTCGAAATAGAATTTTGGCCCAATTTTGTGATTTTTGCTAAGCCGCGCGCCTGTCAAATAGTGTCCGGGCTAGGGTTAGGGTTTGGTTGAAAATAACACCTAGACATTTTGGGATGCCTTGCTTGTGTTTAGGGTTGCATTTGAAATTCTGGGTGAGTGTTGTTTTCTTGTTTCCTCGAGAAACAAATTTGGCCCAATTTTGTGATTGTTGCTAAGCCGCGCGCCTGTCAAGTAGTGTCCGGGCTAGGGTTAGGGTTAGGTTGAAAATAACACCTAGACATTTTGGGATGCCTTGGTTGTGTTTAGGGTTGCATTTGATATTCTGGGTGAGTGTTGTTTTCTTGTTTCCTCTAAATAGAATTTTGGCCCAATTTTGTGATTTTTGCTAAGCCGCGCGCCTGTCAAGTAGTGTCCGGGCTAGGGTTAGGGTTAGGTTGAAAATAACATCTAGACATTTTGGGATGCCTTGGTTGTGTTTAGGGTTGCATTTGAAATTCTGGGTGAGTGTTGTTTTCTTGTTTCCTCGAAATAGAATATTGGCCCAATTTTGTTATTTTTGCTAAGCCGCGCGCCTGTCAAGTAGTGTCCGGGCTAGGGTTAGGGTTAGGTTGAAAATAACACCTAGACATTTTGGGATGCCTTGGTTGTGTTTAGGGTTGCATTTGAAATTCTGGGTGAGTGTTGTTTTCTTGTTTCCTCGAAATAGAATTTTGGCCCAATTTTGTGATTTTTGCTAAGCCGCGCGCCTGTCAAATAGTGTCCGGGCTAGGGTTAGGGTTTGGTTGAAAATAACACCTAGACATTTTGGGATGCCTTGGTTGTGTTTAGGGTTGCATTTGAAATTCTGGGTGAGTGTTGTTTTCTTGTTTCCTCGAGAAACAAATTTGGTCCAATTTTGTGATTGTTGCTAAGCCTGTCAAGTAGTGTCCGGGCTAGGGTTAGGGTTAGGTTGAAAATAACACCTAGACATTTTGGGATGCCTTGGTTGTGTTTAGGGTTGCATTTGATATTCTGGGTGAGTGTTGTTTTCTTGTTTCCTCGAAATAGAATATTGGCCCAATTTTGTGATTTTTGCTAAGCCGCGCGCCTGTCAAGTAGTGTCCGGGCTAGGGTTAGGGTTAGGTTGAAAATAACACCTAGACATTTTGGGATGCATTGGTTGTGTTTAGGGTTGCATTTGAAATTCTGGGTGAGTGTTGTTTTCTTGTTTCCTCGAAATAGAATATTGGCCCAATATTGTTATTTTTGCTAAGCCGCGCGCCTGTCAAGTAGTGTCCGGGCTAGGGTTAGGGTTAGGTTGAAAATAACACCTATACATTTTGAGATGCCTTAGTGGTGTTTAAGGTTGCATTTGAAATTCTGGGTGAGTGTTGTTTTCTTGTTTCCTCGAAATAGAATTTTGGCCCAATTTTGTGATTTTTGCTAAGCCGCGCGCCTGTCAAGTAGTGTCCGGGCTAGGGTTAGGGTTAGGTTGAAAATAACACCTAGACATTTTGGGATGCCTTGGTTGTGTTTAGGGTTGCATTTGAAATTCTGGGTGAGTGTTGTTTTCTTGTTTCCTCGAGAAACAAATTTGGCCCAATTTTGTGATTGTTGCTAAGCCGCGCGCCTGTCAAGTAGTGTCCGGGCTAGGGTTAGGGTTAGGTTGAAAATAACATCTAGACATTTTGGGATGCCTTGGTTGTGTTTAGGGTTGCATTTGAAATTCTGGGTGAGTGTTGTTTTCTTGTTTCCTCGAAATAGAATATTGGCCCAATTTTGTTATTTTTGCTAAGCCGCGCGCCTGTCAAGTAGTGTCCGGGCTAGGGTTAGGGTTAGGTTGAAAATAACACCTAGACATTTTGGGATGCCTTGGTTGTGTTTAGGGTTGCATTTGAAATTCTGGGTGAGTGTTGTTTTCTTGTTTCCTCGAAATAGAATTTTGGCCCAATTTTGTGATTTTTGCTAAGCCGCGCGCCTGTCAAGTAGTGTCCGGGCTAGGGTTAGGGTTAGGTTGAAAATAACATCTAGACATTTTGGGATGCCTTGGTTGTGTTTAGGGTTGCATTTGAAATTCTGGGTGAGTGTTGTTTTCTTGTTTCCTCGAAATAGAATATTGGCCCAATTTTGTTATTTTTGCTAAGCCGCGCGCCTGTCAAGTAGTGTCCGGGCTAGGGTTAGGGTTAGGTTGAAAATAACACCTAGACATTTTGGGATGCCTTGGTTGTGTTTAGGGTTGCATTTGAAATTCTGGGTGAGTGTTGTTTTCTTGTTTCCTCGAAATAGAATTTTGGCCCAATTTTGTGATTTTTGCTAAGCCGCGCGCCTGTCAAGTAGTGTCCGGGCTAGGGTTAGGGTTAGGTTGAAAATAACACCTAGAGATTTTGCGATGCCTTGGTTGTGTTTAAGGTTGCATTTGAAATTCTGGGTGAGTGTTGTTTTCTTGTTTTCTCGAGAAACAAATTTGGCCCAATTTTGTGATTTTTGCTAAGCCGCGCGCCTGTCAAATAGTGTCCGGGCTAGGGTTAGGGTTAGGTTGAAAATAACACCTAGACATTTTGGGATGCCTTGGTTGTGTTTAGGGTTGCATTTGAAATTCTGGGTGAGTGTTGTTTTCTTGTTTCCTCTAAATAGAATTTTGGCCCAATTTTGTTATTTTTGCTAAGCCGCGCGCCTGTCAAGTAGTGTCCGGGCTAGGGTTAGGGTTAGGTTGAAAATAACACCTAGACATTTTGGGATGCCTTGGTTGTGTTTAGGGTTGCATTTGAAATTCTGGGTGAGTGTTGTTTTCTTGTTTCCTCGAAATAGAATTTTGGCCCAATTCTTTGATTTTTGCTAAGCCGCGCGCCTGTCAAGTAGTGTCCGGGCTAGGGTTAGGGTTAGGTTGAAAATAACACCTAGACATTTTGGAATGCCTTTGTTGTGTTTAGGGTTGCATTTGAAATTCTGGGTGAGTGTTGTTTTCTTGTTTTCTCGAGAAACAAATTTGGCCCAATTTTGTGATTTTTGCTAAGCCGCGCGCCTGTCAAGTAGTGTCCAGGCTAGGGTTAGGGTTAGGTTGAAAATAACACCTAGACATTTTGGGATGCCTTGGTTGTGTTTAGGGTTGCATTTGAAATTCTGGGTGAGTGTTGTTTTCTTGTTTCCACGAAATAGAATTTTGGCCCAATTTTCTTATTTTTGCTAAGCCGCGCGCCTGTCAAGTAGTGTCCGGGCTAGGGTTAGGGTTAGGTTGAAAATAAAACCTAGACATTTTGGGATGCCTTGGTTGTGTTTAGGGTTGCATTTGAAATTCTGGGTGAGTGTTGTTTTCTTGTTTCCTCAAGAAACAAATTTGGCCCAATTTTGTGATTTTTGCTAAGCCGCGCGCCTGTCAAGTAGTGTCCGGGCTAGGGTTAGGGTTAGGTTGAAAATAACACCTAGACATTTTGGGATGCCTTGGTTGTGTTTAGGGTTGCATTTGATATTCTGGGTGAGTGTTGTTTTCTTGTTTCCTCTAAATAGAATTTTGGCCCAATTTTGTGATTTTTGCTAAGCCGCACGCCTGTCAAGTAGTGTCCGGGCTAGGGTTAGGGTTAGGTTGAAAATAACACCTAGACCTTTTGGAATGCCTTGGTTGTGTTTAGGGTTGCATTTGAAATTCTGGGTGAGTGTTGTTTTCTTGTTTCCTCGAAATAGAATATTGGCCCAATATTGTTATTTTTGCTAAGCCGCGCGCCTGTCAAGTAGTGTCCGGGCTAGGGTTAGGGTTAGGTTGAAAATAACACCTAGACATTTTGGGATGCCTTGGTTGTGTTTAGGGTTGCATTTGATATTCTGGGTGAGTGTTGTTTTCTTGTTTCCTCTAAATAGAATTTTGGCCCAATTTTGTGATTTTTGCTAAGCCGCGCGCCTGTCAAGTAGTGTCCGGGCTAGGGTTAGGGTTAGGTTGAAAATAACATCTAGACATTTTGGGATGCCTTGGTTGTGTTTAGGGTTGCATTTGAAATTCTGGGTGAGTGTTGTTTTCTTGTTTCCTCGAAATAGAATATTGGCCCAATTTTGTTATTTTTGCTAAGCCGCGCGCCTGTCAAGTAGTGTCCGGGCTAGGGTTAGGGTTAGGTTGAAAATAACACCTAGACATTTTGGGATGCCTTGGTTGTGTTTAGGGTTGCATTTGAAATTCTGGGTGAGTGTTGTTTTCTTATTTCCTCGAAATAGAATTTTGGCCCAATTTTGTGATTTTTGCTAAGCCGCGCGCCTGTCAAGTAGTGTCCGGGCTAGGGTTAGGGTTAGGTTGAAAATAACACCTAGAGATTTTGCGATGCCTTGGTTGTGTTTAAGGTTGCATTTGAAATTCTGGGTGAGTGTTGTTTTCTTGTTTTCTCGAGAAACAAATTTGGCCCAATTTTGTGATTTTTGCTAAGCCGCGCGCCTGTCAAATAGTGTCCGGGCTAGGGTTAGGGTTAGGTTGAAAATAACACCTAGACATTTTGGGATGCCTTGGTTGTGTTTAGGGTTGCATTTGAAATTCTGGGTGAGTGTTGTTTTCTTGTTTCCTCGAAATAGAATTTTGGCCCAATTTTGTGATTTTTGCTAAGCCGCGCGCCTGTCAAGTAGTGTCCGGGCTAGGGTTAGGGTTAGGTTGAAAATAACACCTAGACATTTTGGGATGCCTTGGTTGCGTTTAGGGTTGCATTTGAAATTCTGGGTGAGTGTTGTTTTCTTGTTTCCTCGAAATAGAATTTTGGCCCAATTTTGTGATTTTTGCTAAGCCGCGCGCCTGTCAAATAGTGTCCGGGCTAGGGTTAGGGATTGGTTGAAAATAACACCTAGACATTTTGGGATGCCTTGGTTGTGTTTAGGGTTGCATTTGAAATTCTGGGTGAGTGTTGTTTTCTTGTTTCCTCTAAATAGAATTTTGGCCCAATTTTGTGATTTTTGCTAAGCCGCGCGCCTGTCAAGTAGTGTCCGGGCTAGGGTTAGGGTTAGGTTGTAAATAACATCTAGACATTTTGGGATGCCAGGGTTGTGTTTAGGGTTGCATTTGAAATTCTGGGTGAGTGTTGTTTTCTTGTTTCCTCGAAATAGAATATTGGCCCAATTTTGTTATTTTTGCTAAGCCGCGCGCCTGTCAAGTAGTGTCCGGGCTAGGGTTAGGGTTAGGTTGAAAATAACACCTAGACATTTTGGGATGCCTTGGTTGTGTTTAGGGTTGCATTTGATATTCTGGGTGAGTGTTGTTTTCTTGTTTCCTCTAAATAGAATTTTGGCCCAATTTTGTGATTTTTGCTAAGCCGCGCGCCTGTCAAGTAGTGTCCGGGCTAGGGTTAGGGTTAGGTTGAAAATAACACCTAGAGATTTTGCGATGCCTTGGTTGTGTTTAAGGTTGCATTTGAAATTCTGGGTGAGTGTTGTTTTCTTGTTTTCTCGAGAAACAAATTTGGCCCAATTTTGTGATTTTTGCTAAGCCGCGCGCCTGTCAAATAGTGTCCGGGCTAGGGTTAGGGTTAGGTTGAAAATAACACCTAGACATTTTGGGATGCCTTGGTTGTGTTTAGGGTTGCATTTGAAATTCTGGGTGAGTGTTGTTTTCTTGTTTCCTCGAAATAGAATATTGGCCCAATTTTGTTATTTTTGCTAAGCCGCGCGCCTGTCAAGTAGTGTCCGGGCTAGGGTTAGGGTTAGGTTGAAAATAACACCTAGACATTTTGGGATGCCTTGGTTGTGTTTAGGGTTGCATTTGAAATTCTGGGTGAGTGTTGTTTTCTTGTTTCCTCGAAATAGAATTTTGGCCCAATTTTGTTATTTTTGCTAAGCCGCGCGCCTGTCAAGTAGTGTCCGGGCTAGGGTTAGGGTTAGGTTGAAAATAACACCTAGACATTTTGGGATGCCTTGGTTGTGTTTAGGGTTGCATTTGAAATTCTGGGTGAGTGTTGTTTTCTTGTTTCCTCTAAATAGAATTTTGGCCCAATTTTGTGATTTTTGCTAAGCCGCGCGCCTGTCAAATAGTGTCCGGGCTAGGGTTAGGGTTTGGTTGAAAATAACACCTAGACATTTTGGGATGCCTTGGTTGTGTTTAGGGTTGCATTTGAAATTCTGGGTGAGTGTTGTTTTCTTGTTTCCTCGAAATAGAATATTGGCCCAATTTTGTGATTTTTGCTAAGCCGCGCGCCTGTCAAGAAGTGTCCGGGCTAGGGTTAGGATTAGATGTAAAATAACACCTAGACATTTTGGGATGCCTTGGTTGTGTTTAAGGTTGCATTTGAAATTCTGGGTGAGTGTTGTTTTCTTGTTTTCTCGAAAAACAAATTAGGCCCAATTTTGTGATTTTTGCTAAGCCGAGCGCCTGTCAAGTAGTGTCCGGCTAGGGTTAGGGTTAGGTTGAAAATAACACCTAGACATTTTGGGATGCCTTGGTTGTGTTTAGGGTTGCATTTGAAATTCTGGGTGAGTGTTGTTTTCTTGTTTTCTCGAAAAAAAATTAGGCCCAATTTTGTGATTTTTGCTAAGCCGCGCGCCTGTCAAGTAGTGTCCGGGCTAGGATTAGGGATAGGTTGAAAATAACACCTAGACATTTTGGGATGCCTTGGTTGTGTTTAGGGTTGCATTTGAAATTCTGGGTGAGTGTTGTTTTCTTGTTTCCTCTAAATAGAATATTGGCCCAATTTTGTGATTTTTGCTAAGCCGCGCGCCTGTCAAATAGTGTCCGGGCTAGGGTTAGGGTTTGGTTGAAAATAACACCTAGACATTTTGGGATGCCTTGGTTGTGTTTAGGGTTGCATTTGAAATTCTGGGTGAGTGTTGTTTTCTTGTTTCCTCGAAATAGAATATTGGCCCAATTTTGTGATTTTTGCTAAGCCGCGCGCCTGTCAAGAAGTGTCCGGGCTAGGGTTAGGATTAGATGTAAAATAACACCTAGACATTTTGGGATGCCTTGGTTGTGTTTAAGGTTGCATTTGAAATTCTGGGTGAGTGTTGTTTTCTTGTTTTCTCGAAAAACAAATTAGGCCCAATTTTGTGATTTTTGCTAAGCCGAGCGCCTGTCAAGTAGTGTCCGGCTAGGGTTAGGGTTAGGTTGAAAATAACACCTAGACATTTTGGGATGCCTTGGTTGTGTTTAGGGTTGCATTTGAAATTCTGGGTGAGTGTTGTTTTCTTGTTTTCTCGAAAAAAAATTAGGCCCAATTTTGTGATTTTTGCTAAGCCGCGCGCCTGTCAAGTAGTGTCCGGGCTAGGATTAGGGATAGGTTGAAAATAACACCTAGACATTTTGGGATGCCTTGGTTGTGTTTAGGGTTGCATTTGAAATTCTGGGTGAGTGTTGTTTTCTTGTTTCCTCTAAATAGAATATTGGCCCAATTTTGTGATTTTTGCTAAGCCGCGCGCCTGTCAAATAGTGTCCGGGCTAGGGTTAGGGTTTGGTTGAAAATAACACCTAGACATTTTGGGATGCCTTGGTTGTGTTTAGGGTTGCATTTGAAATTCTGGGTGAGTGTTGTTTTCTTGTTTCCTCGAGAAACAAATTTGGCCCAATTTTGTGATTTTTGCTAAGCCGCGCGCCTGTCAAGTAGTGTCCGGGCTAGGGTTAGGGTTAGGTTGAAAATAACACCTAGACATTTTGGGATGCCTTGGTTGTGTTTAGGGTTGCATTTGAAATTCTGGGTGAGTGTTGTTTTCTTGTTTCCTCGAAATAGAATTTTGGCCCAATTTTGTTATTTTTGCTAAGCCGCGCGCCTGTCAAGTAGTGTCCGGGCTAGGGTTAGGGTTAGGTTGAAAATAACACCTAGACATTTTGGGATGCCTTGGTTGTGTTTAGGGTTGCATTTGAAATTCTGGGTGAGTGTTGTTTTCTTGTTTCCTCTAAATAGAATTTTGGCCCAATTTTGTGATTTTTGCTAAGCCGCGCGCCTGTCAAATAGTGTCCGGGCTAGGGTTAGGGTTTGGTTGAAAATAACACCTAGACATTTTGGGATGCCTTGGTTGTGTTTAGGGTTGCATTTGAAATTCTGGGTAAGTGTTGTTTTCTTGTTTCCACGAAATAGAATTTTGGCCCAATTTTGTGATTTTTGCTAAGCCGAGCGCCTGTCAAGTAGTGTCCGGGCTAGGGTTAGGGTTAGGTTGAAAATAACAAATAGACATTTTGGGATGCCTTGGTTGTGTTTAGGGTTGCATTTGAAATTCTGGGTGAGTGTTGTTTTCTTGTTTCCTCGAAATAGAATTTTGGCCCAATTTTGTGATTTTTGCTAAGCCGCGCGCCTGTCAAATAGTGTCCGGGCTAGGGTTAGGGTTTGTTTGAAAATAACACCTAGACATTTTGGGATGCCTTGGTTGTGTTTAGGGTTGCATTTGAAATTCTGGGTGAGTGTTGTTTTCTTGTTTCCTCGAAATAGAATTTTGGCCCAATTTTGTGATTTTTGCTAAGCCGCGCGCCTGTCAAGTAGTGTCCGGGCTAGGGTAAGGGTTAGGTTGAAAATAACACCTAGACATTTTGGGATGCCTTGGTTGCGTTTAGGGTTGCATTTGAAATTCTGGGTGAGTGTTGTTTTCTTGTTTCCTCGAAATTGAATTTTGGCCCAATTTTGTGATTTTTGCTAAGCCGCGCGCCTGTCAAATAGTGTCCGGGCTAGGGTTAGGGTTTGGTTGAAAATAACACCTAGACATTTTGGGATGCCTTGGTTGTGTTTAGGGTTGCATTTGAAATTCTGGGTGAGTGTTGTTTTCTTGTTTCCTCTAAATAGAATTTTGGCCCAATTTTGTGATTTTTGCTAAGCCGCGCGCCTGTCAAGTAGTGTCCGGGCAAGGGTTAGGGTTAGGTTGAAAATAACATCTAGACATTTTGGGATGCCTTGGTTGTGATTAGGGTTGCATTTGAAATTCTGGGTGAGTGTTGTTTTCTTGTTTCCTCGAAATAGAATATTGGCAAAATTTTGTGATTTTTGCTAAGCCGCGCGCCTGTCAAGTAGTGTCCGAGCTAGGGTTAGGGTTAGGTTGAAAATAACACCTAGACATTTTGGGATGCCTTGGTTGTGTTTAGGGTTGCATTTGATATTCTGGGTGAGTGTTGTTTTCTTGTTTCCTCTAAATAGAATTTTGGCCCAATTTTGTGATTTTTGCTAAGCCGCGCGCCTGTCAAGTAGTGTCCGGGCTAGGGTTAGGGTTAGGTTGAAAATAACACCTAGAGATTTTGCGATGCCTTGGTTGTGTTTAAGGTTGCATTTGAAATTCTGGGTGAGTGTTGTTTTCTTGTTTCCTCGAGAAACAAATTTGGCCCAATTTTGTTATTTTTGCTAAGCCGCGCGCCTGTCAAGTAGTGTCCGGGCTAGGGTTAGGGTTAGGTTGAAAATAACACCTAGACATTTTGGGATGCCTTGGTTGTGTTTAGGGTTGCATTTGAAATTCTGGGTGAGTGTTGTTTTCTTGTTTCCTCGAAATAGAATTTTGGCCCAATTTTGTGATTTTTGCTAAGCCGCGCGCCTGTCAAGTAGTGTCCGGGCTAGGGTTAGGGTTAGGTTGAAAATAACACCTAGAGATTTTGCGATGCCTTGGTTGTGTTTAAGGTTGCATTTGAAATTCTGGGTGAGTGTTGTTTTCTTGTTTTCTCGAGAAACAAATTTGGCCCAATTTTGTGATTTTTGCTAAGCCGCGCGCCTGTCAAATAGTGTCCGGGCTAGGGTTAGGGTTAGGTTGAAAATAACACCTAGACATTTTGGGATGCCTTGGTTGCGTTTAGGGTTGCATTTGAAATTCTGGGTGAGTGTTGTTTTCTTGTTTCCTCGAAATAGAATATTGGCCCAATTTTGTTATTTTTGCTAAGCCGCGCGCCTGTCAAGTAGTGTCCGGGCTAGGGTTAGGGTTAGGTTGAAAATAAAACCTAGACATTTTGGGATGCCTTGGTTGTGTTTAGGGTTGCATTTGAAATTCTGGGTGAGTGTTGTTTTCTTGTTTCCTCAAGAAACAGATTTGGCCCAATTTTGTGATTTTTGCTAAGCCTGTCAAGTAGTGTCCGGGCTAGGGTTAGGGTTAGGGTGAAAATAACACCTAGACATTTTGGGATGCCTTGGTTGTGTTTAGGGTTGCATTTGAAATTCTGGGTAAGTGTTGTTTTCTTGTTTCCACGAAATAGAATTTTGGCCCAATTTTGTTATTTTTGCTAAGCCGCGCGCCTGTCAAGTAGTGTCCGGGCTAGGGTTAGGGTTAGGTTGAAAATAACACCTAGACATTTTTGGGATGCCTTGGTTGTGTTTAGGGTTGCATTTGAAATTCTGGGTGAGTGTTGTTTTCTTGTTTCCTCGAAATAGAATATTGGCCCAATTTTGTGATTTTTGCTAAGCCGCGCGCTTGTCAAGAAGTGTCCGGGCTAGGGTTAGGGTTAGATGTAAAATAACACCTAGACATTTTGGGATGCCTTGGTTGTGTTTAAGGTTGCATTTGAAATTCTGGGTGAGTGTTGTTTTCTTGTTTCCTCGAGAAACAAATTTGGTCCAATTTTGTGATTTTTGCTAAGCCGCGCGCCTGTCAAATAGTGTCCGGACTAGGGTTAGGGTTAGGTATGAAAATAACACCTAGACATCTTGGAATGCCTTGGTTGTGTTTAGGGTTGCATTTGAAATTCTGGGTGAGTGTTGTTTTCTTGTTTCCTCGAAATAGAATATTGGCCCAATATTGTTATTTTTGCTAAGCCGCGCGCCTGTCAAGTAGTGTCCGGGCTAGGGTTAGGGTTAGGTTGAAAATAACACCTATACATTTTGGGATGCCTTAGTGGTGTTTAAGGTTGCATTTGAAATTCTGGGTGAGTGTTGTTTTCTTGTTTCCTCGAAATAGAATATTGGCCCAATTTTGTTATTTTTGCTAAGCCGCGCGCCTGTCAAGTAGTGTCCGGGCTAGGGTTAGGGTTAGGTTGAAAATAACACCTAGACATTTTGGGATGCCTTGGTTGTGTTTAGGGTTGCATTTGATATTCTGGGTGAGTGTTGTTTTCTTGTTTCCTCTAAATAGAATTTTGGCCCAATTTTGTGATTTTTGCTAAGCCGCGCGCCTGTCAAGTAGTGTCCGGGCTAGGGTTAGGGTTAGGTTGAAAATAACACCTAGAGATTTTGCGATGCCTTGGTTGTGTTTAAGGTTGCATTTGAAATTCTGGGTGAGTGTTGTTTTCTTGTTTTCTCGAGAAACAAATTTGGCCCAATTTTGTGATTTTTGCTAAGCCGCGCGCCTGTCAAATAGTGTCCGGGCTAGGGTTAGGGTTAGGTTGAAAATAACACCTAGACATTTTGGGATGCCTTGGTTGTGTTTAGGGTTGCATTTGAAATTCTGGGTGAGTGTTGTTTTCTTGTTTCCTCGAAATAGAATATTGGCCCAATTTTGTTATTTTTGCTAAGCCGCGCGCCTGTCAAGTAGTGTCCGGGCTAGGGTTAGGGTTAGGTTGAAAATAACACCTAGACATTTTGGGATGCCTTGGTTGTGTTTAGGGTTGCATTTGAAATTCTGGGTGAGTGTTGTTTTCTTGTTTCCTCGAAATAGAATTTTGGCCCAATTTTGTGATTTTTGCTAAGCCGCGCGCCTGTCAAGTAGTGTCCGGGCTAGGGTTAGGGTTAGGTTGAAAATAACACCTAGACATTTTGGAATGCCTTGGTTCTGTTTAGGGTTGCATTTGAAATTCTGGGTGAGTGTTGTTTTCTTGTTTTCTCGAGAAACAAATTTGGCCCAATTTTGTGATTTTTGCTAAGCCGCGCGCCTGTCAAATAGTGTCCGGGCTAGGGTTAGGGTTAGGTTGAAAATAACACCTAGACATTTTCGGATGCCTTGGTTGTGTGTAGGGTTGCATTTGAAATTCTGGGTGAGTGTTGTTTTCTTGTTTCCACGAAATAGAATTTTGGCCCAATTTTGTTATTTTTGCTAAGCCGCGCGCCTGTCAAGTAGTGTCCGGGCTAGGGTTAGGGTTAGGTTGAAAATAAAACCTAGACATTTTGGGATGCCTTGGTTGTGTTTAGGGTTGCATTTGAAATTCTGGGTGAGTGTTGTTTTCTTGTTTCCTCAAGAAACAAATTTGGCCCAATTTTGTGATTTTTGCTAAGCCTGTCAAGTAGTGTCCGGGCTAGGGTTAGGGTTAGGTTGAAAATAACACCTAGACATTTTGGGATGCCTTGGTTGTGTTTAGGGTTGCATTTGAAATTCTGGGTGAGTGTTGTTTTCTTGTTTCCTCAAGAAACAAATTTGGCCCAATTTTGTGATTTTTGCTAAGCCTGTCAAGTAGTGTCCGGGCTAGGGTTAGGGTTAGGTTGAAAATAACACCTAGACATTTTGGGATGCCTTGGTTGTGTTTAGGGTTGCATTTGAAATTCTGGGTGAGTGTTGTTTTCTTGTTTCCTCGAAATAGAATTTTGGCGCAATTTTGTGATTTTTGCTAAGCCGCGCGCCTGTCAAGTAGTGTCCGGGCTAGGGTTAGGGTTAGGTTGAAAATAACACCTAGACATTTTGGAATGCCTTGGTTGTGTTTAGGGTTGCATTTGAAATTCTGGGTGAGTGTTGTTTTCTTGTTTTCTCGAGAAACAAATTTGGCCCAATTTTGTGATTTTTGCTAAGCCGCGCGCCTGTCAAGTAGTGTCCGGGCTAGGGTTAGGGTTAGGTTGAAAATAACACCTAGACATTTTGGGATGCCTTGGTTGCGTTTAGGGTTGCATTTGAAATTCTGGGTGAGTGTTGTTTTCTTGTTTCCTCAAGAAACAAATTTGGCCCAATTTTGTGATTTTTGCTAAGCCTGTCAAGTAGTGTCCGGGCTAGGGTTAGGGTTAGGTTGAAAATAACACCTAGACATTTTGGGATGCCTTGGTTGTGTTTAGGGTTGCATTTGAAATTCTGGGTGAGTGTTGTTTTCTTGTTTCCTCGAAATAGAATTTTAGCGCAATTTTGTGATTTTTGCTAAGCCGCGCGCCTGTCAAGTAGTGTCCGGGCTAGGGTTAGGGTTAGGTTGAAAATAACACCTAGACATTTTGGAATGCCTTGGTTGTGTTTAGGGTTGCATTTGAAATTCTGGGTGAGTGTTGTTTTCTTGTTTTCTCGAAAAACAAATTAGGCCCAATTTTGTGATTTTTGCTAAGCCGAGCGCCTGTCAAGTAGTGTCCGGGCTAGGGTTAGGGTTAGGTTGAAAATAACACCTAGACATTTTGGGATGCCTTGGTTGTGTTTAGGGTTGCATTTGAAATTCTGGGTGAGTGTTGTTTTCTTGTTTCCTCGAAATAGAATTTTGGCCCAATTTTGTGATTTTTGCTAAGCCGCGTGCCTGTCAAATAGTGTCCGGGCTAGGGTTAGGGTTTGGTTGAAAATAACACCTAGACATTTTGGGATGCCTTGCTTGTGTTTAGGGTTGCATTTGAAATTCTGGGTGAGTGTTGTTTTCTTGTTTCCTCGAGAAACAAATTTGGTCCAATTTTGTGATTGTTGCTAAGCCGCGCGCCTGTCAAGTAGTGTCCGGGCTAGGGTTAGGGTTAGGTTGAAAATAACACCTAGACATTTTGGGATGCCTTGGTTGTGTTTAGGGTTGCATTTGATATTCTGGGTGAGTGTTGTTTTCTTGTTTCCTCGAAATAGAATATTGGCCCAATTTTGTGATTTTTGCTAAGCCGCGCGCCTGTCAAGTAGTGTCCGGGCTAGGGTTAGGGTTAGGTTGAAAATAACACCTAGACATTTTGGGATGAATTGGTTGCGTTTAGGGTTGCATTTGAAATTCTGGGTGAGTGTTGTTTTCTTGTTTCCTCGAAATAGAATATTGGCCCAATTTTGTTATTTTTGCTAAGCCGCGCGCCTGTCAAGTAGTGTCCGGCTAGGGTTAGGGTTAGGTTGAAAATAACACCTAGACATTTTGGGATGCCTTGGTTGTGTTTAGGGTTGCATTTGAAATTCTGGGTGAGTGTTGTTTTCTTGTTTCCTCGAAATAGAATTTTGGCGCAATTTTGTGATTTTTGCTAAGCCGCGCGCCTGTCAAGTAGTGTCCGGGCTCGGGTTAGGGTTAGGTTGAAAATAACACCTAGACATTTTGGAATGCCTTGGTTGTGTTTAGGGTTGCATTTGAAATTCTGGGTGAGTGTTGTTTTCTTGTTTTCTCGAGAAACAAATTTGGCCCAATTTTGTGATTTTTGCTAAGCCGCGCGCCTGTCAAATAGTGTCCGGGCTAGGGTTAGGGTTAGGTTGAAAATAACACCTAGACATTTTCGGATGCCTTGGTTGTGTTTAGGGTTGCATTTGAAATTCTGGGTGAGTGTTGTTTTCTTGTTTCCACGAAATAGAATTTTGGCCCAATTTTGTTATTTTTGCTAAGCCGCGCGCCTGTCAAGTAGTGTCCGGGCTAGGGTTAGGGTTAGGTTGAAAATAAAACCTAGACATTTTGGGATGCCTTGGTTGTGTTTAGGGTTGCATTTGAAATTCTGGGTGAGTGTTGTTTTCTTGTTTCCTCAAGAAACAAATTTGGCCCAATTTTGTGATTTTTGCTAAGCCTGTCAAGTAGTGTCCGGGCTAGGGTTAGGGTTAGGTTGAAAATAACACCTAGACATTTTGGGATGCCTTGGTTGTGTTTAAGGTTGCATTTGAAATTCTGGGTGAGTGTTGTTTTCTTGTTTTCTCGAAAAACAAATTAGGCCCAATTTTGTGATTTTTGCTAAGCCGAGCGCCTGTCAAGTAGTGTCCGGGCTAGGGTTAGGGTTAGGTTGAAAATAACACCTAGACATTTTGGGATGCCTTGGTTGTGTTTAGGGTTGCATTTGAAATTCTGGGTGAGTGTTGTTTTCTTGTTTCCTCGAAATAGAATTTTGGCCCAATTTTGTGATTTTTGCTAAGCCGCGCGCCTGTCAAATAGTGTCCGGGCTAGGGTTAGGGTTTGGTTGAAAATAACACCTAGACATTTTGGGATGCCTTGCTTGTGTTTAGGGTTGCATTTGAAATTCTGGGTGAGTGTTGTTTTCTTGTTTCCTCGAGAAACAAATTTGGTCCAATTTTGTGATTGTTGCTAAGCCGCGCGCCTGTCAAGTAGTGTCCGGGCTAGGGTTAGGGTTAGGTTGAAAATAACACCTAGAAATTTTGGGATGCCTTGGTTGTGTTTAGGGTTGCATTTGATATTCTGGGTGAGTGTTGTTTTCTTGTTTCCTCGAAATAGAATATTGGCCCAATTTTGTGATTTTTGCTAAGCCGCGCGCCTGTCAAGTAGTGTCCGGGCTAGGGTTAGGGTTAGGTTGAAAATAACACCTAGACATTTTGGGATGCCTTGGTTGTGTTTAGGGTTGCATTTGAAATTCTGGGTGAGTGTTGTTTTCTTGTTTCCTCGAAATAGAATATTGGCCCAATATTGTTATTTTTGCTAAGCCGCGCGCCTGTCAAGTAATGTCCGGGCTAGGGTTAGGGTTAGGTTGAAAATAACACCTATACATTTTGGGATGCCTTAGTGGTGTTTAAGGTTGCATTTGAAATTCTGGGTGAGTGTTGTTTTCTTGTTTCCTCGAAATAGAATTTTGGCCCAATTTTGTGATTTTTGCTAAGCCGCGCGCCTGTCAAGTAGTGTCCGGGCTAGGGTTAGGGTTAGGTTGAAAATAACACCTAGACATTTTGGGATGCCTTGGTTGCGTTTAGGGTTGCATTTGAAATTCTGGGTGAGTGTTGTTTTCTTGTTTCCTCGAAATAGAATTTTGGCCCAATTTTGTGATTTTTGCTAAGCCGCGCGCCTGTCAAATAGTGTCCGGGCTAGGGTTAGGGTTTGGTTGAAAATAACACCTAGACATTTTGGGATGCCTTGCTTGTGTTTAGGGTTGCATTTGAAATTCTGGGTGAGTGTTGTTTTCTTGTTTCCTCGAGAAACAAATTTGGCCCAATTTTGTGATTGTTGCTAAGCCGCGCGCCTGTCAAGTAGTGTCCGGGCTAGGGTTAGGGTTAGGTTGAAAATAACACCTAGACATTTTGGGATGCCTTGGTTGTGTTTAGGGTTGCATTTGATATTCTGGGTGAGTGTTGTTTTCTTGTTTCCTCTAAATAGAATTTTGGCCCAATTTTGTGATTTTTGCTAAGCCGCGCGCCTGTCAAGTAGTGTCCGGGCTAGGGTTAGGGTTAGGTTGAAAATAACATCTAGACATTTTGGGATGCCTTGGTTGTGTTTAGGGTTGCATTTGAAATTCTGGGTGAGTGTTGTTTTCTTGTTTCCTCGAAATAGAATTTTGGCCCAATTTTGTGATTTTTGCTAAGCCGCGCGCCTGTCAAATAGTGTCCGGGCTAGGGTTAGGGTTTGGTTGAAAATAACACCTAGACATTTTGGGATGCCTTGGTTGTGTTTAGGGTTGCATTTGAAATTCTGGGTGAGTGTTGTTTTCTTGTTTCCTCGAGAAACAAATTTGGTCCAATTTTGTGATTGTTGCTAAGCCTGTCAAGTAGTGTCCGGGCTAGGGTTAGGGTTAGGTTGAAAATAACACCTAGACATTTTGGGATGCCTTGGTTGTGTTTAGGGTTGCATTTGATATTCTGGGTGAGTGTTGTTTTCTTGTTTCCTCGAAATAGAATATTGGCCCAATTTTGTGATTTTTGCTAAGCCGCGCGCCTGTCAAGTAGTGTCCGGGCTAGGGTTAGGGTTAGGTTGAAAATAACACCTAGACATTTTGGGATGCCTTGGTTGTGTTTAGGGTTGCATTTGAAATTCTGGGTGAGTGTTGTTTTCTTGTTTCCTCGAAATAGAATATTGGCCCAATATTGTTATTTTTGCTAAGCCGCGCGCCTGTCAAGTAGTGTCCGGGCTAGGGTTAGGGTTAGGTTGAAAATAACACCTATACATTTTGAGATGCCTTAGTGGTGTTTAAGGTTGCATTTGAAATTCTGGGTGAGTGTTGTTTTCTTGTTTCCTCGAAATAGAATTTTGGCCCAATTTTGTGATTTTTGCTAAGCCGCGCGCCTGTCAAGTAGTGTCCGGGCTAGGGTTAGGGTTAGGTTGAAAATAACACCTAGACATTTTGGGATGCCTTGGTTGTGTTTAGGGTTGCATTTGAAATTCTGGGTGAGTGTTGTTTTCTTGTTTCCTCGAGAAACAAATTTGGCCCAATTTTGTGATTGTTGCTAAGCCGCGCGCCTGTCAAGTAGTGTCCGGGCTAGGGTTAGGGTTAGGTTGAAAATAACACCTAGACATTTTGGGATGCCTTGGTTGTGTTTAGGGTTGCATTTGATATTCTGGGTGAGTGTTGTTTTCTTGTTTCCTCTAAATAGAATTTTGGCCCAATTTTGTGATTTTTGCTAAGCCGCGCGCCTGTCAAGTAGTGTCCGGGCTAGGGTTAGGGTTAGGTTGAAAATAACATCTAGACATTTTGGGATGCCTTGGTTGTGTTTAGGGTTGCATTTGAAATTCTGGGTGAGTGTTGTTTTCTTGTTTCCTCGAAATAGAATATTGGCCCAATTTTGTTATTTTTGCTAAGCCGCGCGCCTGTCAAGTAGTGTCCGGGCTAGGGTTAGGGTTAGGTTGAAAATAACACCTAGACATTTTGGGATGCCTTGGTTGTGTTTAGGGTTGCATTTGAAATTCTGGGTGAGTGTTGTTTTCTTGTTTCCTCGAAATAGAATTTTGGCCCAATTTTGTGATTTTTGCTAAGCCGCGCGCCTGTCAAGTAGTGTCCGGGCTAGGGTTAGGGTTAGGTTGAAAATAACACCTAGAGATTTTGCGATGCCTTGGTTGTGTTTAAGGTTGCATTTGAAATTCTGGGTGAGTGTTGTTTTCTTGTTTTCTCGAGAAACAAATTTGGCCCAATTTTGTGATTTTTGCTAAGCCGCGCGCCTGTCAAATAGTGTCCGGGCTAGGGTTAGGGTTAGGTTGAAAATAACACCTAGACATTTTGGGATGCCTTGGTTGTGTTTAGGGTTGCATTTGAAATTCTGGGTGAGTGTTGTTTTCTTGTTTCCTCTAAATAGAATTTTGGCCCAATTTTGTTATTTTTGCTAAGCCGCGCGCCTGTCAAGTAGTGTCCGGGCTAGGGTTAGGGTTAGGTTGAAAATAACACCTAGACATTTTGGGATGCCTTGGTTGTGTTTAGGGTTGCATTTGAAATTCTGGGTGAGTGTTGTTTTCTTGTTTCCTCGAAATAGAATTTTGGCCCAATTCTGTGATTTTTGCTAAGCCGCGCGCCTGTCAAGTAGTGTCCGGGCTAGGGTTAGGGTTAGGTTGAAAATAACACCTAGACATTTTGGAATGCCTTGGTTGTGTTTAGGGTTGCATTTGAAATTCTGGGTGAGTGTTGTTTTCTTGTTTTCTCGAGAAACAAATTTGGCCCAATTTTGTGATTTTTGCTAAGCCGCGCGCCTGTCAAGTAGTGTCCAGGCTAGGGTTAGGGTTAGGTTGAAAATAACACCTAGACATTTTGGGATGCCTTGGTTGTGTTTAGGGTTGCATTTGAAATTCTGGGTGAGTGTTGTTTTCTTGTTTCCACGAAATAGAATTTTGGCCCAATTTTCTTATTTTTGCTAAGCCGCACGCCTGTCAAGTAGTGTCCGGGCTAGGGTTAGGGTTAGGTTGAAAATAACACCTAGACCTTTTGGAATGCCTTGGTTGTGTTTAGGGTTGCATTTGAAATTCTGGGTGAGTGTTGTTTTCTTGTTTCCTCGAAATAGAATATTGGCCCAATATTGTTATTTTTGCTAAGCCGCGCGCCTGTCAAGTAGTGTCCGGGCTAGGGTTAGGGTTAGGTTGAAAATAACACCTAGACATTTTGGGATGCCTTGGTTGTGTTTAGGGTTGCATTTGATATTCTGGGTGAGTGTTGTTTTCTTGTTTCCTCTAAATAGAATTTTGGCCCAATTTTGTGATTTTTGCTAAGCCGCGCGCCTGTCAAGTAGTGTCCGGGCTAGGGTTAGGGTTAGGTTGAAAATAACATCTAGACATTTTGGGATGCCTTGGTTGTGTTTAGGGTTGCATTTGAAATTCTGGGTGAGTGTTGTTTTCTTGTTTCCTCGAAATAGAATATTGGCCCAATTTTGTTATTTTTGCTAAGCCGCGCGCCTGTCAAGTAGTGTCCGGGCTAGGGTTAGGGTTAGGTTGAAAATAACACCTAGACATTTTGGGATGCCTTGGTTGTGTTTAGGGTTGCATTTGAAATTCTGGGTGAGTGTTGTTTTCTTGTTTCCTCGAAATAGAATTTTGGCCCAATTTTGTGATTTTTGCTAAGCCGCGCGCCTGTCAAGTAGTGTCCGGGCTAGGGTTAGGGTTAGGTTGAAAATAACACCTAGAGATTTTGCGATGCCTTGGTTGTGTTTAAGGTTGCATTTGAAATTCTGGGTGAGTGTTGTTTTCTTGTTTTCTCGAGAAACAAATTTGGCCCAATTTTGTGATTTTTGCTAAGCCGCGCGCCTGTCAAATAGTGTCCGGGCTAGGGTTAGGGTTAGGTTGAAAATAACACCTAGACATTTTGGGATGCCTTGGTTGTGTTTAGGGTTGCATTTGAAATTCTGGGTGAGTGTTGTTTTCTTGTTTCCTCGAAATAGAATTTTGGCCCAATTTTGTGATTTTTGCTAAGCCGCGCGCCTGTCAAGTAGTGTCCGGGCTAGGGTTAGGGTTAGGTTGAAAATAACACCTAGACATTTTGGGATGCCTTGGTTGCGTTTAGGGTTGCATTTGAAATTCTGGGTGAGTGTTGTTTTCTTGTTTCCTCGAAATAGAATTTTGGCCCAATTTTGTGATTTTTGCTAAGCCGCGCGCCTGTCAAATAGTGTCCGGGCTAGGGTTAGGGATTGGTTGAAAATAACACCTAGACATTTTGGGATGCCTTGGTTGTGTTTAGGGTTGCATTTGAAATTCTGGGTGAGTGTTGTTTTCTTGTTTCCTCTAAATAGAATTTTGGCCCAATTTTGTGATTTTTGCTAAGCCGCGCGCCTGTCAAGTAGTGTCCGGGCTAGGGTTAGGGTTAGGTTGTAAATAACATCTAGACATTTTGGGATGCCAGGGTTGTGTTTAGGGTTGCATTTGAAATTCTGGGTGAGTGTTGTTTTCTTGTTTCCTCGAAATAGAATATTGGCCCAATTTTGTTATTTTTGCTAAGCCGCGCGCCTGTCAAGTAGTGTCCGGGCTAGGGTTAGGGTTAGGTTGAAAATAACACCTAGACATTTTGGGATGCCTTGGTTGTGTTTAGGGTTGCATTTGATATTCTGGGTGAGTGTTGTTTTCTTGTTTCCTCTAAATAGAATTTTGGCCCAATTTTGTGATTTTTGCTAAGCCGCGCGCCTGTCAAGTAGTGTCCGGGCTAGGGTTAGGGTTAGGTTGAAAATAACACCTAGAGATTTTGCGATGCCTTGGTTGTGTTTAAGGTTGCATTTGAAATTCTGGGTGAGTGTTGTTTTCTTGTTTTCTCGAGAAACAAATTTGGCCCAATTTTGTGATTTTTGCTAAGCCGCGCGCCTGTCAAATAGTGTCCGGGCTAGGGTTAGGGTTAGGTTGAAAATAACACCTAGACATTTTGGGATGCCTTGGTTGTGTTTAGGGTTGCATTTGAAATTCTGGGTGAGTGTTGTTTTCTTGTTTCCTCGAAATAGAATATTGGCCCAATTTTGTTATTTTTGCTAAGCCGCGCGCCTGTCAAGTAGTGTCCGGGCTAGGGTTAGGGTTAGGTTGAAAATAACACCTAGACATTTTGGGATGCCTTGGTTGTGTTTAGGGTTGCATTTGAAATTCTGGGTGAGTGTTGTTTTCTTGTTTCCTCGAAATAGAATTTTGGCCCAATTTTGTTATTTTTGCTAAGCCGCGCGCCTGTCAAGTAGTGTCCGGGCTAGGGTTAGGGTTAGGTTGAAAATAACACCTAGACATTTTGGGATGCCTTGGTTGTGTTTAGGGTTGCATTTGAAATTCTGGGTGAGTGTTGTTTTCTTGTTTCCTCTAAATAGAATTTTGGCCCAATTTTGTGATTTTTGCTAAGCCGCGCGCCTGTCAAATAGTGTCCGGGCTAGGGTTAGGGTTTGGTTGAAAATAACACCTAGACATTTTGGGATGCCTTGGTTGTGTTTAGGGTTGCATTTGAAATTCTGGGTGAGTGTTGTTTTCTTGTTTCCTCGAAATAGAATATTGGCCCAATTTTGTGATTTTTGCTAAGCCGCGCGCCTGTCAGAAGTGTCCGGGCTAGGGTTAGGATTAGATGTAAAATAACACCTAGACATTTTGGGATGCCTTGGTTGTGTTTAAGGTTGCATTTGAAATTCTGGGTGAGTGTTGTTTTCTTGTTTTCTCGAAAAACAAATTAGGCCCAATTTTGTGATTTTTGCTAAGCCGAGCGCCTGTCAAGTAGTGTCCGGCTAGGGTTAGGGTTAGGTTGAAAATAACACCTAGACATTTTGGGATGCCTTGGTTGTGTTTAGGGTTGCATTTGAAATTCTGGGTGAGTGTTGTTTTCTTGTTTTCTCGAAAAAAAATTAGGCCCAATTTTGTGATTTTTGCTAAGCCGCGCGCCTGTCAAGTAGTGTCCGGGCTAGGATTAGGGATAGGTTGAAAATAACACCTAGACATTTTGGGATGCCTTGGTTGTGTTTAGGGTTGCATTTGAAATTCTGGGTGAGTGTTGTTTTCTTGTTTCCTCTAAATAGAATATTGGCCCAATTTTGTGATTTTTGCTAAGCCGCGCGCCTGTCAAATAGTGTCCGGGCTAGGGTTAGGGTTTGGTTGAAAATAACACCTAGACATTTTGGGATGCCTTGGTTGTGTTTAGGGTTGCATTTGAAATTCTGGGTGAGTGTTGTTTTCTTGTTTCCTCGAAATAGAATATTGGCCCAATTTTGTGATTTTTGCTAAGCCGCGCGCCTGTCAAATAGTGTCCGGGCTAGGGTTAGGGTTTGGTTGAAAATAACACCTAGACATTTTGGGATGCCTTGGTTGTGTTTAGGGTTGCATTTGATATTCTGGGTGAGTGTTGTTTTCTTGTTTCCTCGAAATAGAATATTGGCCCAATTTTGTGATTTTTGCTAAGCCGCGCGCCTGTCAAGTAGTGTCCGGGCTAGGGTTAGGGTTAGGTTGAAAATAACACCTAGACATTTTGGGATGCCTTGGTTGTGTTTAGGGTTGCATTTGAAATTCTGGGTGAGTGTTGTTTTCTTGTTTCCTCGAAATAGAATATTGGCCCAATATTGTTATTTTTGCTAAGCCGCGCGCCTGTCAAGTAATGTCCGGGCTAGGGTTAGGGTTAGGTTGAAAATAACACCTATACATTTTGGGATGCCTTAGTGGTGTTTAAGGTTGCATTTGAAATTCTGGGTGAGTGTTGTTTTCTTGTTTCCTCGAAATAGAATTTTGGCCCAATTTTGTGATTTTTGCTAAGCCGCGCGCCTGTCAAGTAGTGTCCGGGCTAGGGTTAGGGTTAGGTTGAAAATAACACCTAGACATTTTGGGATGCCTTGGTTGCGTTTAGGGTTGCATTTGAAATTCTGGGTGAGTGTTGTTTTCTTGTTTCCTCGAAATAGAATTTTGGCCCAATTTTGTGATTTTTGCTAAGCCGCGCGCCTGTCAAATAGTGTCCGGGCTAGGGTTAGGGTTTGGTTGAAAATAACACCTAGACATTTTGGGATGCCTTGCTTGTGTTTAGGGTTGCATTTGAAATTCTGGGTGAGTGTTGTTTTCTTGTTTCCTCGAGAAACAAATTTGGCCCAATTTTGTGATTGTTGCTAAGCCGCGCGCCTGTCAAGTAGTGTCCGGGCTAGGGTTAGGGTTAGGTTGAAAATAACACCTAGACATTTTGGGATGCCTTGGTTGTGTTTAGGGTTGCATTTGATATTCTGGGTGAGTGTTGTTTTCTTGTTTCCTCTAAATAGAATTTTGGCCCAATTTTGTGATTTTTGCTAAGCCGCGCGCCTGTCAAGTAGTGTCCGGGCTAGGGTTAGGGTTAGGTTGAAAATAACATCTAGACATTTTGGGATGCCTTGGTTGTGTTTAGGGTTGCATTTGAAATTCTGGGTGAGTGTTGTTTTCTTGTTTCCTCGAAATAGAATTTTGGCCCAATTTTGTGATTTTTGCTAAGCCGCGCGCCTGTCAAATAGTGTCCGGGCTAGGGTTAGGGTTTGGTTGAAAATAACACCTAGACATTTTGGGATGCCTTGGTTGTGTTTAGGGTTGCATTTGAAATTCTGGGTGAGTGTTGTTTTCTTGTTTCCTCGAGAAACAAATTTGGTCCAATTTTGTGATTGTTGCTAAGCCTGTCAAGTAGTGTCCGGGCTAGGGTTAGGGTTAGGTTGAAAATAACACCTAGACATTTTGGGATGCCTTGGTTGTGTTTAGGGTTGCATTTGATATTCTGGGTGAGTGTTGTTTTCTTGTTTCCTCGAAATAGAATATTGGCCCAATTTTGTGATTTTTGCTAAGCCGCGCGCCTGTCAAGTAGTGTCCGGGCTAGGGTTAGGGTTAGGTTGAAAATAACACCTAGACATTTTGGGATGCCTTGGTTGTGTTTAGGGTTGCATTTGAAATTCTGGGTGAGTGTTGTTTTCTTGTTTCCTCGAAATAGAATATTGGCCCAATATTGTTATTTTTGCTAAGCCGCGCGCCTGTCAAGTAGTGTCCGGGCTAGGGTTAGGGTTAGGTTGAAAATAACACCTATACATTTTGAGATGCCTTAGTGGTGTTTAAGGTTGCATTTGAAATTCTGGGTGAGTGTTGTTTTCTTGTTTCCTCGAAATAGAATTTTGGCCCAATTTTGTGATTTTTGCTAAGCCGCGCGCCTGTCAAGTAGTGTCCGGGCTAGGGTTAGGGTTAGGTTGAAAATAACACCTAGACATTTTGGGATGCCTTGGTTGTGTTTAGGGTTGCATTTGAAATTCTGGGTGAGTGTTGTTTTCTTGTTTCCTCGAGAAACAAATTTGGCCCAATTTTGTGATTGTTGCTAAGCCGCGCGCCTGTCAAGTAGTGTCCGGGCTAGGGTTAGGGTTAGGTTGAAAATAACACCTAGACATTTTGGGATGCCTTGGTTGTGTTTAGGGTTGCATTTGATATTCTGGGTGAGTGTTGTTTTCTTGTTTCCTCTAAATAGAATTTTGGCCCAATTTTGTGATTTTTGCTAAGCCGCGCGCCTGTCAAGTAGTGTCCGGGCTAGGGTTAGGGTTAGGTTGAAAATAACATCTAGACATTTTGGGATGCCTTGGTTGTGTTTAGGGTTGCATTTGAAATTCTGGGTGAGTGTTGTTTTCTTGTTTCCTCGAAATAGAATATTGGCCCAATTTTGTTATTTTTGCTAAGCCGCGCGCCTGTCAAGTAGTGTCCGGGCTAGGGTTAGGGTTAGGTTGAAAATAACACCTAGACATTTTGGGATGCCTTGGTTGTGTTTAGGGTTGCATTTGAAATTCTGGGTGAGTGTTGTTTTCTTGTTTCCTCGAAATAGAATTTTGGCCCAATTTTGTGATTTTTGCTAAGCCGCGCGCCTGTCAAGTAGTGTCCGGGCTAGGGTTAGGGTTAGGTTGAAAATAACACCTAGAGATTTTGCGATGCCTTGGTTGTGTTTAAGGTTGCATTTGAAATTCTGGGTGAGTGTTGTTTTCTTGTTTTCTCGAGAAACAAATTTGGCCCAATTTTGTGATTTTTGCTAAGCCGCGCGCCTGTCAAATAGTGTCCGGGCTAGGGTTAGGGTTAGGTTGAAAATAACACCTAGACATTTTGGGATGCCTTGGTTGTGTTTAGGGTTGCATTTGAAATTCTGGGTGAGTGTTGTTTTCTTGTTTCCTCTAAATAGAATTTTGGCCCAATTTTGTTATTTTTGCTAAGCCGCGCGCCTGTCAAGTAGTGTCCGGGCTAGGGTTAGGGTTAGGTTGAAAATAACACCTAGACATTTTGGGATGCCTTGGTTGTGTTTAGGGTTGCATTTGAAATTCTGGGTGAGTGTTGTTTTCTTGTTTCCTCGAAATAGAATTTTGGCCCAATTCTGTGATTTTTGCTAAGCCGCGCGCCTGTCAAGTAGTGTCCGGGCTAGGGTTAGGGTTAGGTTGAAAATAACACCTAGACATTTTGGAATGCCTTGGTTGTGTTTAGGGTTGCATTTGAAATTCTGGGTGAGTGTTGTTTTCTTGTTTTCTCGAGAAACAAATTTGGCCCAATTTTGTGATTTTTGCTAAGCCGCGCGCCTGTCAAGTACTGTCCAGGCTAGGGTTAGGGTTAGGTTGAAAATAACACCTAGACATTTTGGGATGCCTTGGTTGTGTTTAGGGTTGCATTTGAAATTCTGGGTGAGTGTTGTTTTCTTGTTTCCACGAAATAGAATTTTGGCCCAATTTTCTTATTTTTGCTAAGCCGCACGCCTGTCAAGTAGTGTCCGGGCTAGGGTTAGGGTTAGGTTGAAAATAACACCTAGACCTTTTGGAATGCCTTGGTTGTGTTTAGGGTTGCATTTGAAATTCTGGGTGAGTGTTGTTTTCTTGTTTCCTCGAAATAGAATATTGGCCCAATATTGTTATTTTTGCTAAGCCGCGCGCCTGTCAAGTAGTGTCCGGGCTAGGGTTAGGGTTAGGTTGAAAATAACACCTAGACATTTTGGGATGCCTTGGTTGTGTTTAGGGTTGCATTTGATATTCTGGGTGAGTGTTGTTTTCTTGTTTCCTCTAAATAGAATTTTGGCCCAATTTTGTGATTTTTGCTAAGCCGCGCGCCTGTCAAGTAGTGTCCGGGCTAGGGTTAGGGTTAGGTTGAAAATAACATCTAGACATTTTGGGATGCCTTGGTTGTGTTTAGGGTTGCATTTGAAATTCT
Source organism: Lepisosteus oculatus (assembly GCF_040954835.1). NCBI lineage: Eukaryota > Metazoa > Chordata > Actinopteri > Semionotiformes > Lepisosteidae > Lepisosteus > Lepisosteus oculatus. The sequence continues at coordinate 187,824 of NW_027168414.1, read as the reverse complement.
GGGTGAGTGTTGTTTTCTTGTTTCCTCGAAATAGAATATTGGCCCAATTTTGTTATTTTTGCTAAGCCGCGCGCCTGTCAAGTAGTGTCCGGGCTAGGGTTAGGGTTAGGTTGAAAATAACACCTAGACATTTTGGGATGCCTTGGTTGTGTTTAGGGTTGCATTTGAAATTCTGGGTGAGTGTTGTTTTCTTGTTTCCTCGAAATAGAATTTTGGCCCAATTTTGTGATTTTTGCTAAGCCGCGCGCCTGTCAAGTAGTGTCCGGGCTAGGGTTAGGGTTAGGTTGAAAATAACACCTAGAGATTTTGCGATGCCTTGGTTGTGTTTAAGGTTGCATTTGAAATTCTGGGTGAGTGTTGTTTTCTTGTTTTCTCGAGAAACAAATTTGGCCCAATTTTGTGATTTTTGCTAAGCCGCGCGCCTGTCAAATAGTGTCCGGGCTAGGGTTAGGGTTAGGTTGAAAATAACACCTAGACATTTTGGGATGCCTTGGTTGTGTTTAGGGTTGCATTTGAAATTCTGGGTGAGTGTTGTTTTCTTGTTTCCTCGAAATAGAATTTTGGCCCAATTTTGTGATTTTTGCTAAGCCGCGCGCCTGTCAAGTAGTGTCCGGGCTAGGGTTAGGGTTAGGTTGAAAATAACACCTAGACATTTTGGGATGCCTTGGTTGCGTTTAGGGTTGCATTTGAAATTCTGGGTGAGTGTTGTTTTCTTGTTTCCTCGAAATAGAATTTTGGCCCAATTTTGTGATTTTTGCTAAGCCGCGCGCCTGTCAAATAGTGTCCGGGCTAGGGTTAGGGATTGGTTGAAAATAACACCTAGACATTTTGGGATGCCTTGGTTGTGTTTAGGGTTGCATTTGAAATTCTGGGTGAGTGTTGTTTTCTTGTTTCCTCTAAATAGAATTTTGGCCCAATTTTGTGATTTTTGCTAAGCCGCGCGCCTGTCAAGTAGTGTCCGGGCTAGGGTTAGGGTTAGGTTGTAAATAACATCTAGACATTTTGGGATGCCAGGGTTGTGTTTAGGGTTGCATTTGAAATTCTGGGTGAGTGTTGTTTTCTTGTTTCCTCGAAATAGAATATTGGCCCAATTTTGTTATTTTTGCTAAGCCGCGCGCCTGTCAAGTAGTGTCCGGGCTAGGGTTAGGGTTAGGTTGAAAATAACACCTAGACATTTTGGGATGCCTTGGTTGTGTTTAGGGTTGCATTTGATATTCTGGGTGAGTGTTGTTTTCTTGTTTCCTCTAAATAGAATTTTGGCCCAATTTTGTGATTTTTGCTAAGCCGCGCGCCTGTCAAGTAGTGTCCGGGCTAGGGTTAGGGTTAGGTTGAAAATAACACCTAGAGATTTTGCGATGCCTTGGTTGTGTTTAAGGTTGCATTTAAAATTCTGGGTGAGTGTTGTTTTCTTGTTTTCTCGAGAAACAAATTTGGCCCAATTTTGTGATTTTTGCTAAGCCGCGCGCCTGTCAAATAGTGTCCGGGCTAGGGTTAGGGTTAGGTTGAAAATAACACCTAGACATTTTGGGATGCCTTGGTTGTGTTTAGGGTTGCATTTGAAATTCTGGGTGAGTGTTGTTTTCTTGTTTCCTCGAAATAGAATATTGGCCCAATTTTGTTATTTTTGCTAAGCCGCGCGCCTGTCAAGTAGTGTCCGGGCTAGGGTTAGGGTTAGGTTGAAAATAACACCTAGACATTTTGGGATGCCTTGGTTGTGTTTAGGGTTGCATTTGAAATTCTGGGTGAGTGTTGTTTTCTTGTTTCCTCGAAATAGAATTTTGGCCCAATTTTGTTATTTTTGCTAAGCCGCGCGCCTGTCAAGTAGTGTCCGGGCTAGGGTTAGGGTTAGGTTGAAAATAACACCTAGACATTTTGGGATGCCTTGGTTGTGTTTAGGGTTGCATTTGAAATTCTGGGTGAGTGTTGTTTTCTTGTTTCCTCTAAATAGAATTTTGGCCCAATTTTGTGATTTTTGCTAAGCCGCGCGCCTGTCAAATAGTGTCCGGGCTAGGGTTAGGGTTTGGTTGAAAATAACACCTAGACATTTTGGGATGCCTTGGTTGTGTTTAGGGTTGCATTTGAAATTCTGGGTGAGTGTTGTTTTCTTGTTTCCTCGAAATAGAATATTGGCCCAATTTTGTGATTTTTGCTAAGCCGCGCGCCTGTCAGAAGTGTCCGGGCTAGGGTTAGGATTAGATGTAAAATAACACCTAGACATTTTGGGATGCCTTGGTTGTGTTTAAGGTTGCATTTGAAATTCTGGGTGAGTGTTGTTTTCTTGTTTTCTCGAAAAACAAATTAGGCCCAATTTTGTGATTTTTGCTAAGCCGAGCGCCTGTCAAGTAGTGTCCGGCTAGGGTTAGGGTTAGGTTGAAAATAACACCTAGACATTTTGGGATGCCTTGGTTGTGTTTAGGGTTGCATTTGAAATTCTGGGTGAGTGTTGTTTTCTTGTTTTCTCGAAAAAAAATTAGGCCCAATTTTGTGATTTTTGCTAAGCCGCGCGCCTGTCAAGTAGTGTCCGGGCTAGGATTAGGGATAGGTTGAAAATAACACCTAGACATTTTGGGATGCCTTGGTTGTGTTTAGGGTTGCATTTGAAATTCTGGGTGAGTGTTGTTTTCTTGTTTCCTCTAAATAGAATATTGGCCCAATTTTGTGATTTTTGCTAAGCCGCGCGCCTGTCAAATAGTGTCCGGGCTAGGGTTAGGGTTTGGTTGAAAATAACACCTAGACATTTTGGGATGCCTTGGTTGTGTTTAGGGTTGCATTTGAAATTCTGGGTGAGTGTTGTTTTCTTGTTTCCTCGAAATAGAATATTGGCCCAATTTTGTGATTTTTGCTAAGCCGCGCGCCTGTCAAGAAGTGTCCGGGCTAGGGTTAGGATTAGATGTAAAATAACACCTAGACATTTTGGGATGCCTTGGTTGTGTTTAAGGTTGCATTTGAAATTCTGGGTGAGTGTTGTTTTCTTGTTTTCTCGAAAAACAAATTAGGCCCAATTTTGTGATTTTTGCTAAGCCGAGCGCCTGTCAAGTAGTGTCCGGCTAGGGTTAGGGTTAGGTTGAAAATAACACCTAGACATTTTGGGATGCCTTGGTTGTGTTTAGGGTTGCATTTGAAATTCTGGGTGAGTGTTGTTTTCTTGTTTTCTCGAAAAAAAATTAGGCCCAATTTTGTGATTTTTGCTAAGCCGCGCGCCTGTCAAGTAGTGTCCGGGCTAGGATTAGGGATAGGTTGAAAATAACACCTAGACATTTTGGGATGCCTTGGTTGTGTTTAGGGTTGCATTTGAAATTCTGGGTGAGTGTTGTTTTCTTGTTTCCTCTAAATAGAATATTGGCCCAATTTTGTGATTTTTGCTAAGCCGCGCGCCTGTCAAATAGTGTCCGGGCTAGGGTTAGGGTTTGGTTGAAAATAACACCTAGACATTTTGGGATGCCTTGGTTGTGTTTAGGGTTGCATTTGAAATTCTGGGTGAGTGTTGTTTTCTTGTTTCCTCGAGAAACAAATTTGGCCCAATTTTGTGATTTTTGCTAAGCCGCGCGCCTGTCAAGTAGTGTCCGGGCTAGGGTTAGGGTTAGGTTGAAAATAACACCTAGACATTTTGGGATGCCTTGGTTGTGTTTAGGGTTGCATTTGAAATTCTGGGTGAGTGTTGTTTTCTTGTTTCCTCGAAATAGAATTTTGGCCCAATTTTGTTATTTTTGCTAAGCCGCGCGCCTGTCAAGTAGTGTCCGGGCTAGGGTTAGGGTTAGGTTGAAAATAACACCTAGACATTTTGGGATGCCTTGGTTGTGTTTAGGGTTGCATTTGAAATTCTGGGTGAGTGTTGTTTTCTTGTTTCCTCTAAATAGAATTTTGGCCCAATTTTGTGATTTTTGCTAAGCCGCGCGCCTGTCAAATAGTGTCCGGGCTAGGGTTAGGGTTTGGTTGAAAATAACACCTAGACATTTTGGGATGCCTTGGTTGTGTTTAGGGTTGCATTTGAAATTCTGGGTGAGTGTTGTTTTCTTGTTTCCTCGAAATAGAATATTGGCCCAATTTTGTGATTTTTGCTAAGCCGCGCGCCTGTCAAGAAGTGTCCGGGCTAGGGTTAGGATTAGATGTAAAATAACACCTAGACATTTTGGGATGCCTTGGTTGTGTTTAAGGTTGCATTTGAAATTCTGGGTGAGTGTTGTTTTCTTGTTTTCTCGAAAAACAAATTAGGCCCAATTTTGTGATTTTTGCTAAGCCGAGCGCCTGTCAAGTAGTGTCCGGCTAGGGTTAGGGTTAGGTTGAAAATAACACCTAGACATTTTGGGATGCCTTGGTTGTGTTTAGGGTTGCATTTGAAATTCTGGGTGAGTGTTGTTTTCTTGTTTTCTCGAAAAAAAATTAGGCCCAATTTTGTGACTTTTGCTAAGCCGCGCGCCTGTCAAGTAGTGTCCGGGCTAGGATTAGGGATAGGTTGAAAATAACACCTAGACATTTTGGGATGCCTTGGTTGTGTTTAGGGTTGCATTTGAAATTCTGGGTGAGTGTTGTTTTCTTGTTTCCTCTAAATAGAATATTGGCCCAATTTTGTGATTTTTGCTAAGCCGCGCGCCTGTCAAATAGTGTCCGGGCTAGGGTTAGGGTTTGGTTGAAAATAACACCTAGACATTTTGGGATGCCTTGGTTGTGTTTAGGGTTGCATTTGAAATTCTGGGTGAGTGTTGTTTTCTTGTTTCCTCGAGAAACAAATTTGGCCCAATTTTGTGATTTTTGCTAAGCCGCGCGCCTGTCAAGTAGTGTCCGGGCTAGGGTTAGGGTTAGGTTGAAAATAACACCTAGAGATTTTGGGATGCCTTGCTTGTGTTTAGGGTTGCATTTGAAATTCTGGGTGAGTGTTGTTTTCTTGATTCCTCGTAATAGAATTTTGGCCCAATTTTGTGATTTTTGCTAAGCCGCGCGCCTGTCAAATAGTGTCCAAGCTAGGGTTAGGGTTTGGTTGAAAATAACACCTAGACATATTGGGATGCCTTGGTTGTGTTTAGGGTTGCATTTGAAATTCTGGGTGAGTGTTGTTTTCTTGTTTCCTCGAAATAGAATTTTGGCCCAATTGTGTTATTTTTGCTAAGTCGCGCGCCTGTCAAGTAGTGTCCGGGCTAGGGTTAGGGTTAGGTTGAAAATAACACCTAGACATTTTGGGATGCCTTGGTTGTGTTTAGGGTTGCATTTGAAATTCTGGGTTGAGTGTTGTTTTCTTGTTTCCTCTAAATAGAATTTTGGCCCAATTTTGTGATTTTTGCTAAGCCGCGCGCCTGTCAAGTAGTGTCCGGGCTAGGGTTAGGGTTAGGTTGAAAATAACACCTAGAGATTTTGCGATGCCTTGGTTGTGTTTAAGGTTGCATTTGAAATTCTGGGTGAGTGTTGTTTTCTTGTTTTCTCGAGAAACAAATTTGGCCCAATTTTGTGATTTTTGCTAAGCCGCGCGCCTGTCAAATAGTGTCCGGGCTAGGGTTAGGGTTAGGTTGAAAATAACACCTAGACATTTTCGGATGCCTTGGTTGTGTTTAGGGTTGCATTTGAAATTCTGGGTGAGTGTTGTTTTCTTGTTTCCACGAAATAGAATTTTGGCCCAATTTTGTTATTTTTGCTAAGCCGCGCGCCTGTCAAGTAGTGTCCGGGCTAGGGTTAGGGTTAGGTTGAAAATAACACCTAGACATTTTGGGATGCCTTGGTTGTGTTTAGGGTTGCATTTGAAATTCTGGGTGAGTGTTGTTTTCTTGTTTCCTCAAGAAACAAATTTGGCCCAATTTTGTGATTTTTGCTAAGCCTGTCAAGTAGTGTCCGGGCTAGGGTTAGGGTTAGGTTGAAAATAACACCTAGACATTTTGGGATGCCTTGGTTGTGTTTAGGGTTGCATTTGAAATTCTGGGTAAGTGTTGTTTTCTTGTTTCCACGAAATAGAATTTTGGCCCAATTTTGTTATTTTTGCTAAGCCGCGCGCCTGTCAAGTAGTGTCCGGGCTAGGGTTAGGGTTAGGTTGAAAATAACACCTAGACATTTTTGGGATGCCTTGGTTGTGTTTAGGGTTGCATTTGAAATTCTGGGTGAGTGTTGTTTTCTTGTTTCCTCGAAATAGAATATTGGCCCAATTTTGTGATTTTTGCTAAGCCGCGCGCCTGTCAAGAAGTGTCCGGGCTAGGGTTAGGGTTAGATGTAAAATAACACCTAGACATTTTGGGATGCCTTGGTTGTGTTTAAGGTTGCATTTGAAATTCTGGGTGAGTGTTGTTTTCTTGTTTTCTCGAAAAACAAATTAGGCCCAATTTTGTGATTTTTGCTAAGCCGAGCGCCTGTCAAGTAGTGTCCGGGCTAGGGTTAGGGTTAGGTTGAAAATAACACCTAGACATTTTGGGATGCCTTGGTTGTGTTTAGGGTTGCATTTGAAATTCTGGGTGAGTGTTGTTTTCTTGTTTCCTCGAAATAGAATTTTGGCCCAATTTTGTGATTTTTGCTAAGCCGCGCGCCTGTCAAGTAGTGTCCGGGCTAGGGTTAGGGTTAGGTTGAAAATAACACCTATACATTTTGGGATGCCTTAGTGGTGTTTAAGGTTGCATTTGAAATTCTGGGTGAGTGTTGTTTTCTTGTTTCCTCGAAATAGAATTTTGGCCCAATTTTGTGATTTTTGCTAAGCCGCGCGCCTGTCAAATAGTGTCCGGGCTAGGGTTAGGGTTAGGTTGAAAATAACACCTAGACATTTTGGAATGCCTTGGTTGTGTTTAGGGTTGCATTTGAAATTCTGGGTGAGTGTTGTTTTCTTGTTTTCTCGAAAAACAAATTAGGCCCAATTTTGTGATTTTTGCTAAGCCGAGCGCCTGTCAAGTAGTGTCCGGCTAGGGTTAGGGTTAGGTTGAAAATAACACCTAGACATTTTGGGATGCCTTGGTTGTGTTTAGGGTTGCATTTGAAATTCTGGGTGAGTGTTGTTTTCTTGTTTTCTCGAAAAAAAATTAGGCCCAATTTTGTGATTTTTGCTAAGCCGCGCGCCTGTCAAGTAGTGTCCGGGCTAGGATTAGGGATAGGTTGAAAATAACACCTAGACATTTTGGGATGCCTTGGTTGTGTTTAGGGTTGCATTTGAAATTCTGGGTGAGTGTTGTTTTCTTGTTTCCTCTAAATAGAATATTGGCCCAATTTTGTGATTTTTGCTAAGCCGCGCGCCTGTCAAATAGTGTCCGGGCTAGGGTTAGGGTTTGGTTGAAAATAACACCTAGACATTTTGGGATGCCTTGGTTGTGTTTAGGGTTGCATTTGAAATTCTGGGTGAGTGTTGTTTTCTTGTTTCCTCGAGAAACAAATTTGGCCCAATTTTGTGATTTTTGCTAAGCCGCGCGCCTGTCAAGTAGTGTCCGGGCTAGGGTTAGGGTTAGGTTGAAAATAACACCTAGAGATTTTGGGATGCCTTGCTTGTGTTTAGGGTTGCATTTGAAATTCTGGGCGAGTGTTGTTTTCTTGATTCCTCGTAATAGAATTTTGGCCCAATTTTGTGATTTTTGCTAAGCCGCGCGCCTGTCAAATAGTGTCCAAGCTAGGGTTAGGGTTTGGTTGAAAATAACACCTAGACATATTGGGATGCCTTGGTTGTGTTTAGGGTTGCATTTGAAATTCTGGGTGAGTGTTGTTTTCTTGTTTCCTCGAAATAGAATTTTGGCCCAATTGTGTTATTTTTGCTAAGTCGCGCGCCTGTCAAGTAGTGTCCGGGCTAGGGTTAGGGTTAGGTTGAAAATAACACCTAGACATTTTGGGATGCCTTGGTTGTGTTTAGGGTTGCATTTGAAATTCTGGGTTGAGTGTTGTTTTCTTGTTTCCTCTAAATAGAATTTTGGCCCAATTTTGTGATTTTTGCTAAGCCGCGCGCCTGTCAAGTAGTGTCCGGGCTAGGGTTAGGGTTAGGTTGAAAATAACACCTAGAGATTTTGCGATGCCTTGGTTGTGTTTAAGGTTGCATTTGAAATTCTGGGTGAGTGTTGTTTTCTTGTTTTCTCGAGAAACAAATTTGGCCCAATTTTGTGATTTTTGCTAAGCCGCGCGCCTGTCAAATAGTGTCCGGGCTAGGGTTAGGGTTAGGTTGAAAATAACACCTAGACATTTTCGGATGCCTTGGTTGTGTTTAGGGTTGCATTTGAAATTCTGGGTGAGTGTTGTTTTCTTGTTTCCACGAAATAGAATTTTGGCCCAATTTTGTTATTTTTGCTAAGCCGCGCGCCTGTCAAGTAGTGTCCGGGCTAGGGTTAGGGTTAGGTTGAAAATAACACCTAGACATTTTGGGATGCCTTGGTTGTGTTTAGGGTTGCATTTGAAATTCTGGGTGAGTGTTGTTTTCTTGTTTCCTCAAGAAACAAATTTGGCCCAATTTTGTGATTTTTGCTAAGCCTGTCAAGTAGTGTCCGGGCTAGGGTTAGGGTTAGGTTGAAAATAACACCTAGACATTTTGGGATGCCTTGGTTGTGTTTAGGGTTGCATTTGAAATTCTGGGTGAGTGTTGTTTTCTTGTTTCCTCGAGAAACAAATTTGGCCCAATTTTGTGATTTTTGCTAAGCCGCGCGCCTGTCAAGTAGTGTCCGGGCTAGGGTTAGGGTTAGGTTGAAAATAACACCTAGACATTTTGGGATGCCTTGGTTGTGTTTAGGGTTGCATTTGAAATTCTGGGTGAGTGTTGTTTTCTTGTTTCCTCGAAATAGAATTTTGGCCCAATTTTGTTATTTTTGCTAAGCCGCGCGCCTGTCAAGTAGTGTCCGGGCTAGGGTTAGGGTTAGGTTGAAAATAACACCTAGACATTTTGGGATGCCTTGGTTGTGTTTAGGGTTGCATTTGAAATTCTGGGTGAGTGTTGTTTTCTTGTTTCCTCTAAATAGAATTTTGGCCCAATTTTGTGATTTTTGCTAAGCCGCGCGCCTGTCAAATAGTGTCCGGGCTAGGGTTAGGGTTTGGTTGAAAATAACACCTAGACATTTTGGGATGCCTTGGTTGTGTTTAGGGTTGCATTTGAAATTCTGGGTGAGTGTTGTTTTCTTGTTTCCTCGAAATAGAATATTGGCCCAATTTTGTGATTTTTGCTAAGCCGCGCGCCTGTCAAGAAGTGTCCGGGCTAGGGTTAGGATTAGATGTAAAATAACACCTAGACATTTTGGGATGCCTTGGTTGTGTTTAGGGTTGCATTTGAAATTCTGGGTGAGTGTTGTTTTCTTGTTTTCTCGAAAAAAAATTAGGCCCAATTTTGTGATTTTTGCTAAGCCGCGCGCCTGTCAAATAGTGTCCAAGCTAGGGTTAGGGTTTGGTTGAAAATAACACCTAGACATATTGGGATGCCTTGGTTGTGTTTAGGGTTGCATTTGAAATTCTGGGTGAGTGTTGTTTTCTTGTTTCCTCGAAATAGAATTTTGGCCCAATTGTGTTATTTTTGCTAAGTCGCGCGCCTGTCAAGTAGTGTCCGGGCTAGGGTTAGGGTTAGGTTGAAAATAACACCTAGACATTTTGGGATGCCTTGGTTGTGTTTAGGGTTGCATTTGAAATTCTGGGTTGAGTGTTGTTTTCTTGTTTCCTCTAAATAGAATTTTGGCCCAATTTTGTGATTTTTGCTAAGCCGCGCGCCTGTCAAGTAGTGTCCGGGCTAGGGTTAGGGTTAGGTTGAAAATAACACCTAGAGATTTTGCGATGCCTTGGTTGTGTTTAAGGTTGCATTTGAAATTCTGGGTGAGTGTTGTTTTCTTGTTTTCTCGAGAAACAAATTTGGCCCAATTTTGTGATTTTTGCTAAGCCGCGCGCCTGTCAAATAGTGTCCGGGCTAGGGTTAGGGTTAGGTTGAAAATAACACCTAGACATTTTCGGATGCCTTGGTTGTGTTTAGGGTTGCATTTGAAATTCTGGGTGAGTGTTGTTTTCTTGTTTCCACGAAATAGAATTTTGGCCCAATTTTGTTATTTTTGCTAAGCCGCGCGCCTGTCAAGTAGTGTCCGGGCTAGGGTTAGGGTTAGGTTGAAAATAACACCTAGACATTTTGGGATGCCTTGGTTGTGTTTAGGGTTGCATTTGAAATTCTGGGTGAGTGTTGTTTTCTTGTTTCCTCAAGAAACAAATTTGGCCCAATTTTGTGATTTTTGCTAAGCCTGTCAAGTAGTGTCCGGGCTAGGGTTAGGGTTAGGTTGAAAATAACACCTAGACATTTTGGGATGCCTTGGTTGTGTTTAGGGTTGCATTTGAAATTCTGGGTAAGTGTTGTTTTCTTGTTTCCACGAAATAGAATTTTGGCCCAATTTTGTTATTTTTGCTAAGCCGCGCGCCTGTCAAGTAGTGTCCGGGCTAGGGTTAGGGTTAGGTTGAAAATAACACCTAGACATTTTTGGGATGCCTTGGTTGTGTTTAGGGTTGCATTTGAAATTCTGGGTGAGTGTTGTTTTCTTGTTTCCTCGAAATAGAATATTGGCCCAATTTTGTGATTTTTGCTAAGCCGCGCGCCTGTCAAGAAGTGTCCGGGCTAGGGTTAGGGTTAGATGTAAAATAACACCTAGACATTTTGGGATGCCTTGGTTGTGTTTAAGGTTGCATTTGAAATTCTGGGTGAGTGTTGTTTTCTTGTTTTCTCGAAAAACAAATTAGGCCCAATTTTGTGATTTTTGCTAAGCCGAGCGCCTGTCAAGTAGTGTCCGGGCTAGGGTTAGGGTTAGGTTGAAAATAACACCTAGACATTTTGGGATGCCTTGGTTGTGTTTAGGGTTGCATTTGAAATTCTGGGTGAGTGTTGTTTTCTTGTTTCCTCGAAATAGAATTTTGGCCCAATTTTGTGATTTTTGCTAAGCCGCGCGCCTGTCAAGTAGTGTCCGGGCTAGGGTTAGGGTTAGGTTGAAAATAACACCTATACATTTTGGGATGCCTTAGTGGTGTTTAAGGTTGCATTTGAAATTCTGGGTGAGTGTTGTTTTCTTGTTTCCTCGAAATAGAATTTTGGCCCAATTTTGTGATTTTTGCTAAGCCGCGCGCCTGTCAAATAGTGTCCGGGCTAGGGTTAGGGTTAGGTTGAAAATAACACCTAGACATTTTGGAATGCCTTGGTTGTGTTTAGGGTTGCATTTGAAATTCTGGGTGAGTGTTGTTTTCTTGTTTTCTCGAAAAACAAATTAGGCCCAATTTTGTGGTTTTTGCTAAGCCGAGCGCCTGTCAAGTAGTGTCCGGCTAGGGTTAGGGTTAGGTTGAAAATAACACCTAGACATTTTGGGATGCCTTGGTTGTGTTTAGGGTTGCATTTGAAATTCTGGGTGAGTGTTGTTTTCTTGTTTTCTCGAAAAAAAATTAGGCCCAATTTTGTGATTTTTGCTAAGCCGCGCGCCTGTCAAGTAGTGTCCGGGCTAGGATTAGGGATAGGTTGAAAATAACACCTAGACATTTTGGGATGCCTTGGTTGTGTTTAGGGTTGCATTTGAAATTCTGGGTGAGTGTTGTTTTCTTGTTTCCTCTAAATAGAATATTGGCCCAATTTTGTGATTTTTGCTAAGCCGCGCGCCTGTCAAATAGTGTCCGGGCTAGGGTTAGGGTTTGGTTGAAAATAACACCTAGACATTTTGGGATGCCTTGGTTGTGTTTAGGGTTGCATTTGAAATTCTGGGTGAGTGTTGTTTTCTTGTTTCCTCGAGAAACAAATTTGGCCCAATTTTGTGATTTTTGCTAAGCCGCGCGCCTGTCAAGTAGTGTCCGGGCTAGGGTTAGGGTTAGGTTGAAAATAACACCTAGAGATTTTGGGATGCCTTGCTTGTGTTTAGGGTTGCATTTGAAATTCTGGGCGAGTGTTGTTTTCTTGATTCCTCGTAATAGAATTTTGGCCCAATTTTGTGATTTTTGCTAAGCCGCGCGCCTGTCAAATAGTGTCCAAGCTAGGGTTAGGGTTTGGTTGAAAATAACACCTAGACATATTGGGATGCCTTGGTTGTGTTTAGGGTTGCATTTGAAATTCTGGGTGAGTGTTGTTTTCTTGTTTCCTCGAAATAGAATTTTGGCCCAATTGTGTTATTTTTGCTAAGTCGCGCGCCTGTCAAGTAGTGTCCGGGCTAGGGTTAGGGTTAGGTTGAAAATAACACCTAGAGATTTTGCGATGCCTTGGTTGTGTTTAAGGTTGCATTTGAAATTCTGGGTGAGTGTTGTTTTCTTGTTTTCTCGAGAAACAAATTTGGCCCAATTTTGTGATTTTTGCTAAGCCGCGCGCCTGTCAAATAGTGTCCGGGCTAGGGTTAGGGTTAGGTTGAAAATAACACCTAGACATTTTCGGATGCCTTGGTTGTGTTTAGGGTTGCATTTGAAATTCTGGGTGAGTGTTGTTTTCTTGTTTCCACGAAATAGAATTTTGGCCCAATTTTGTTATTTTTGCTAAGCCGCGCGCCTGTCAAGTAGTGTCCGGGCTAGGGTTAGGGTTAGGTTGAAAATAACACCTAGACATTTTGGGATGCCTTGGTTGTGTTTAGGGTTGCATTTGAAATTCTGGGTGAGTGTTGTTTTCTTGTTTCCTCAAGAAACAAATTTGGCCCAATTTTGTGATTTTTGCTAAGCCTGTCAAGTAGTGTCCGGGCTAGGGTTAGGGTTAGGTTGAAAATAACACCTAGACATTTTGGGATGCCTTGGTTGTGTTTAGGGTTGCATTTGAAATTCTGGGTGAGTGTTGTTTTCTTGTTTCCTCGAGAAACAAATTTGGCCCAATTTTGTGATTTTTGCTAAGCCGCGCGCCTGTCAAGTAGTGTCCGGGCTAGGGTTAGGGTTAGGTTGAAAATAACACCTAGACATTTTGGGATGCCTTGGTTGTGTTTAGGGTTGCATTTGAAATTCTGGGTGAGTGTTGTTTTCTTGTTTCCTCGAAATAGAATTTTGGCCCAATTTTGTTATTTTTGCTAAGCCGCGCGCCTGTCAAGTAGTGTCCGGGCTAGGGTTAGGGTTAGGTTGAAAATAACACCTAGACATTTTGGGATGCCTTGGTTGTGTTTAGGGTTGCATTTGAAATTCTGGGTGAGTGTTGTTTTCTTGTTTCCTCTAAATAGAATTTTGGCCCAATTTTGTGATTTTTGCTAAGCCGCGCGCCTGTCAAATAGTGTCCGGGCTAGGGTTAGGGTTTGGTTGAAAATAACACCTAGACATTTTGGGATGCCTTGGTTGTGTTTAGGGTTGCATTTGAAATTCTGGGTGAGTGTTGTTTTCTTGTTTCCTCGAAATAGAATATTGGCCCAATTTTGTGATTTTTGCTAAGCCGCGCGCCTGTCAAGAAGTGTCCGGGCTAGGGTTAGGATTAGATGTAAAATAACACCTAGACATTTTGGGATGCCTTGGTTGTGTTTAAGGTTGCATTTGAAATTCTGGGTGAGTGTTGTTTTCTTGTTTTCTCGAAAAACAAATTAGGCCCAATTTTGTGATTTTTGCTAAGCCGAGCGCCTGTCAAGTAGTGTCCGGCTAGGGTTAGGGTTAGGTTGAAAATAACACCTAGACATTTTGGGATGCCTTGGTTGTGTTTAGGGTTGCATTTGAAATTCTGGGTGAGTGTTGTTTTCTTGTTTTCTCAAAAAAAAATTAGTCCCAATTTTGTGACTTTTGCTAAGCCGCGCGCCTGTCAAGTAGTGTCCGGGCTAGGATTAGGGATAGGTTGAAAATAACACCTAGACATTTTGGGATGCCTTGGTTGTGTTTAGGGTTGCATTTGAAATTCTGGGTGAGTGTTGTTTTCTTGTTTCCTCTAAATAGAATATTGGCCCAATTTTGTGATTTTTGCTAAGCCGCGCGCCTGTCAAATAGTGTCCGGGCTAGGGTTAGGGTTTGGTTGAAAATAACACCTAGACATTTTGGGATGCCTTGGTTGTGTTTAGGGTTGCATTTGAAATTCTGGGTGAGTGTTGTTTTCTTGTTTCCTCGAGAAACAAATTTGGCCCAATTTTGTGATTTTTGCTAAGCCGCGCGCCTGTCAAGTAGTGTCCGGGCTAGGGTTAGGGTTAGGTTGAAAATAACACCTAGAGATTTTGGGATGCCTTGCTTGTGTTTAGGGTTGCATTTGAAATTCTGGGTGAGTGTTGTTTTCTTGATTCCTCGTAATAGAATTTTGGCCCAATTTTGTGATTTTTGCTAAGCCGCGCGCCTGTCAAATAGTGTCCAAGCTAGGGTTAGGGTTTGGTTGAAAATAACACCTAGACATATTGGGATGCCTTGGTTGTGTTTAGGGTTGCATTTGAAATTCTGGGTGAGTGTTGTTTTCTTGTTTCCTCGAAATAGAATTTTGGCCCAATTGTGTTATTTTTGCTAAGTCGCGCGCCTGTCAAGTAGTGTCCGGGCTAGGGTTAGGGTTAGGTTGAAAATAACACCTAGACATTTTGGGATGCCTTGGTTGTGTTTAGGGTTGCATTTGAAATTCTGGGTTGAGTGTTGTTTTCTTGTTTCCTCTAAATAGAATTTTGGCCCAATTTTGTGATTTTTGCTAAGCCGCGCGCCTGTCAAGTAGTGTCCGGGCTAGGGTTAGGGTTAGGTTGAAAATAACACCTAGAGATTTTGCGATGCCTTGGTTGTGTTTAAGGTTGCATTTGAAATTCTGGGTGAGTGTTGTTTTCTTGTTTTCTCGAGAAACAAATTTGGCCCAATTTTGTGATTTTTGCTAAGCCGCGCGCCTGTCAAATAGTGTCCGGGCTAGGGTTAGGGTTAGGTTGAAAATAACACCTAGACATTTTCGGATGCCTTGGTTGTGTTTAGGGTTGCATTTGAAATTCTGGGTGAGTGTTGTTTTCTTGTTTCCACGAAATAGAATTTTGGCCCAATTTTGTTATTTTTGCTAAGCCGCGCGCCTGTCAAGTAGTGTCCGGGCTAGGGTTAGGGTTAGGTTGAAAATAACACCTAGACATTTTGGGATGCCTTGGTTGTGTTTAGGGTTGCATTTGAAATTCTGGGTGAGTGTTGTTTTCTTGTTTCCTCAAGAAACAAATTTGGCCCAATTTTGTGATTTTTGCTAAGCCTGTCAAGTAGTGTCCGGGCTAGGGTTAGGGTTAGGTTGAAAATAACACCTAGACATTTTGGGATGCCTTGGTTGTGTTTAGGGTTGCATTTGAAATTCTGGGTAAGTGTTGTTTTCTTGTTTCCACGAAATAGAATTTTGGCCCAATTTTGTTATTTTTGCTAAGCCGCGCGCCTGTCAAGTAGTGTCCGGGCTAGGGTTAGGGTTAGGTTGAAAATAACACCTAGACATTTTTGGGATGCCTTGGTTGTGTTTAGGGTTGCATTTGAAATTCTGGGTGAGTGTTGTTTTCTTGTTTCCTCGAAATAGAATATTGGCCCAATTTTGTGATTTTTGCTAAGCCGCGCGCCTGTCAAGAAGTGTCCGGGCTAGGGTTAGGGTTAGATGTAAAATAACACCTAGACATTTTGGGATGCCTTGGTTGTGTTTAAGGTTGCATTTGAAATTCTGGGTGAGTGTTGTTTTCTTGTTTTCTCGAAAAACAAATTAGGCCCAATTTTGTGATTTTTGCTAAGCCGAGCGCCTGTCAAGTAGTGTCCGGGCTAGGGTTAGGGTTAGGTTGAAAATAACACCTAGACATTTTGGGATGCCTTGGTTGTGTTTAGGGTTGCATTTGAAATTCTGGGTGAGTGTTGTTTTCTTGTTTCCTCGAAATAGAATTTTGGCCCAATTTTGTGATTTTTGCTAAGCCGCGCGCCTGTCAAGTAGTGTCCGGGCTAGGGTTAGGGTTAGGTTGAAAATAACACCTATACATTTTGGGATGCCTTAGTGGTGTTTAAGGTTGCATTTGAAATTCTGGGTGAGTGTTGTTTTCTTGTTTCCTCGAAATAGAATTTTGGCCCAATTTTGTGATTTTTGCTAAGCCGCGCGCCTGTCAAATAGTGTCCGGGCTAGGGTTAGGGTTAGGTTGAAAATAACACCTATACATTTTGGGATGCCTTAGTGGTGTTTAAGGTTGCATTTGAAATTCTGGGTGAGTGTTGTTTTCTTGTTTCCTCGAAATAGAATTTTGGCCCAATTTTGTGATTTTTGCTAAGCCGCGCGCCTGTCAAATAGTGTCCGGGCTAGGGTTAGGGTTAGGTTGAAAATAACACCTAGACATTTTGGAATGCCTTGGTTGTGTTTAGGGTTGCATTTGAAATTCTGGGTGAGTGTTGTTTTCTTGTTTTCTCGAAAAACAAATTAGGCCCAATTTTGTGATTTTTGCTAAGCCGAGCGCCTGTCAAGTAGTGTCCGGCTAGGGTTAGGGTTAGGTTGAAAATAACACCTAGACATTTTGGGATGCCTTGGTTGTGTTTAGGGTTGCATTTGAAATTCTGGGTGAGTGTTGTTTTCTTGTTTTCTCGAAAAAAAATTAGGCCCAATTTTGTGATTTTTGCTAAGCCGCGCGCCTGTCAAGTAGTGTCCGGGCTAGGATTAGGGATAGGTTGAAAATAACACCTAGACATTTTGGGATGCCTTGGTTGTGTTTAGGGTTGCATTTGAAATTCTGGGTGAGTGTTGTTTTCTTGTTTCCTCTAAATAGAATATTGGCCCAATTTTGTGATTTTTGCTAAGCCGCGCGCCTGTCAAATAGTGTCCGGGCTAGGGTTAGGGTTTGGTTGAAAATAACACCTAGACATTTTGGGATGCCTTGGTTGTGTTTAGGGTTGCATTTGAAATTCTGGGTGAGTGTTGTTTTCTTGTTTCCTCGCGAAACAAATTTGGCCCAATTTTGTGATTTTTGCTAAGCCGCGCGCCTGTCAAGTAGTGTCCGGGCTAGGGTTAGGGTTAGGTTGAAAATAACACCTAGAGATTTTGGGATGCCTTGCTTGTGTTTAGGGTTGCATTTGAAATTCTGGGTGAGTGTTGTTTTCTTGATTCCTCGTAATAGAATTTTGGCCCAATTTTGTGATTTTTGCTAAGCCGCGCGCCTGTCAAATAGTGTCCAAGCTAGGGTTAGGGTTTGGTTGAAAATAACACCTAGACATATTGGGATGCCTTGGTTGTGTTTAGGGTTGCATTTGAAATTCTGGGTGAGTGTTGTTTTCTTGTTTCCTCGAAATAGAATTTTGGCCCAATTGTGTTATTTTTGCTAAGTCGCGCGCCTGTCAAGTAGTGTCCGGGCTAGGGTTAGGGTTAGGTTGAAAATAACACCTAGACATTTTGGGATGCCTTGGTTGTGTTTAGGGTTGCATTTGAAATTCTGGGTTGAGTGTTGTTTTCTTGTTTCCTCTAAATAGAATTTTGGCCCAATTTTGTGATTTTTGCTAAGCCGCGCGCCTGTCAAGTAGTGTCCGGGCTAGGGTTAGGGTTAGGTTGAAAATAACACCTAGAGATTTTGCGATGCCTTGGTTGTGTTTAAGGTTGCATTTGAAATTCTGGGTGAGTGTTGTTTTCTTGTTTTCTCGAGAAACAAATTTGGCCCAATTTTGTGATTTTTGCTAAGCCGCGCGCCTGTCAAATAGTGTCCGGGCTAGGGTTAGGGTTAGGTTGAAAATAACACCTAGACATTTTCGGATGCCTTGGTTGTGTTTAGGGTTGCATTTGAAATTCTGGGTGAGTGTTGTTTTCTTGTTTCCACGAAATAGAATTTTGGCCCAATTTTGTTATTTTTGCTAAGCCGCGCGCCTGTCAAGTAGTGTCCGGGCTAGGGTTAGGGTTAGGTTGAAAATAACACCTAGACATTTTGGGATGCCTTGGTTGTGTTTAGGGTTGCATTTGAAATTCTGGGTGAGTGTTGTTTTCTTGTTTCCTCAAGAAACAAATTTGGCCCAATTTTGTGATTTTTGCTAAGCCTGTCAAGTAGTGTCCGGGCTAGGGTTAGGGTTAGGTTGAAAATAACACCTAGACATTTTGGGATGCCTTGCTTGTGTTTAGGGTTGCATTTGAAATTCTGGGTGAGTGTTGTTTTCTTGATTCCTCGTAATAGAATTTTGGCCCAATTTTGTGATTTTTGCTAAGCCGCGCGCCTGTCAAATAGTGTCCTAGCTAGGGTTAGGGTTTGGTTGAAAATAACACCTAGACATATTGGGATGCCTTGGTTGTGTTTAGGGTTGCATTTGAAATTCTGGGTGAGTGTTGTTTTCTTGTTTCCTCGAAATAGAATTTTGGCCCAATTGTGTTATTTTTGCTAAGTCGCGCGCCTGTCAAGTAGTGTCCGGGCTAGGGTTAGGGTTAGGTTGAAAATAACACCTAGACATTTTGGGATGCCTTGGTTGTGTTTAGGGTTGCATTTGAAATTCTGGGTTGAGTGTTGTTTTCTTGTTTCCTCTAAATAGAATTTTGGCCCAATTTTGTGATTTTTGCTAAGCCGCGCGCCTGTCAAGTAGTGTCCGGGCTAGGGTTAGGGTTAGGTTGAAAATAACACCTAGAGATTTTGCGATGCCTTGGTTGTGTTTAAGGTTGCATTTGAAATTCTGGGTGAGTGTTGTTTTCTTGTTTTCTCGAGAAACAAATTTGGCCCAATTTTGTGATTTTTGCTAAGCCGCGCGCCTGTCAAATAGTGTCCGGGCTAGGGTTAGGGTTAGGTTGAAAATAACACCTAGACATTTTCGGATGCCTTGGTTGTGTTTAGGGTTGCATTTGAAATTCTGGGTGAGTGTTGTTTTCTTGTTTCCACGAAATAGAATTTTGGCCCAATTTTGTTATTTTTGCTAAGCCGCGCGCCTGTCAAGTAGTGTCCGGGCTAGGGTTAGGGTTAGGTTGAAAATAACACCTAGACATTTTGGGATGCCTTGGTTGTGTTTAGGGTTGCATTTGAAATTCTGGGTGAGTGTTGTTTTCTTGTTTCCTCAAGAAACAAATTTGGCCCAATTTTGTGATTTTTGCTAAGCCTGTCAAGTAGTGTCCGGGCTAGGGTTAGGGTTAGGTTGAAAATAACACCTAGACATTTTGGGATGCCTTGGTTGTGTTTAGGGTTGCATTTGAAATTCTGGGTAAGTGTTGTTTTCTTGTTTCCACGAAATAGAATTTTGGCCCAATTTTGTTATTTTTGCTAAGCCGCGCGCCTGTCAAGTAGTGTCCGGGCTAGGGTTAGGGTTAGGTTGAAAATAACACCTAGACATTTTTGGGATGCCTTGGTTGTGTTTAGGGTTGCATTTGAAATTCTGGGTGAGTGTTGTTTTCTTGTTTCCTCGAAATAGAATATTGGCCCAATTTTGTGATTTTTGCTAAGCCGCGCGCCTGTCAAGAAGTGTCCGGGCTAGGGTTAGGGTTAGATGTAAAATAACACCTAGACATTTTGGGATGCCTTGGTTGTGTTTAAGGTTGCATTTGAAATTCTGGGTGAGTGTTGTTTTCTTGTTTTCTCGAAAAACAAATTAGGCCCAATTTTGTGATTTTTGCTAAGCCGAGCGCCTGTCAAGTAGTGTCCGGGCTAGGGTTAGGGTTAGGTTGAAAATAACACCTAGACATTTTGGGATGCCTTGGTTGTGTTTAGGGTTGCATTTGAAATTCTGGGTGAGTGTTGTTTTCTTGTTTCCTCGAAATAGAATTTTGGCCCAATTTTGTGATTTTTGCTAAGCCGCGCGCCTGTCAAATAGTGTCCGGGCTAGGGTTAGGGTTAGGTTGAAAATAACACCTAGACATTTTGGAATGCCTTGGTTGTGTTTAGGGTTGCATTTGAAATTCTGGGTGAGTGTTGTTTTCTTGTTTCCTCGAAATAGAATATTGGCCCAATATTGTTATTTTTGCTAAGCCGCGCGCCTGTCAAGTAGTGTCCGGGCTAGGGTTAGGGTTAGGTTGAAAATAACACCTATACATTTTGGGATGCCTTAGTGGTGTTTAAGGTTGCATTTGAAATTCTGGGTGAGTGTTGTTTTCTTGTTTCCTCGAAATAGAATTTTGGCCCAATTTTGTGATTTTTGCTAAGCCGCGCGCCTGTCAAATAGTGTCCGGGTTAGGGTTAGGGTTAGGTTGAAAATAACACCTAGACATTTTGGAATGCCTTGGTTGTGTTTAGGGTTGCATTTGAAATTCTGGGTGAGTGTTGTTTTCTTGTTTTCTCGAAAAACAAATTAGGCCCAATTTTGTGATTTTTGCTAAGCCGAGCGCCTGTCAAGTAGTGTCCGGCTAGGGTTAGGGTTAGGTTGAAAATAACACCTAGACATTTTGGGATGCCTTGGTTGTGTTTAGGGTTGCATTTGAAATTCTGGGTGAGTGTTGTTTTCTTGTTTTCTCGAAAAAAAATTAGGCCCAATTTTGTGATTTTTGCTAAGCCGCGCGCCTGTCAAGTAGTGTCCGGGCTAGGATTAGGGATAGGTTGAAAATAACACCTAGACATTTTGGGATGCCTTGGTTGTGTTTAGGGTTGCATTTGAAATTCTGGGTGAGTGTTGTTTTCTTGTTTCCTCTAAATAGAATATTGGCCCAATTTTGTGATTTTTGCTAAGCCGCGCGCCTGTCAAATAGTGTCCGGGCTAGGGTTAGGGTTTGGTTGAAAATAACACCTAGACATTTTGGGATGCCTTGGTTGTGTTTAGGGTTGCATTTGAAATTCTGGGTGAGTGTTGTTTTCTTGTTTCCTCGAGAAACAAATTTGGCCCAATTTTGTGATTTTTGCTAAGCCGCGCGCCTGTCAAGTAGTGTCCGGGCTAGGGTTAGGGTTAGGTTGAAAATAACACCTAGAGATTTTGGGATGCCTTGCTTGTGTTTAGGGTTGCATTTGAAATTCTGGGTGAGTGTTGTTTTCTTGATTCCTCGTAATAGAATTTTGGCCCAATTTTGTGATTTTTGCTAAGCCGCGCGCCTGTCAAATAGTGTCCAAGCTAGGGTTAGGGTTTGGTTGAAAATAACACCTAGACATATTGGGATGCCTTGGTTGTGTTTAGGGTTGCATTTGAAATTCTGGGTGAGTGTTGTTTTCTTGTTTCCTCGAAATAGAATTTTGGCCCAATTGTGTTATTTTTGCTAAGTCGCGCGCCTGTCAAGTAGTGTCCGGGCTAGGGTTAGGGTTAGGTTGAAAATAACACCTAGACATTTTGGGATGCCTTGGTTGTGTTTAGAGTTGCATTTGAAATTCTGGGTTGAGTGTTGTTTTCTTGTTACCTCTAAATAGAATTTTGGCCCAATTTTGTGATTTTTGCTAAGCCGCGCGCCTGTCAAGTAGTGTCCGGGCTAGGGTTAGGGTTAGGTTGAAAATAACACCTAGAGATTTTGCGATGCCTTGGTTGTGTTTAAGGTTGCATTTGAAATTCTGGGTGAGTGTTGTTTTCTTGTTTTCTCGAGAAACAAATTTGGCCCAATTTTGTGATTTTTGCTAAGCCTTGCGCCTGTCAAATAGTGTCCGGGCTAGGGTTAGGGTTAGGTTGAAAATAACACCTAGACATTTTCGGATGCCTTGGTTGTGTTTAGGGTTGCATTTGAAATTCTGGGTGAGTGTTGTTTTCTTGTTTCCACGAAATAGAATTTTGGCCCAATTTTGTTATTTTTGCTAAGCCGCGCGCCTGTCAAGTAGTGTCCGGGCTAGGGTTAGGGTTAGGTTGAAAATAACACCTAGACATTTTGGGATGCCTTGGTTGTGTTTAGGGTTGCATTTGAAATTCTGGGTGAGTGTTGTTTTCTTGTTTCCTCAAGAAACAAATTTGGCCCAATTTTGTGATTTTTGCTAAGCCTGTCAAGTAGTGTCCGGGCTAGGGTTAGGGTTAGGTTGAAAATAACACCTAGACATTTTGGGATGCCTTGGTTGTGTTTAGGGTTGCATTTGAAATTCTGGGTGAGTGTTGTTTTCTTGTTTCCACGAAATAGAATTTTGGCCCAATTTTGTTATTTTTGCTAAGCCGCGCGCCTGTCAAGTAGTGTCCGGGCTAGGGTTAGGGTTAGGTTGAAAATAACACCTATACATTTTGGGATGCCTTAGTGGTGTTTAGGGTTGCATTTGAAATTCTGGGTGAGTGTTGTTTTCTTGTTTCCTCGAAATAGAATTTTGGCCCAATTTTGTGATTTTTGCTAAGCCGCGCGCCTGTCAAATAGTGTCCGGGCTAGGGTTAGGGTTTGGTTGAAAATAACACCTAGACATTTTGGGATGCCTTGGTTGTGTTTAGGGTTGCATTTGAAATTCTGGGTGAGTGTTGTTTTCTTGTTTCCTCGAGAAACAAATTTGGCCCAATTTTGTGATTGTTGCTAAGCCGCGCGCCTGTCAAGTAGTGTCCGGGCTAGGGTTAGGGTTAGGTTGAAAATAACACCTAGACATTTTGGGATGCCTTGGTTGTGTTTAGGGTTGCATTTGATATTCTGGGTGAGTGTTGTTTTCTTGTTTCCTCTAAATAGAATTTTGGCCCAATTTTGTGATTTTTGCTAAGCCGCGCGCCTGTCAAATAGTGTCCGGGCTAGGGTTAGGGTTAGGTTGAAAATAACACCTAGACATTTTGGGATGCCTTGGTTGTGTTTAGGGTTGCATTTGAAATTCTGGGTGAGTGTTGTTTTCTTGTTTCCTCAAGAAACAAATTTGGCCCAATTTTGTGATTTTTGCTAAGCCGCGCGCCTGTCAAGTAGTGTCCGGGCTAGGGTTAGGGTTAGGTTGAAAATAACACCTAGAGATTTTGGGATGCCTTGGTTGTGTTTAGGGTTGCATTTGATATTCTGGGTGAGTGTTGTTTTCTTGTTTCCTCTAAATAGAATTTTGGCCCAATTTTGTGATTTTTGCTAAGCCGCGCGCCTGTCAAGTAGTGTCCGGCCTAGGGTTAGGGTTAGGTTGAAAATAACACCTAGAAATTTTGGGATGCCTTGGTTGTGTTTAGGGTTGCATTTAAAATTCTGGGTGAGTGTTGTTTTCTTGTTTCCTCGAAATAGAATATTGGCCCAATTTTGTTATTTTTGCTAAGCCGCGCGCCTGTCAAGTAGTGTCCGGGCTAGGGTTAGGATTAGGTTGAAAATAACACCTATACATTTTGGGATGCCTTAGTGGTGTTTAGGGTTGCATTTGAAATTCTGGGTGAGTGTTGTTTTCTTGTTTCCTCGAAATAGAATTTTGGCCCAATTTTGTGATTTTTGCTAAGCCGCGCGCCTGTCAAGTAGTGTCCGGGCTAGGGTTAGGGTTAGGTTGAAAATAAAACCTAGACATTTTGGGATGCCTTGGTGGTGTTTAGGGTTGCATTTGAAATTCTGGGTGAGTGTTGTTTTCTTGTTTCCTCTAAATAGAATTTTGGCCCAATTTTGTGATTTTTGCTAAGTCGCGCGCCTGTCAAGAAGTGTCCGGGCTAAGGTTAAAGTTAGGTTGAAAATAACACCTAGACATTTTGAGATGCCTTGGTTGTGTTTAGGGTTGCATTTGAAATTCTGGGTGAGTGTTGTTTTCTTGTTTCCTCGAAATAGAATTTTGGCCCAATTTTGTGATTTTTGCTAAGCCGCGCGCCTGTCAAATAGTGTCCGGGCTAGGGTTAGGGTTTGGTTGAAAATAACACCTAGACATTTTGGGATGCCTTGGTTGTGTTTAGGGTTGCATTTGAAATTCTGGGTGAGTGTTGTTTTCTTGTTTCCTCAAGAAACAAATTTGGCCCAATTTTGTGATTTTTGCTAAGCCGCGCGCCTGTCAAGTAGTTTCCGGGCTAGGGTTAGGGTTAGGTTGAAAATAACACCTAGAGATTTTGGGATGCCTTGGTTGTGTTTAGGGTTGCATTTGATATTCTGGGTGAGTGTTGTTTTCTTGTTTCCTCTAAATAGAATTTTGGCCCAATTTTGTGATTTTTGCTAAGCCGCGCGCCTGTCAATTAGTGTCCGGACTAGGGTTAGGGTTAGGTTGAAAATAACACCTAGAGATTTTGGGATGCCTTGGTTGTGTTTAGGGTTGCATTTGAAATTCTGGGTGAGTGTTGTTTTCTTGTTTCCTCGAAATAGAATTTTGGTCCAATTTTGTGATTTTTGCTAAGCCGCGCGCCTGTCAAATAGTGTCCGGGCTAGGGTTAGGGTTAGGTTGAAAATAACACCTAGACATTTTGGAATGCCTTGGTTGTGTTTAGGGTTGCATTTGAAATTCTGGGTGAGTGTTGTTTTCTTGTTTCCTCGAAATAGAATATTGGCCCAATTTTGTTATTTTTGCTAAGCCGCGCGCCTGTCAAGTAGTGTCCGGGCTAGGGTTAGGGTTAGGTTGAAAATAACACCTAGACATTTTCGGATGCCTTGGTTGTGTTTAGGGTTGCATTTGAAATTCTGGGTGAGTGTTGTTTTTTTGTTTTCTCGAGAAACAAATTTGGCCCAATTTTGTGATTTTTGCTAAGCCGCGCGCCTGTCAAATAGTGTCCGGGCTAGGGTTAGGGTTAGTTTGAAAATAACACCTAGACATTTTCGGATGCCTTGGTTGTGTTTAGGGTTGCATTTGAAATTCTGGGTGAGTGTTGTTTTCTTGTTTCCACGAAATAGAATATTGGCCCAATTTTGTTATTTTTGCTAAGCCGCGCGCCTGTCAAGTAGTGTCCGGGCTAGGGTTAGGGTTAGGTTGAAAATAACACCTATACATTTTGGGATGCCTTAGTGGTGTTTAGGGTTGCATTTGAAATTCTGGGTGAGTGTTGTTTTCTTGTTTCCTCGAAATAGAATTTTGGCCCAATTTTGTGATTTTTGCTAAGCCGCGCGCCTGTCAAATAGTGTCCGGGCTAGGGTTAGGGTTTGGTTGAAAATAACACCTAGACATTTTGGGATGCCTTGGTTGTGTTTAGGGTTGCATTTGAAATTCTGGGTGAGTGTTGTTTTCTTGTTTCCTCAAGAAACAAATTTGGCCCAATTTTGTGATTTTTGCTAAGCCGCGCGCCTGTCAAGTAGTGTCCGGGCTAGGGTTAGGGTTAGGTTGAAAATAACACCTAGAGATTTTGGGGTGCCTTGGTTGTGTTTAGGGTTGCATTTGATATTCTGGGTGAGTGTTGTTTTCTTGTTTCCTCTAAATAGAATTTTGGCCCAATTTTGTGATTTTTGCTAAGCCGCGCGCCTGTCAAGTACTGTCCGGACTAGGGTTAGGGTTAGGTTGAAAATAACACCTAGAGATTTTGGGATGCCTTGGTTGTGTTTAGGGTTGCATTTGAAATTCTGGGTGAGTGTTGTTTTCTTGTTTCCTCGAAATAGAATTTTGGCCCAATTTTGTGATTTTTGCTAAGCCGCGCGCCTGTCAAATAGTGTCCGGGCTAGGGTTAGGGTTAGGTTGAAAATAACACCTAGACATTTTGGAATGCCTTGGTTGTGTTTAGGGTTGCATTTGAAATTCTGGGTGAGTGTTGTTTTCTTGTTTCCTCGAAATAGAATATTGGCCCAATTTTGTTATTTTTGCTAAGCCGCGCGCCTGTCAAGTAGTGTCCGGGCTAGGGTTAGGGTTAGGTTGAAAATAACACCTATACATTTTGGGATGCCTTAGTGGTGTTTAGGGTTGCATTTGAAATTCTGGGTGAGTGTTGTTTTCTTGTTTCCTCGAAATAGAATTTTGGCCCAATTTTGTGATTTTTGCTAAGCCGCGCGCCTGTCAAATAGTGTCCGGGCTAGGGTTAGGGTTTGGTTGAAAATAACACCTAGACATTTTGGGATGCCTTGGTTGTGTTTAGGGTTGCATTTGAAATTCTGGGTGAGTGTTGTTTTCTTGTTTCCTCGAGAAACAAATTTGGCCCAATTTTGTGATTGTTGCTAAGCCGCGCGCCTGTCAAGTAGTGTCCGGGCTAGGGTTAGGGTTAGGTTGAAAATAACACCTAGACATTTTGGGATGCCTTGGTTGTGTTTAGGGTTGCATTTGATATTCTGGGTGAGTGTTGTTTTCTTGTTTCCTCTAAATAGAATTTTGGCCCAATTTTGTGATTTTTGCTAAGCCGTGCGCCTGTCAAATAGTGTCCGGGCTAGGGTTAGGGTTTGGTTGAAAATAACACCTAGACATTTTGGGATGCCTTGGTTGTGTTTAGGGTTGCATTTGAAATTCTGGGTGAGTGTTGTTTTCTTGTTTCCTCGAAATAGAATATTGGCCCAATTTTGTTATTTTTGCTAAGCCGCGCGCCTGTCAAATAGTGTCCGGGCTAGGGTTAGGGTTAGGTTGAAAATAACACCTAGACATTTTGGGATGCCTTGGTTGTGTTTAGGGTTGCATTTGAAATTCTGGGTGAGTGTTGTTTTCTTGTTTCCTCGAAATAGAATTTTGGCCCAATTTTGTGATTTTTGCTAAGCCGCGCGCCTGTCAAATAGTGTCCGGGCTAGGGTTAGGGTTAGGTTGAAAATAACACCTAGACATTTTGGGATGCCTTGGTTGTGTTTAGGGTTGCATTTGAAATTCTGGGTGAGTGTTGTTTTCTTGTTTCCTCAAGAAACAAATTTGGCCCAATTTTGTGATTTTTGCTAAGCCGCGCGCCTGTCAAGTAGTGTCCGGGCTAGGGTTAGGGTTAGGTTGAAAATAACACCTAGACATTTTGGGATGCCTTGGTTGTGTTTAGGGTTGCATTTGAAATTCTGGGTGAGTGTTGTTTTCTTGTTTCCTCAAGAAACAAATTTGGCCCAATTTTGTGATTTTTGCTAAGCCGCGCGCCTGTCAAGTAGTGTCCGGGCTAGGGTTAGGGTTAGGTTGAAAATAACACCTAGAGATTTTGGGATGCCTTGGTTGTGTTTAGGGTTGCATTTGAAATTCTGGGTGAGTGTTGTTTTCTTGTTTCCTCGAAATAGAATATTGGCCCAATTTTGTTATTTTTGCTAAGCCGCGCGCCTGTCAAGTAGTGTCCGGGCTAGGGTTAGGGTTAGGTTGAAAATAACACCTAGACATTTTGGGATACCTTGGTTGTGTTTAGGGTTGCATTTGATATTCTGGGTGAGTGTTGTTTTCTTGTTTCCTCTAAATAGAATTTTGGCCCAATTTTGTGATTTTTGCTAAGCCGCGCGCCTGTCAAATAGTGTCCGGGCTAGGGTTAGGGTTAGGTTGAAAATAACACCTAGACATTTTGGGATGCCTTGGTTGTGTTTAGGGTTGCATTTGAAATTCTGGGTGAGTGTTGTTTTCTTGTTTCCTCGAAATAGAATATTGGCCCAATTTTGTGATTTTTGCTAAGCCGCGCGCCTGTCAAATAGTGTCCGGGCTAGGGTTAGGGTTAGGTTGAAAATAACACCTAGACATTTTGGGATGCCTTGGTTGTGTTTGGGGTTGCATTTGAAATTCTGGATGAGTGTTGTTTTCTTGTTTCCTCGAAATAAAATTTGGCCCAATTTTGTTATTTTTGCTAAGCCGCGCGCCTGTCAAGTAGTGTCCGGGCTAGGGTTAGGGTTAGGTTGAAAATAACACCTAGACATTTTGGGATGCCTTAGTGGTGTTTAGGGTTGCATTTGAAATTCTGGGTGAGTGTTGTTTTCTTGTTTCCTCGAAATAGAATTTTGGCCCAATTTTGTGATTTTTGCTAAGCCGCGCGCCTGTCAAATAGTGTCTGGGCTAGGGTTAGGGTTTGGTTGAAAATAACACCTAGACATTTTGGGATGCCTTGGTTGTGTTTAGGGTTGCATTTGAAATTCTGGGTGAGTGTTGTTTTCTTGTTTCCTCGAGAAACAAATTTGGCCCAATTTAGTTATTTTTGCTAAGCCGCGCGCCTGTCAAGTAGTGTCCGGGCTAGGGTTAGGGTTAGATTGAAAATAACACCTAGACATTTTGGGATGCCTTGGTTGTGTTTAGGGTTGCATTTGAAATTCTGGGTGAGTGTTGTTTTCTTGTTTTCTCGAAAAACAAATTAGGCCCAAATATGTGATTTTTGCTAAGCCGCGCGCCTGTCAAGTAGTGTCCGGGCTAGGGTTAGGGTTAGGTTGAAAATAACACCTAGACATTTTGGGATGCCTTGGTTGTGTTTAGGGTTGCATTTGAAATTCTGGGTGAGTGTTGTTTTCTTGTT
Source organism: Lepisosteus oculatus (assembly GCF_040954835.1). Taxonomy (NCBI): domain Eukaryota; kingdom Metazoa; phylum Chordata; class Actinopteri; order Semionotiformes; family Lepisosteidae; genus Lepisosteus; species Lepisosteus oculatus. The sequence continues at coordinate 160,026 of NW_027168414.1, read as the reverse complement.
TTCTCGAAAAACAAATTAGGCCCAAATATGTGATTTTTGCTAAGCCGCGCGCCTGTCAAGTAGTGTCCGGGCTAGGGTTAGGGTTAGGTTGAAAATAACACCTAGACATTTTGGGATGCCTTGGTTGTGTTTAGGGTTGCATTTGAAATTCTGGGTGAGTGTTGTTTTCTTGTTTTCTCGAAAAACAAATTAGGCCCAATTTTGTGATTTTTGCTAAGCCGCGCGCCTGTCAAGTAGTGTCCAGGCTAGGGTTAGGGTTAGGTTGAAAATAACACCTAGACATTTTGGGATGCCTTGGTTGTGTTTAGGGTTGCATTTGATATTCTGGGTGAGTGTTGTTTTCTTGTTTCCTCGAAATAGAATTTTGGCCCAATTTTGTGATTATTGCTAAGAGGCGCGCCTGTCAAATAGTGTCCGGGCTAGGGTTAGGGTTTGGTTGAAAATAACACCTAGACATTTTGGGATGCCTTGGTTGTGTTTAGGGTTGCATTTGAAATTCTGGGTGAGTGTTGTTTTCTTGTTTCCTCGAAATAGAATATTGGCCCAATTTTGTTATTTTTGCTAAGCCGCGCGCCTGTCAAGTAGTGTCCGGGCTAGGGTTAGGGTTAGGTTGAAATTAACACCTAGACATTTTGGGATACCTTGGTTGTGTTTAGGGTTGCATTTGAAATTCTGGGTGAGTGTTGTTTTCTTGTTTCCTCTAAATAGAATTTTGGCCCAATTTTGTGATTTTTGCTAAGCCGCGCGCCTGTCAAATAGTGTCCGGGCTAGGGTTAGGGTTTGGTTGAAAATAACACCTAGACATTTTGGGATGCTTTGGTTGTGTTTAGGGTTGCATTTGAAATTCTGGGTGAGTGTTGTTTTCTTGTTTCCTCAAGAAACAAATTTGGCCCAATTTTGTGATTTTTGCTAAGCCGCGCGCCTGTCAAGTAGTGTCCGGGCTAGGGTTAGGGTTAGGTTGAAAATAACACCTAGAGATTTTGGGATGCCTTGGTTGTGTTTAGGGTTGCATTTGAAATTCTGGGTGAGTGTTGTTTTCTTGTTTCCTCGAAATAGAATATTGGCCCAATTTTGTTATTTTTGCTAAGCCGCGCGCCTGTCAAGTAGTGTCCGGGCTAGGGTTAGGGTTAGGTTGAAAATAACACCTAGACATTTTGGGATACCTTGGTTGTGTTTAGGGTTGCATTTGATATTCTGGGTGAGTGTTGTTTTCTTGTTTCCTCTAAATAGAATTTTGGCCCAATTTTGTGATTTTTGCTAAGCCGCGCGCCTGTCAAATAGTGTCCGGGCTAGGGTTAGGGTTAGGTTGAAAATAACACCTAGACATTTTGGGATGCCTTGGTTGTGTTTAGGGTTGCATTTGAAATTCTGGGTGAGTGTTGTTTTCTTGTTTCCTCGAAATAGAATATTGGCCCAAATTTGTGATTTTTGCTAAGCCGCGCGCCTGTCAAATAGTGTCCGGGCTATAGTTAGGGTTTGGTTGAAAATAACACCTAGACATTTTGGGATGCCTTGGTTGTGTTTAGGGTTGCATTTGAAATTCTGGGTGAGTGTTGTTTTCTTGTTTCCTCAAGAAACAAATTTGGCCCAATTTTGTGATTTTTGCTAAGCCGCGCGCCTGTCAAGTAGTGTCCGGGCTAGGGTTAGGGTTAGGTTGAAAATAACACCTAGAGATTTTGGGATGCCTTGGTTGTGTTTAGGGTTGCATTTGAAATTCTGGGTGAGTGTTGTTTTCTTGTTTCCTCGAAATAGAATATTGGCCCAATTTTATTATTTTTGCTAAGCCGCGCGCCTGTCAAGTAGTGTCCGGGCTAGGGTTAGGGTTAGGTTGAAAATAACACCTAGACATTTTGGGATACCTTGGTTGTGTTTAGGGTTGCATTTGATATTCTGGGTGAGTGTTGTTTTCTTGTTTCCTCTAAATAGAATTTTGGCCCAATTTTGTGATTTTTGCTAAGCCGCGCGCCTGTCAAATAGTGTCCGGGCTAGGGTTAGGGTTAGGTTGAAAATAACACCTAGACATTTTGGGATGCCTTGGTTGTGTTTAGGGTTGCATTTGAAATTCTGGGTGAGTGTTGTTTTCTTGTTTCCTCGAAATAGAATATTGGCCCAATTTTGTGATTTTTGCTAAGCCGCGCGCCTGTCAAATAGTGTCCGGGCTATAGTTAGGGTTAGGTTGAAAATAACACCTAGACATTTTGGGATGCCTTGGTTGTGTTTAGGGTTGCATTTGAAATTCTGGGTGAGTGTTGTTTTCTTGTTTTCTCGAAAAACAAATTAGGCCCAATTTTGTGATTTTTGCTAAGCCGCGCGCCTGTCAAGTAGTGTCCGGGCTAGGGTTAGGGTTAGGTTGAAAATAACACCTAGACATTTTGGGATGCCTTGGTTGTGTTTAGGGTTGCATTTGAAATTCTGGGTGAGTGTTGTTTTCTTGTTTCCTCGAAATAGAATATTGGCCCAATTTTGTGATTTTTGCTAAGCCGCGCGCCTGTCAAGTAGTGTCCGGGCTAGGGTTAGGGTTAGGTTGAAAATAACACCTAGACATTTTGGGATGCCTTGGTTGTGTTTAGGGTTGCATTTGAAATTCTGGGTGAGTGTTGTTTTCTTGTTTCCTCGAAATAGAATTTTGGCCCAATTTTGTGATTTTTGCTAAGCCGCGCGCCTGTCAAATAGTGTCCGGGCTAGGGTTAGGGTTTGGTTGAAAATAACACCTAGACATTTTGGGATGCCTTGGTTGTGTTTAGGGTTTCATTTGAAATTCTGGGTGAGTGTTGTTTTCTTGTTTCCTCAAGAAACAAATTTGGCCCAATTTTGTGATTTTTGCTAAGCCGCGCGCCTGTCAAGTAGTGTCCGGGATAGGGTTAGGGTTAGGTTGAAAATAACACCTAGACATTTTGGGATACCTTGGTTGTGTTTAGGGTTGCATTTGATATTCTGGGTGAGTGTTGTTTTCTTGTTTCCTCTAAATAGAATTTTGGCCCAATTTTGTGATTTTTGCTAAGCCGCGCGCCTGTCAAATAGTGTCCGGGCTAGGGTTAGGGTTAGGTTGAAAATAACACCTAGACATTTTGGGATGCCTTGGTTGTGTTTAGGGTTGCATTTGAAATTCTGGGTGAGTGTTGTTTTCTTGTTTCCTCGAAATAGAATATTGGCCCAATTTTGTGATTTTTGCTAAGCCGCGCGCCTGTCAAATAGTGTCCGGGCTAGGGTTAGGGTTAGGTTGAAAATAACACCTAGACATTTTGGGATGCCTTGGTTGTGTTTGGGGTTGCATTTGAAATTCTGGATGAGTGTTGTTTTCTTGTTTCCTCGAAATAAAATTTGGCCCAATTTTGTTATTTTTGCTAAGCCGCGCGCCTGTCAAGTAGTGTCCGGGCTAGGGTTAGGGTTAGGTTGAAAATAACACCTAGACATTTTGGGATGCCTTGGTTGTGTTTAGGGTTGCATTTGATATTCTGGGTGAGTGTTGTTTTCTTGTTTCCTCGAAATAGAATTTTGGCCCAATTTTGTGATTATTGCTAAGAGGCGCGCCTGTCAAATAGTGTCCGGTCTAGGGTTAGGGTTTGGTTGAAAATAACACCTAGACATTTTGGGATGCCTTGGTTGTGTTTAGGGTTGCATTTGAAATTCTGGGTGAGTGTTGTTTTCTTGTTTCCTCGAAATAGAATATTGGCCCAATTTTGTTATTTTTGCTAAGCCGCGCGCCTGTCAAGTAGTGTCCGGGCTAGGGTTAGGGTTAGGTTGAAATTAACACCTAGACATTTTGGGATACCTTGGTTGTGTTTAGGGTTGCATTTGAAATTCTGGGTGAGTGTTGTTTTCTTGTTTCCTCTAAATAGAATTTTGGCCCAATTTTGTGATTTTTGCTAAGCCGCGCGCCTGTCAAATAGTGTCCGGGCTAGGGTTAGGGTTTGGTTGAAAATAACACCTAGACATTTTGGGATGCCTTGGTTGTGTTTAGGGTTGCATTTGAAATTCTGGGTGAGTGTTGTTTTCTTGTTTCCTCAAGAAACAAATTTGGCCCAATTTTGTGATTTTTGCTAAGCCGCGCGCCTGTCAAGTAGTGTCCGGGCTAGGGTTAGGGTTAGGTTGAAAATAACACCTAGAGATTTTGGGATGCCTTGGTTGTGTTTAGGGTTGCATTTGAAATTCTGGGTGAGTGTTGTTTTCTTGTTTCCTCGAAATAGAATATTGGCCCAATTTTGTTATTTTTGCTAAGCCGCGCGCCTGTCAAGTAGTGTCCGGGCTAGGGTTAGGGTTAGGTTGAAAATAACACCTAGACATTTTGGGATGCCTTGGTTGTGTTTAGGGTTGCATTTGAAATTCTGGGTGAGTGTTGTTTTCTTGTTTCCTCGAAATAGAATTTTGGCCCAATTTTGTGATTTTTGCTAAGCCGCGCGCCTGTCAAATAGTGTCCGGGCTAGGGTTAGGGTTTGGTTGAAAATAACACCTAGACATTTTGGGATGCCTTGGTTGTGTTTAGGGTTTCATTTGAAATTCTGGGTGAGTGTTGTTTTCTTGTTTCCTCGAAATAGAATTTTGGCCCAATTTTGTGATTATTGCTAAGAGGCGCGCCTGTCAAATAGTGTCCGGTCTAGGGTTAGGGTTTGGTTGAAAATAACACCTAGACATTTTGGGATGCCTTGGTTGTGTTTAGGGTTGCATTTGAAATTCTGGGTGAGTGTTGTTTTCTTGTTTCCTCGAAATAGAATATTGGCCCAATTTTGTTATTTTTGCTAAGCCGCGCGCCTGTCAAGTAGTGTCCGGGCTAGGGTTAGGGTTAGGTTGAAATTAACACCTAGACATTTTGGGATACCTTGGTTGTGTTTAGGGTTGCATTTGAAATTCTGGGTGAGTGTTGTTTTCTTGTTTCCTCTAAATAGAATTTTGGCCCAATTTTGTGATTTTTGCTAAGCCGCGCGCCTGTCAAATAGTGTCCGGGCTAGGGTTAGGGTTTGGTTGAAAATAACACCTAGACATTTTGGGATGCCTTGGTTGTGTTTAGGGTTGCATTTGAAATTCTGGGTGAGTGTTGTTTTCTTGTTTCCTCAAGAAACAAATTTGGCCCAATTTTGTGATTTTTGCTAAGCCGCGCGCCTGTCAAGTAGTGTCCGGGCTAGGGTTAGGGTTAGGTTGAAAATAACACCTAGAGATTTTGGGATGCCTTGGTTGTGTTTAGGGTTGCATTTGAAATTCTGGGTGAGTGTTGTTTTCTTGTTTCCTCGAAATAGAATATTGGCCCAATTTTGTTATTTTTGCTAAGCCGCGCGCCTGTCAAGTAGTGTCCGGGCTAGGGTTAGGGTTAGGTTGAAAATAACACCTAGACATTTTGGGATACCTTGGTTGTGTTTAGGGTTGCATTTGATATTCTGGGTGAGTGTTGTTTTCTTGTTTCCTCTAAATAGAATTTTGGCCCAATTTTGTGATTTTTGCTAAGCCGCGCGCCTGTCAAATAGTGTCTGGGCTAGGGTTAGGGTTAGGTTGAAAATAACACCTAGACATTTTGGGATGCCTTGGTTGTGTTTAGGGTTGCATTTGAAATTCTGGGTGAGTGTTGTTTTCTTGTTTCCTCGAAATAGAATATTGGCCCAAATTTGTGATTTTTGCTAAGCCGCGCGCCTGTCAAATAGTGTCCGGGCTATAGTTAGGGTTAGGTTGAAAATAACACCTAGACATTTTGGGATGCCTTGGTTGTGTTTGGGGTTGCATTTGAAATTCTGGATGAGTGTTGTTTTCTTGTTTCCTCGAAATAAAATTTGGCCCAATTTAGTTATTTTTGCTAAGCCGCGCGCCTGTCAAGTAGTGTCCGGGCTAGGGTTAGGGTTAGATTGAAAATAACACCTAGACATTTTGGGATGCCTTGGTTGTGTTTAGGGTTGCATTTGAAATTCTGGGTGAGTGTTGTTTTCTTGTTTTCTCGAAAAACAAATTAGGCCCAAATATGTGATTTTTGATAAGCCGCGCGCCTGTCAAGTAGTGTCCGGGCTAGGGTTAGGGTTAGGTTGAAAATAACACCTAGACATTTTGGGATGCCTTGGTTGTGTTTAGGGTTGCATTTGATATTCTGGGTGAGTGTTGTTTTCTTGTTTCCTCGAAATAGAATTTTGGCCCAATTTTGTGATTTTTGCTAAGCCGCGCGCCTGTCAAATTGTGTCCGGGCTAGGGTTAGGGTTTGGTTGAAAATAACACCTAGACATTTTGGGATGCCTTGGTTGTGTTTAGGGTTGCATTTGAAATTCTGGGTGAGTGTTGTTTTCTTGTTTCCTCGAGAAACAAATTTGGCCCAATTTTGTGACTTTTGCTAAGCCGCGCGCCTGTCAAGTAGTGTCCGGGCTAGGGTTAGGATTAGGTTGAAAATAACACCTAGAGATTTTGGGATGCCTTGGTTGTGTTTAGGGTTGCATTTGAAATTCTGGGTGAGTGTTGTTTTCTTGTTTCCTCGAAATAGAATATTGGCCCAATTTTGTGATTTTTGCTAAGCCGCGCGCCTGTCAAGTAGTGTCCGGGCTAGGGTTAGGGTTAGGTTGAAAATAACACCTAGACATTTTGGGATGCCTTGGTTGTGTTTAGGGTTGCATTTGAAATTCTGGGTGAGTGTTGTTTTCTTGTTTCCTCGAAATAGAATTTTGGCCCAATTTTGTGATTTTTGCTAAGCCGCGCGCCTGTCAAATAGTGTCCGGGCTAGGGTTAGGGTTTGGTTGAAAATAACACCTAGACATTTTGGGATGCCTTGGTTGTGTTTAGGGTTGCATTTGAAATTCTGGGTGAGTGTTGTTTTCTTGTTTCCTCGAGAAAAAAATTTGGCCCAATTTTGTGATTTTTGCTAAGCCGCGCGCCTGTCAAGTAGTGTCCGGGCTAGGGTTAGGGTTAGGTTGAAAATAACACCTAGACATTTTGGGATACCTTGGTTGTGTTTAGGGTTGCATTTGAAATTCTGGGTGAGTGTTGTTTTCTTGTTTCCTCGAAATAGAATATTGGCCCAATTTTGTTATTTTTGCTAAGCCGCGCGCCTGTCAAGTAGTGTCCAGGCTAGGGTTAGGGTTAGGTTGAAAATAACACCTAGACATTTTGGGATACCTTGGTTGTGTTTAGGGTTGCATTTGATATTCTGGGTGAGTGTTGTTTTCCTGTTTCCTCTAAATAGAATTTTGGCCCAATTTTGTGATTTTTGCTAAGCCGCGCGCCTGTCAAATAGTGTCCGGACTAGGGTTAGGGTTAGGTTGAAAATAACACCTAGACATTTTGGGATGCCTTGGTTGTGTTTAGGGTTGCATTTGAAATTCTGGGTGAGTGTTGTTTTCTTGTTTCCTCGAAATAGAATATTGGCCCAATTTTGTGATTTTTGCTAAGCCGCGCGCCTGTCAAATAGTGTCCGGGCTAGGGTTAGGGTTAGGTTGAAAATAACACCTAGACATTTTGGGATGCCTTGGTTGTGTTTGGGGTTGCATTTGAAATTCTGGATGAGTGTTGTTTTCTTGTTTCCTCAAAATAAAATTTGGCCCAATTTTGTTATTTTTGCTAAGCCGCGCGCCTGTCAAGTAGTGTCCGGGCTAGGGTTAGGGTTAGGTTGAAAATAACACCTAGACATTTTGGGATGCCTTGGTTGTGTTTAGGGTTGCATTTGAAATTCTGGGTGAGTGTTGTTTTCTTGTTTCCTCGAAATAGAATATTGGCCCAATTTTGTTATTTTTGCTAAGCCGCGCGCCTGTCAAGTAGTGTCCGGGCTAGGGTTAGGGTTAGGTTGAAAATAACACCTAGACATTTTGGGATACCTTGGTTGTGTTTAGGGTTGCATTTGATATTCTGGGTGAGTGTTGTTTTCTTGTTTCCTCTAAATAGAATTTTGGCCCAATTTTGTGATTTTTGCTAAGCCGCGGGCCTGTCAAATAGTGTCCGGGCTAGGGTTAGGGTTAGGTTGAAAATAACACCTAGACATTTTGGGATGCCTTGGTTGTGTTTAGGGTTGCATTTGAAATTCTGGGTGAGTGTTGTTTTCTTGTTTCCTCGAAATAGAATATTGGCCCAATTTTGTGATTTTTGCTAAGCCGCGCGCCTGTCAAATAGTGTCCGGGCTAGGGTTAGGGTTAGGTTGAAAATAACACCTAGACATTTTGGGATGCCTTGGTTGTGTTTGGGGTTGCATTTGAAATTCTGGATGAGTGTTGTTTTCTTGTTTCCTCGAAATAAAATTTGGCCCAATTTTGTTATTTTTGCTAAGCCGCGCGCCTGTCAAGTAGTGTCCGGGCTAGGGTTAGGGTTAGGTTGAAAATAACACCTAGACATTTTGGGATGCCTTGGTTGTGTTTAGGGTTGCATTTGAATTTCTGGGTGAGTGTTGTTTTCTTGTTTTCTCGAAAAACAAATTAGACCCAATTTTGTGATTTTTGCTAAGCCGCGCGCCTGTCAAGTAGTGTCCGGGCTAGGGTTAGGGTTAGGTTGAAAATAACACCTAAGCATTTTGGGATGCCTTGGTTGTGTTTAGGGTTGCAGTTGATATTCTGGGTGAGTGTTGTTTTCTTGTTTCCTCGAAATAGAATTTTGGCCCAATTTTGTTATTTTTGCTAAGCCGCGCGCCTGTCAAGTAGTGTCCGGGCTAGGGTTAGGGTTAGGTTGAAATTAACACCTAGACATTTTGGGATACCTTGGTTGTGTTTAGGGTTGCATTTGAAATTCTGGGTGAGTGTTGTTTTCTTGTTTCCTCTAAATAGAATTTTGGCCCAATTTTGTGATTTTTGCTAAGCCGCGCGCCTGTCAAATAGTGTCCGGGCTAGGGTTAGGGTTTGGTTGAAAATAACACCTAGACATTTTGGGATGCCTTAGTTGTGTTAGGGGTTGCATTTGAAATTCTGGGTGAGTGTTGTTTTCTTGTTTCCTCAAGAAACAAATTTGGCCCAATTTTGTGATTTTTGCTAAGCCGCGCGCCTGTCAAGTAGTGTCCGGGCTAGGGTTAGGGTTAGGTTGAAAATAACACCTAGAGATTTTGGGATGCCTTGGTTGTGTTTAGGGTTGCATTTGAAATTCTGGGTGAGTGTTGTTTTCTTGTTTCCTCGAAATAGAATATTGGCCCAATTTTGTTATTTTTGCTAAGCCGCGCGCCTGTCAAGTAGTGTCCGGGCTAGGGTTAGGGTTAGGTTGAAAATAACACCTAGACATTTTGGGATACCTTGGTTGTGTTTAGGGTTGCATTTGATATTCTGGGTGAGTGTTGTTTTCTTGTTTCCTCTAAATAGAATTTTGGCCCAATTTTGTGATTTTTGCTAAGCCGCGCGCCTGTCAAATAGTGTCCGGGCTAGGGTTAGGGTTAGGTTGAAAATAACACCTAGACATTTTGGGATGCCTTGGTTGTGTTTAGGGTTGCATTTGAAATTCTGGGTGAGTGTTGTTTTCTTGTTTCCTCGAAATAGAATATTGGCCCAAATTTGTGATTTTTGCTAAGCCGCGCGCCTGTCAAATAGTGTCCGGGCTAGGGTTAGGGTTAGATTGAAAATAACACCTAGACATTTTGGGATGCCTTGGTTGTGTTTAGGGTTGCATTTGAAATTCTGGGTGAGTGTTGTTTTCTTGTTTTCTCGAAAAACAAATTAGGCCCAAATATGTGATTTTTGATAAGCCGCGCGCCTGTCAAGTAGTGTCCGGGCTAGGGTTAGGGTTAGGTTGAAAATAACACCTAGACATTTTGGGATGCCTTGGTTGTGTTTAGGGTTGCATTTGATATTCTGGGTGAGTGTTGTTTTCTTGTTTCCTCGAAATAGAATTTTGGCCCAATTTTGTGATTTTTGCTAAGCCGCGCGCCTGTCAAATAGTGTCCGGGCTAGGGTTAGGGTTAGGTTGAATATAACACCTAGACATTTTGGGATGCCTTGGTTGTGTTTGGGGTTGCATTTGAAATTCTGGATGAGTGTTGTTTTCTTGTTTCCTCGAAATAAAATTTTGCCCAATTTTGTTATTTTTGCTAAGCCGCGCGCCTGTCAAGTAGTGTCCGGGCTAGGGTTAGGGTTAGGTTGAAAATAACACCTAGACATTTTGGGATGCCTTGGTTGTGTTTAGGGTTGCATTTGAAATTCTGGGTGAGTGTTGTTTTCTTGTTTCCTCGAAATAGAATATTGGCCCAAATTTGTTATTTTTGCTAAGCCGCGCGCCTGTCAAGTAGTGTCCGGGCTAGGGTTAGGGTTAGGTTGAAAATAACACCTAGACATTTTGGGATACCTTGGTTGTGTTTAGGGTTGCATTTGATATTCTGGGTGAGTGTTGTTTTCTTGTTTCCTCTAAATAGAATTTTGGCCCAATTTTGTGATTTTTGCTAAGCCGCGCGCCTGTCAAATAGTGTCCGGGCTAGGGTTAGGGTTAGGTTGAAAATAACACCTAGACATTTTGGGATGCCTTGGTTGTGTTTAGGGTTGCATTTGAAATTCTGGGTGAGTGTTGTTTTCTTGTTTCCTCGAAATAGAATATTGGCCCAATTTTGTGATTTTTGCTAAGCCGCGCGCCTGTCAAATAGTGTCCGGGCTAGGGTTAGGGTTAGGTTGAAAATAACACCTAGACATTTTGGGATGCCTTGGTTGTGTTTGGGGTTGCATTTGAAATTCTGGATGAGTGTTGTTTTCTTGTTTCCTCGAAATAAAATTTGGCCCAATTTTGTTATTTTTGCTAAGCCGCGCGCCTGTCAAGTAGTGTCCGGGCTAGGGTTAGGGTTAGGTTGAAAATAACACCTAGACATTTTGGGATGCCTTGGTTGTGTTTAGGGTTGCATTTGAAATTCTGGGTGAGTGTTGTTTTCTTGTTTTCTCGAAAAACAAATTAGGCCCAATTTTGTGATTTTTGCTAAGCCGCGCGCCTGTCAAGTAGTGTCCGGGCTAGGGTTAGGGTTAGGTTGAAAATAACACCTAGACATTTTGGGATGCCTTGGTTGTGTTTAGGGTTGCAGTTGATATTCTGGGTGAGTGTTGTTTTCTTGTTTCCTCGAAATAGAATTTTGGCCCAATTTTGTTATTTTTGCTAAGCCGAGCGCCTGTCAAGTAGTGTCCGGGCTAGGGTTAGGGTTAGGTTGAAATTAACACCTAGACATTTTGGGATACCTTGGTTGTGTTTAGGGTTGCATTTGAAATTCTGGGTGAGTGTTGTTTTCTTGTTTCCTCTAAATAGAATTTTGGCCCAATTTTGTGATTTTTGCTAAGCCGCGCGCCTGTCAAATAGTGTCCGGGCTAGGGTTAGGGTTTGGTTGAAAATAACACCTAGACATTTTGGGATGCCTTAGTTGTGTTAGGGGTTGCATTTGAAATTCTGGGTGAGTGTTGTTTTCTTGTTTCCTCAAGAAACAAATTTGGCCCAATTTTGTGATTTTTGCTAAGCCGCGCGCCTGTCAAGTAGTGTCCGGGCTAGGGTTAGGGTTAGGTTGAAAATAACACCTAGAGATTTTGGGATGCCTTGGTTGTGTTTAGGGTTGCATTTGAAATTCTGGGTGAGTGTTGTTTTCTTGTTTCCTCGAAATAGAATATTGGCCCAATTTTGTTATTTTTGCTAAGCCGCGCGCCTGTCAAGTAGTGTCCGGGCTAGGGTTAGGGTTAGGTTGAAAATAACACCTAGACATTTTGGGATGCCTTGGTTGTGTTTAGGGTTGCATTTGATATTCTGGGTGAGTGTTGTTTTCTTGTTTCCTCGAAATAGAATATTGGCCCAAATTTGTGATTTTTGCTAAGCCGCGCGCCTGTCAAATAGTGTCCGGGCTAGGGTTAGGGTTAGATTGAAAATAACACCTAGACATTTTGGGATGCCTTGGTTGTGTTTAGGGTTGCATTTGAAATTCTGGGTGAGTGTTGTTTTCTTGTTTTCTCGAAAAACAAATTAGGCCCAAATATGTGATTTTTGATAAGCCGCGCGCCTGTCAAGTAGTGTCCGGGCTAGGGTTAGGATTAGGTTGAAAATAACACCTAGACATTTTGGGATGCCTTGGTTGTGTTTAGGGTTGCATTTGATATTCTGGGTGAGTGTTGTTTTCTTGTTTCCTCTAAATAGAATTTTGGCCCAATTTTGTGATTTTTGCTAAGCCGCGCGCCTGTCAAATAGTGTCCGGGCTAGGGTTAGGGTTAGGTTGAAAATAACACCTAGACATTTTGGGATGCCTTGGTTGTGTTTAGGGTTGCATTTGAAATTCTGGGTGAGTGTTGTTTTCTTGTTTCCTCGAAATAGAATATTGGCCCAAATTTGTGAGTTTTGCTAAGCCGCGCGCCTGTCAAATAGTGTCCGGGCTAGGGTTAGGGTTAGATTGAAAATAACACCTAGACATTTTGGGATGCCTTGGTTGTGTTTAGGGTTGCATTTGAAATTCTGGGTGAGTGTTGTTTTCTTGTTTTCTCGAAAAACAAATTAGGCCCAAATATGTGATTTTTGATAAGCCGCGCGCCTGTCAAGTAGTGTCCGGGCTAGGGTTAGGATTAGGTTGAAAATAACACCTAGACATTTTGGGATGCCTTGGTTGTGTTTAGGGTTGCATTTGAAATTCTGGGTGAGTGTTGTTTTCTTGTTTTCTCGAGAAACAAATTTGGCCCAATTTTGTGATTTTTGCTAAGCCGCGCGCCTGTGTAATAGTGTCCGGGCTAGGGTTAGGGTTAGGTTGAAAATAACACCTAGACATTTTGGGATGCCTTGGTTGTGTTTAGGGTTGCATTTGAAATTCTGGGTGAGTGTTGTTTTCTTGTTTCCTCGAAATAGAATTTTGGCCCAATTTTTTGATTTTTGCTAAGCCGCGCGCCTGTCAAATAGTGTCCGGGCTAGGGTTAGGGTTTGGTTGAAAATAACACCTAGACATTTTGGGATGCCTTGGTTGTGTTTAGGGTTGCATTTGAAATTCTGGGTGAGTGTTGTTTTCTTGTTTCCTCGAGAAAAAAATTTGGCCCAATTTTGTGATTTTTGCTAAGCCGCGCGCCTGTCAAGTAGTGTCCGGGCTAGGGTTAGGGTTAGGTTGAAAATAACACCTAGACATTTTGGGATGCCTTGGTTGTGTTTAGGGTTGCATTTGAAATTCTGGGTGAGTGTTGTTTTCTTGTTTCCTCGAAATAGAATATTGGCCCAATTTTGTTATTTTTGCTAAGCCGCGCGCCTGTCAAGTAGTGTCCGGGCTAGGGTTAGGGTTTGGTTGAAAATAACACCTAGACATTTTGGGATGCCTTGGTTGTGTTTAGGGTTGCATTTGAAATTCTGGGTGAGTGTTGTTTTCTTGTTTCCTCGAGAAAAAAATTTGGCCCAATTTTGTGATTTTTGCTAAGCCGCGCGCCTGTCAAATAGTGTCCGGGCTAGGGTTAGGGTTAGGTTGAAAATAACACCTAGACATTTTGGGATGCCTTGGTTGTGTTTAGGGTTGCATTTGAAATTCTGGGTGAGTGTTGTTTTCTTGTTTCCTCGAAATAGAATATTGGCCCAATTTTATGATTTTTGCTAAGCCGCGCGCCTGTCAAATAGTGTCCGGGCTAGGGTTAGGGTTAGGTTGAAAATAACACCTAGACATTTTGGGATGCCTTGGTTGTGTTTGGGGTTTCATTTGAAATTCTGGATGAGTGTTGTTTTCTTGTTTCCTCGAAATAAAATTTGGCCCAATTTTGTTATTTTTGCTAAGCCGCGCGCCTGTCAAGTAGTTTCCGGGCTAGGGTTAGGGTTAGGTTGAAAATAACACCTAGACATTTTGGGATGCCTTGGTTGTGTTTAGGGTTGCATTTGAAATTCTGGGTGAGTGTTGTTTTCTTGTTTTCTCGAAAAACAAATTAGGCCCAATTTTGTGATTTTTGCTAAGCCGTGCGCCTGTCAAGTAGTGTCCGGGCTAGGGTTAGGGTTAGGTTGAAAATAACACCTAGACATTTTGGGATGCCTTGGTTGTGTTTAGGGTTGCATTTGATATTCTGGGTGAGTGTTGTTTTCTTGTTTCCTCGAAATAGAATTTTGGCCCAATTTTGTGATTATTGCTAAGAGGCGCGCCTGTCAAATAGTGTCCGGGCTAGGGTTAGGGTTTGGTTGAAAATAACACCTAGACATTTTGGGATGCCTTGGTTGTGTTTAGGGTTGCATTTGAAATTCTGGGTGAGTGTTGTTTTCTTGTTTCCTCGAAATAGAATATTGGCCCAATTTTGTTATTTTTGCTAAGCCGCGCGCCTGTCAAGTAGTGTCCGGGCTAGGGTTAGGGTTAGGTTGAAATTAACACCTAGACATTTTGGGATGCCTTGGTTGTGTTTAGGGTTGCATTTGAAATTCTGGGTGAGTGTTGTTTTCTTGTTTCCTCTAAATAGAATTTTGGCCCAATTTTGTGATTTTTGCTAAGCCGCGCGCCTGTCAAATAGTGTCCGGGCTAGGGTTAGGGTTTGGTTGAAAATAACACCTAGACATTTTGGGATGCCTTGGTTGTGTTTAGGGTTGCATTTGAAATTCTGGGTGAGTGTTGTTTTCTTGTTTCCTCAAGAAACAAATTTGGCCCAATTTTGTGATTTTTGCTAAGCCGCGCGCCTGTCAAGTAGTGTCCGGGCTAGGGTTAGGGTTAGGTTGAAAATAACACCTAGACATTTTGGGATGCCTTGGTTGTGTTTAGGGTTGCATTTGAAATTCTGGGTGAGTGTTGTTTTCTTGTTTCCTCGAAATAGAATTTTGGCCCAATTTTGTGATTTTTGCTAAGCCGCGCGCCTGTCAAATAGTGTCCGGGCTAGGGTTAGGGTTTGGTTGAAAATAACACCTAGACATTTTGGGATGCCTTGGTTGTGTTTAGGGTTGCATTTGAAATTCTGGGTGAGTGTTGTTTTCTTGTTTCCTCGAGAAAAAAATTTGGCCCAATTTTGTGATTTTTGCTAAGCCGCGCGCCTGTCAAGTAGTGTCCGGGCTAGGGTTAGGGTTAGGTTGAAAATAACACCTAGACATTTTGGGATACCTTGGTTGTGTTTAGGGTTGCATTTGATATTCTGGGTGAGTGTTGTATTCCTGTTTCCTCTAAATAGAATTTTGGCCCAATTTTGTGATTTTTGCTAAGCCGCGCGCCTGTCAAATAGTGTCCGGGCTAGGGTTAGGGTTAGGTTGAAAATAACACCTAGACATTTTGGGATGCCTTGGTTGTGTTTAGGGTTGCATTTGAAATTCTGGGTGAGTGTTGTTTTCTTGTTTCCTCGAAATAGAATATTGGCCCAATTTTGTGATTTTTGCTAAGCCGCGCGCCTGTCAAATAGTGTCCGGGCTAGGGTTAGGGTTAGGTTGAAAATAACACCTAGACATTTTGGGATGCCTTGGTTGTGTTTGGGGTTGCATTTGAAATTCTGGATGAGTGTTGTTTTCTTGTTTCCTCGAAATAAAATTTGGCCCAATTTTGTTATTTTTGCTAAGCCGCGCGCCTGTCAAGTAGTGTCCGGGCTAGGGTTAGGGTTAGGTTGAAAATAACACCTAGACATTTTGGGATGCCTTGGTTGTGTTTAGGGTTGCATTTGAAATTCTGGGTGAGTGTTGTTTTCTTGTTTCCTCGAAATAGAATATTGGCCCAATTTTGTTATTTTTGCTAAGCCGCGCGCCTGTCAAGTAGTGTCCGGGCTAGGGTTAGGGTTAGGTTGAAAATAACACCTAGACATTTTGGGATACCTTGGTTGTGTTTAGGGTTGCATTTGATATTCTGGGTGAGTGTTGTTTTCTTGTTTCCTCTAAATAGAATTTTGGCCCAATTTTGTGATTTTTGCTAAGCCGCGCGCCTGTCAAATAGTGTCCGGGCTAGGGTTAGGGTTAGGTTGAAAATAACACCTAGACATTTTGGGATGCCTTGGTTGTGTTTAGGGTTGCATTTGAAATTCTGGGTGAGTGTTGTTTTCTTGTTTCCTCGAAATAGAATATTGGCCCAATTTTGTGATTTTTGCTAAGCCGCGCGCCTGTCAAATAGTGTCCGGGCTAGGGTTAGGGTTAGGTTGAAAATAACACCTAGACATTTTGGGATGCCTTGGTTGTGTTTGGGGTTGCATTTGAAATTCTGGATGAGTGTTGTTTTCTTGTTTCCTCGAAATAAAATTTGGCCCAATTTTGTTATTTTTGCTAAGCCGCGCGCCTGTCAAGTAGTGTCCGGGCTAGGGTTAGGGTTAGGTTGAAAATAACACCTAGACATTTTGGGATGCCTTGGTTGTGTTTAGGGTTGCATTTGAAATTCTGGGTGAGTGTTGCTTTCTTGTTTTCTCGAAAAACAAATTAGGCCCAATTTTGTGATTTTTGCTAAGTCGCGCGCCTGTCAAGTAGTGTCCGGGCTAGGGTTAGGGTTAGGTTGAAAATAACACCTAGACATTTTGGGATGCCTTGGTTGTGTTTAGGGTTGCATTTGATATTCTGGGTGAGTGTTGTTTTCTTGTTTCCTCGAAATAGAATTTTGGCCCAATTTTGTGATTATTGCTAAGAGGCGCGCCTGTCAAATAATGTCCGGGCTAGGGTTAGGGTTTGGTTGAAAATAACACCTAGACATTTTGGGATGCCTTGGTCGTGTTTAGGGTTGCATTTGAAATTCTGGGTGAGTGTTGTTTTCTTGTTTCCTCGAAATAGAATATTGGCCCAATTTTGTTATTTTTGCTAAGCCGCGCGCCTGTCAAGTAGTGTCCGGGCTAGGGTTAGGGTTAGGTTGAAAATAACACCTAGACATTTTGGGATGCCTTGGTTGTGTTTAGGGTTGCATTTGAAATTCTGGGTGAGTGTTGTTTTCTTGTTTCCTCGAAATAGAATATTGGCCCAATTTTGTTATTTTTGCTAAGCCGCGCGCCTGTCAAGTAGTGTCCGGGCTAGGGTTAGGGTTAGGTTGAAAATAACACCTAGACATTTTGGGATACCTTGGTTGTGTTTAGGGTTGCATTTGATATTCTGGGTGAGTGTTGTTTTCTTGTTTCCTCTAAATAGAATTTTGGCCCAATTTTGTGATTTTTGCTAAGCCGCGCGCCTGTCAAATAGTGTCCGGGCTAGGGTTAGGGTTAGGTTGAAAATAACACCTAGACATTTTGGGATGCCTTGGTTGTGTTTAGGGTTGCATTTGAAATTCTGGGTGAGTGTTGTTTTCTTGTTTCCTCGAAATAGAATATTGGCCCAATTTTGTGATTTTTGCTAAGCCGCGCGCCTGTCAAATAGTGTCCGGGCTAGGGTTAGGGTTAGGTTGAAAATAACACCTAGACATTTTGGGATGCCTTGGTTGTGTTTGGGGTTGCATTTGAAATTCTGGATGAGTGTTGTTTTCTTGTTTCCTCGAAATAAAATTTGGCCCAATTTTGTTATTTTTGCTAAGCCGCGCGCCTGTCAAGTAGTGTCCGGGCTAGGGTTAGGGTTAGGTTGAAAATAACACCTAGACATTTTGGGATGCCTTGGTTGTGTTTAGGGTTGCATTTGAAATTCTGGGTGAGTGTTGCTTTCTTGTTTTCTCGAAAAACAAATTAGGCCCAATTTTGTGATTTTTGCTAAGTCGCGCGCCTGTCAAGTAGTGTCCGGGCTAGGGTTAGGGTTAGGTTGAAAATAACACCTAGACATTTTGGGATGCCTTGGTTGTGTTTAGGGTTGCATTTGATATTCTGGGTGAGTGTTGTTTTCTTGTTTCCTCGAAATAGAATTTTGGCCCAATTTTGTGATTATTGCTAAGAGGCGCGCCTGTCAAATAATGTCCGGGCTAGGGTTAGGGTTTGGTTGAAAATAACACCTAGACATTTTGGGATGCCTTGGTCGTGTTTAGGGTTGCATTTGAAATTCTGGGTGAGTGTTGTTTTCTTGTTTCCTCGAAATAGAATATTGGCCCAATTTTGTTATTTTTGCTAAGCCGCGCGCCTGTCAAGTAGTGTCCGGGCTAGGGTTAGGGTTAGGTTGAAATTAACACCTAGACATTTTGGGATACCTTGGTTGTGTTTAGGGTTGGATTTGAAATTCTGGGTGAGTGTTGTTTTCTTGTTTTCTCGAAAAACAAATTAGGCCCAATTTTGTGATTTTTGCTAAGCCGTGCGCCTGTCAAGTAGTGTCCGGGCTAGGGTTAGGGTTAGGTTGAAAATAACACCTAGACATTTTGGGATGCCTTGGTTGTGTTTAGGGTTGCATTTGATATTCTGGGTGAGTGTTGTTTTCTTGTTTCCTCGAAATAGAATTTTGGCCCAATTTTGTGATTATTGCTAAGAGGCGCGCCTGTCAAATAGTGTCCGGGCTAGGGTTAGGGTTAGGTTGAAAATAACACCTAGACATTTTGGGATGCCTTGGTTGTGTTTAGGGTTGCATTTGAAATTCTGGGTGAGTGTTGTTTTCTTGTTTCCTCGAAATAGAATATTGGCCCAATTTTGTTATTTTTGCTAAGCCGCGCGCCTGTCAAGTAGTGTCCGGGCTAGGGTTAGGGTTAGGTTGAAATTAACACCTAGACATTTTGGGATGCCTTGGTTGTGTTTAGGGTTGCATTTGAAATTCTGGGTGAGTGTTGTTTTCTTGTTTCCTCTAAATAGAATTTTGGCCCAATTTTGTGATTTTTGCTAAGCCGCGCGCCTGTCAAATAGTGTCCGGGCTAGGGTTAGGGTTTGGTTGAAAATAACACCTAGACATTTTGGGATGCCTTGGTTGTGTTTAGGGTTGCATTTGAAATTCTGGGTGAGTGTTGTTTTCTTGTTTCCTCAAGAAACAAATTTGGCCCAATTTTGTGATTTTTGCTAAGCCGCGCGCCTGTCAAGTAGTGTCCGGGCTAGGGTTAGGGTTAGGTTGAAAATAACACCTAGACATTTTGGGATGCCTTGGTTGTGTTTAGGGTTGCATTTGAAATTCTGGGTGAGTGTTGTTTTCTTGTTTCCTCGAAATAGAATTTTGGCCCAATTTTGTGATTTTTGCTAAGCCGCGCGCCTGTCAAATAGTGTCCGGGCTAGGGTTAGGGTTTGGTTGAAAATAACACCTAGACATTTTGGGATGCCTTGGTTGTGTTTAGGGTTGCATTTGAAATTCTGGGTGAGTGTTGTTTTCTTGTTTCCTCGAAATAGAATATTGGCCCAATTTTGTTATTTTTGCTAAGCCGCGCGCCTGTCAAGTAGTGTCCGGGCTAGGGTTAGGGTTAGGTTGAAAATAACACCTAGACATTTTGGGATACCTTGGTTGTGTTTAGGGTTGCATTTGATATTCTGGGTGAGTGTTGTATTCCTGTTTCCTCTAAATAGAATTTTGGCCCAATTTTGTGATTTTTGCTAAGCCGCGCGCCTGTCAAATAGTGTCCGGGCTAGGGTTAGGGTTAGGTTGAAAATAACACCTAGACATTTTGGGATGCCTTGGTTGTGTTTAGGGTTGCATTTGAAATTCTGGGTGAGTGTTGTTTTCTTGTTTCCTCGAAATAGAATATTGGCCCAATTTTGTGATTTTTGCTAAGCCGCGCGCCTGTCAAATAGTGTCCGGGCTAGGGTTAGGGTTAGGTTGAAAATAACACCTAGACATTTTGGGATGCCTTGGTTGTGTTTGGGGTTGCATTTGAAATTCTGGATGAGTGTTGTTTTCTTGTTTCCTCGAAATAAAATTTGGCCCAATTTTGTTATTTTTGCTAAGCCGCGCGCCTGTCAAGTAGTGTCCGGGCTAGGGTTAGGGTTAGGTTGAAAATAACACCTAGACATTTTGGGATGCCTTGGTTGTGTTTAGGGTTGCATTTGAAATTCTGGGTGAGTGTTGTTTTCTTGTTTCCTCGAAATAGAATATTGGCCCAATTTTGTTATTTTTGCTAAGCCGCGCGCCTGTCAAGTAGTGTCCGGGCTAGGGTTAGGGTTAGGTTGAAAATAACACCTAGACATTTTGGGATACCTTGGTTGTGTTTAGGGTTGCATTTGATATTCTGGGTGAGTGTTGTTTTCTTGTTTCCTCTAAATAGAATTTTGGCCCAATTTTGTGATTTTTGCTAAGCCGCGCGCCTGTCAAATAGTGTCCGGGCTAGGGTTAGGGTTAGGTTGAAAATAACACCTAGACATTTTGGGATGCCTTGGTTGTGTTTAGGGTTGCATTTGAAATTCTGGGTGAGTGTTGTTTTCTTGTTTCCTCGAAATAGAATATTGGCCCAATTTTGTGATTTTTGCTAAGCCGCGCGCCTGTCAAATAGTGTCCGGGCTAGGGTTAGGGTTAGGTTGAAAATAACACCTAGACATTTTGGGATGCCTTGGTTGTGTTTGGGGTTGCATTTGAAATTCTGGATGAGTGTTGTTTTCTTGTTTCCTCGAAATAAAATTTGGCCCAATTTTGTTATTTTTGCTAAGCCGCGCGCCTGTCAAGTAGTGTCCGGGCTAGGGTTAGGGTTAGGTTGAAAATAACACCTAGACATTTTGGGATGCCTTGGTTGTGTTTAGGGTTGCATTTGAAATTCTGGGTGAGTGTTGCTTTCTTGTTTTCTCGAAAAACAAATTAGGCCCAATTTTGTGATTTTTGCTAAGTCGCGCGCCTGTCAAGTAGTGTCCGGGCTAGGGTTAGGGTTAGGTTGAAAATAACACCTAGACATTTTGGGATGCCTTGGTTGTGTTTAGGGTTGCATTTGATATTCTGGGTGAGTGTTGTTTTCTTGTTTCCTCGAAATAGAATTTTGGCCCAATTTTGTGATTATTGCTAAGCCGCGCGCCTGTCAAATAGTGTCCGGGCTAGGGTTAGGGTTAGGTTGAAAATAACACCTAGACATTTTGGGATGCCTTGGTTGTGTTTAGGGTTGCATTTGAAATTCTGGGTGAGTGTTGTTTTCTTGTTTCCTCGAAATAGAATATTGGCCCAATTTTGTGATTTTTGCTAAGCCGCGCGCCTGTCAAATAGTGTCCGGGCTAGGGTTAGGGTTAGGTTGAAAATAACACCTAGACATTTTGGGATGCCTTGGTTGTGTTTGGGGTTGCATTTGAAATTCTGGATGAGTGTTGTTTTCTTGTTTCCTCGAAATAAAATTTGGCCCAATTTTGTTATTTTTGCTAAGCCGCGCGCCTGTCAAGTAGTGTCCGGGCTAGGGTTAGGGTTAGGTTGAAAATAACACCTAGACATTTTGGGATGCCTTGGTTGTGTTTAGGGTTGCATTTGAAATTCTGGGTGAGTGTTGCTTTCTTGTTTTCTCGAAAAACAAATTAGGCCCAATTTTGTGATTTTTGCTAAGTCGCGCGCCTGTCAAGTAGTGTCCGGGCTAGGGTTAGGGTTAGGTTGAAAATAACACCTAGACATTTTGGGATGCCTTGGTTGTGTTTAGGGTTGCATTTGATATTCTGGGTGAGTGTTGTTTTCTTGTTTCCTCGAAATAGAATTTTGGCCCAATTTTGTGATTATTGCTAAGAGGCGCGCCTGTCAAATAATGTCCGGGCTAGGGTTAGGGTTTGGTTGAAAATAACACCTAGACATTTTGGGATGCCTTGGTCGTGTTTAGGGTTGCATTTGAAATTCTGGGTGAGTGTTGTTTTCTTGTTTCCTCGAAATAGAATATTGGCCCAATTTTGTTATTTTTGCTAAGCCGCGCGCCTGTCAAGTAGTGTCCGGGCTAGGGTTAGGGTTAGGTTGAAATTAACACCTAGACATTTTGGGATACCTTGGTTGTGTTTAGGGTTGCATTTGAAATTCTGGGTGAGTGTTGTTTTCTTGTTTTCTCGAAAAACAAATTAGGCCCAATTTTGTGATTTTTGCTAAGCCGTGCGCCTGTCAAGTAGTGTCCGGGCTAGGGTTAGGGTTAGGTTGAAAATAACACCTAGACATTTTGGGATGCCTTGGTTGTGTTTAGGGTTGCATTTGATATTCTGGGTGAGTGTTGTTTTCTTGTTTCCTCGAAATAGAATTTTGGCCCAATTTTGTGATTATTGCTAAGAGGCGCGCCTGTCAAATAGTGTCCGGGCTAGGGTTAGGGTTAGGTTGAAAATAACACCTAGACATTTTGGGATGCCTTGGTTGTGTTTAGGGTTGCATTTGAAATTCTGGGTGAGTGTTGTTTTCTTGTTTCCTCGAAATAGAATATTGGCCCAATTTTGTTATTTTTGCTAAGCCGCGCGCCTGTCAAGTAGTGTCCGGGCTAGGGTTAGGGTTAGGTTGAAATTAACACCTAGACATTTTGGGATGCCTTGGTTGTGTTTAGGGTTGCATTTGAAATTCTGGGTGAGTGTTGTTTTCTTGTTTCCTCTAAATAGAATTTTGGCCCAATTTTGTGATTTTTGCTAAGCCGCGCGCCTGTCAAATAGTGTCCGGGCTAGGGTTAGGGTTTGGTTGAAAATAACACCTAGACATTTTGGGATGCCTTGGTTGTGTTTAGGGTTGCATTTGAAATTCTGGGTGAGTGTTGTTTTCTTGTTTCCTCAAGAAACAAATTTGGCCCAATTTTGTGATTTTTGCTAAGCCGCGCGCCTGTCAAGTAGTGTCCGGGCTAGGGTTAGGGTTAGGTTGAAAATAACACCTAGACATTTTGGGATGCCTTGGTTGTGTTTAGGGTTGCATTTGAAATTCTGGGTGAGTGTTGTTTTCTTGTTTCCTCGAAATAGAATTTTGGCCCAATTTTGTGATTTTTGCTAAGCCGCGCGCCTGTCAAATAGTGTCCGGGCTAGGGTTAGGGTTTGGTTGAAAATAACACCTAGACATTTTGGGATGCCTTGGTTGTGTTTAGGGTTGCATTTGAAATTCTGGGTGAGTGTTGTTTTCTTGTTTCCTCGAGAAAAAAATTTGGCCCAATTTTGTGATTTTTGCTAAGCCGCGCGCCTGTCAAGTAGTGTCCGGGCTAGGGTTAGGGTTAGGTTGAAAATAACACCTAGACATTTTGGGATGCCTTGGTTGTGTTTAGGGTTGCATTTGAAATTCTGGGTGAGTGTTGTTTTCTTGTTTCCTCGAAATAGAATATTGGCCCAATTTTGTTATTTTTGCTAAGCCGCGCGCCTGTCAAGTAGTGTCCGGGCTAGGGTTAGGGTTAGGTTGAAAATAACACCTAGACATTTTGGGATACCTTGGTTGTGTTTAGGGTTGCATTTGATATTCTGGGTGAGTGTTGTATTCCTGTTTCCTCTAAATAGAATTTTGGCCCAATTTTGTGATTTTTGCTAAGCCGCGCGCCTGTCAAATAGTGTCCGGGCTAGGGTTAGGGTTAGGTTGAAAATAACACCTAGACATTTTGGGATGCCTTGGTTGTGTTTAGGGTTGCATTTGAAATTCTGGGTGAGTGTTGTTTTCTTGTTTCCTCGAAATAGAATATTGGCCCAATTTTGTGATTTTTGCTAAGCCGCGCGCCTGTCAAATAGTGTCCGGGCTAGGGTTAGGGTTAGGTTGAAAATAACACCTAGACATTTTGGGATGCCTTGGTTGTGTTTGGGGTTGCATTTGAAATTCTGGATGAGTGTTGTTTTCTTGTTTCCTCGAAATAAAATTTGGCCCAATTTTGTTATTTTTGCTAAGCCGCGCGCCTGTCAAGTTTTGTCCGGGCTAGGGTTAGGGTTAGGTTGAAAATAACACCTAGACATTTTGGGATGCCTTGGTTGTGTTTAGGGTTGCATTTGAAATTCTGGGTGAGTGTTGTTTTCTTGTTTCCTCGAAATAGAATATTGGCCCAATTTTGTTATTTTTGCTAAGCCGCGCGCCTGTCAAGTAGTGTCCGGGCTAGGGTTAGGGTTAGGTTGAAAATAACACCTAGACATTTTGGGATACCTTGGTTGTGTTTAGGGTTGCATTTGATATTCTGGGTGAGTGTTGTTTTCTTGTTTCCTCTAAATAGAATTTTGGCCCAATTTTGTGATTTTTGCTAAGCCGCGCGCCTGTCAAATAGTGTCCGGGCTAGGGTTAGGGTTAGGTTGAAAATAACACCTAGACATTTTGGGATGCCTTGGTTGTGTTTAGGGTTGCATTTGAAATTCTGGGTGAGTGTTGTTTTCTTGTTTCCTCGAAATAGAATATTGGCCCAATTTTGTGATTTTTGCTAAGCCGCGCGCCTGTCAAATAGTGTCCGGGCTAGGGTTAGGGTTAGGTTGAAAATAACACCTAGACATTTTGGGATGCCTTGGTTGTGTTTGGGGTTGCATTTGAAATTCTGGATGAGTGTTGTTTTCTTGTTTCCTCGAAATAAAATTTGGCCCAATTTTGTTATTTTTGCTAAGCCGCGCGCCTGTCAAGTAGTGTCCGGGCTAGGGTTAGGGTTAGGTTGAAAATAACACCTAGACATTTTGGGATGCCTTGGTTGTGTTTAGGGTTGCATTTGAAATTCTGGGTGAGTGTTGCTTTCTTGTTTTCTCGAAAAACAAATTAGGCCCAATTTTGTGATTTTTGCTAAGCCGCGCGCCTGTCAAGTAGTGTCCGGGCTAGGGTTAGGGTTAGGTTGAAAATAACACCTAGACATTTTGGGATGCCTTGGTTGTGTTTAGGGTTGCATTTGATATTCTGGGTGAGTGTTGTTTTCTTGTTTCCTCGAAATAGAATTTTGGCCCAATTTTGTGATTATTGCTAAGAGGCGCGCCTGTCAAATAATGTCCGGGCTAGGGTTAGGGTTTGGTTGAAAATAACACCTAGACATTTTGGGATGCCTTGGTCGTGTTTAGGGTTGCATTTGAAATTCTGGGTGAGTGTTGTTTTCTTGTTTCCTCGAAATAGAATATTGGCCCAATTTTGTTATTTTTGCTAAGCCGCGCGCCTGTCAAGTAGTGTCCGGGCTAGGGTTAGGGTTAGGTTGAAATTAACACCTAGACATTTTGGGATACCTTGGTTGTGTTTAGGGTTCCATTTGAAATTCTGGGTGAGTGTTGTTTTCTTGTTTCCTCTAAATAGAATTTTGGCCCAATTTTGTGATTTTTGGTAAGCCGCGCGCCTGTCAAATAGTGTCCGGGCTAGGGTTAGGGTTTGGTTGAAAATAACACCTAGACATTTTGGGATGCCTTGGTTGTGTTTAGGGTTGCATTTGAAATTCTGGGTGAGTGTTGTTTTCTTGTTTCCTCAAGAAACAAATTTGGCCCAATTTTGTGATTTTTGCTAAGCCGCGCGCCTGTCAAGTAGTGTCCGGGCTAGGGTTAGGGTTAGGTTGAAAATAACACCTAGAGATTTTGGGATGCCTTGGTTGTGTTTAGGGTTGCATTTGAAATTCTGGGTGAGTGTTGTTTTCTTGTTTCCTCGAAATAGAATATTGGCCCAATTTTGTTATTTTTGCTAAGCCGCGCGCCTGTCAAGTAGTGTCCGGGCTAGGGTTAGGGTTAGGTTGAAAATAACACCTAGACATTTTGGGATACCTTGGTTGTGTTTAGGGTTGCATTTGATATTCTGGGTGAGTGTTGTTTTCTTGTTTCCTCTAAATAGAATTTTGGCCCAATTTTGTGATTTTTGCTAAGCCGCGCGCCTGTCAAATAGTGTCCGGGCTAGGGTTAGGGTTAGGTTGAAAATAACACCTAGACATTTTGGGATGCCTTGGTTGTGTTTAGGGTTGCATTTGAAATTCTGGGTGAATGTTGTTTTCTTGTTTCCTCGAAATAGAATATTGGCCCAAATTTGTGATTTTTGCTAAGCCGCGCGCCTGTCAAATAGTGTCCGGGCTAGGGTTAGGGTTAGATTGAAAATAACACCTAGACATTTTGGGATGCCTTGGTTGTGTTTAGGGTTGCATTTGAAATTCTGGGTGAGTGTTGTTTTCTTGTTTCCTCGAGAAACAAATTTGGCCCAATTTTGTGACTTTTGCTAAGCCGCGCGCCTGTCAAGTAGTGTCCGGGCTAGGGTTAGGATTAGGTTGAAAATAACACCTAGAGATTTTGGGATGCCTTGGTTGTGTTTAGGGTTGCATTTGAAATTCTGGGTGAGTGTTGTTTTCTTGTTTTCTCGAGAAACAAATTTGGCCCAATTTTGTGATTTTTGCTAAGCCGCGCGCCTGTGTAATAGTGTCCGGGCTAGGGTTAGGGTTAGGTTGAAAATAACACCTAGACATTTTGGGATGCCTTGGTTGTGTTTAGGGTTGCATTTGAAATTCTGGGTGAGTGTTGTTTTCTTGTTTCCTCGAAATAGAATATTGGCCCAATTTTGTGATTTTTGCTAAGCCGCGCGCCTGTCAAGTAGTGTCCGGGCTAGGGTTAGGGTTAGGTTGAAAATAACACCTAGACATTTTGGGATGCCTTGGTTGTGTTTAGGGTTGCATTTGAAATTCTGGGTGAGTGTTGTTTTCTTGTTTCCTCGAAATAGAATTTTGGCCCAATTTTGTGATTTTTGCTAAGCCGCGCGCCTGTCAAATAGTGTCCGGGCTAGGGTTAGGGTTTGGTTGAAAATAACACCTAGACATTTTGGGATGCCTTGGTTGTGTTTAGGGTTGCATTTGAAATTCTGGGTGAGTGTTGTTTTCTTGTTTCCTCGAGAAAAAAATTTGGCCCAATTTTGTGATTTTTGCTAAGCCGCGCGCCTGTCAAGTAGTGTCCGGGCTAGGGTTAGGGTTAGGTTGAAAATAACACCTAGACATTTTGGGATGCCTTGGTTGTGTTTAGGGTTGCATTTGAAATTCTGGGTGAGTGTTGTTTTCTTGTTTCCTCGAAATAGAATATTGGCCCAATTTTGTTATTTTTGCTAAGCCGCGCGCCTGTCAAGTAGTGTCCGGGCTAGGGTTAGGGTTTGGTTGAAAATAACACCTAGACATTTTGGGATGCCTTGGTTGTGTTTAGGGTTGCATTTGAAATTCTGGGTGAGTGTTGTTTTCTTGTTTCCTCGAGAAAAAAATTTGGCCCAATTTTGTGATTTTTGCTAAGCCGCGCGCCTGTCAAGTAGTGTCCGGGCTAGGGTTAGGGTTAGGTTGAAAATAATCCCTAGACATTTTGGGATGCCTTGGTTGTGTTTAGGGTTGCATTTGAAATTCTGGGTGAGTGTTGTTTTCTTGTTTCCTCGAAATAGAATATTGGCCCAATTTTGTTATTTTTGCTAAGCCGCGCGCCTGTCAAGTAGTGTCCGGGCTAGGGTTAGGGTTAGGTTGAAAATAACACCTAGACATTTTGGGATACCTTGGTTGTGTTTAGGGTTGCATTTGATATTCTGGGTGAGTGTTGTTTTCTTGTTTCCTCTAAATAGAATTTTGGCCCAATTTTGTGATTTTTGCTAAGCCGCGCGCCTGTCAAATAGTGTCCGGGCTAGGGTTAGGGTTAGGTTGAAAATAACACCTAGACATTTTGGGATGCCTTGGTTGTGTTTAGGGTTGCATTTGAAATTCTGGGTGAGTGTTGTTTTCTTGTTTCCTCGAAATAGAATATTGGCCCAATTTTGTGATTTTTGCTAAGCCGCGCGCCTGTCAAATAGTGTCCGGGCTAGGGTTAGGGTTAGGTTGAAAATAACACCTAGACATTTTGGGATGCCTTGGTTGTGTTTGGGGTTGCATTTGAAATTCTGGATGAGTGTTGTTTTCTTGTTTCCTCGAAATAAAATTTGGCCCAATTTTGTTATTTTTGCTAAGCCGCGCGCCTGTCAAGTAGTGTCCGGGCTAGGGTTAGGGTTAGGTTGAAAATAACACCTAGACATTTTGGGATGCCTTGGTTGTGTTTAGGGTTGCATTTGAAATTCTGGGTGAGTGTTGTTTTCTTGTTTTCTCGAAAAACAAATTAGGCCCAATTTTGTGATTTTTGCTAAGCCCCGCGCCTGTCAAGTAGTGTCCGGGCTAGGGTTAGGGTTAGGTTGAAAATAACACGTAGACATTTTGGGATGCCTTGGTTGTGTTTAGGGTTGCATTTGATATTCTGGGTGAGTGTTGTTTTCTTGTTTCCTCGAAATAGAATTTTGGCCCAATTTTGTGATTTTTGCTAAGCCGCGCGCCTGTCAAATAGTGTCCGGGCTAGGGTTAGGGTTTGGTTGAAAATAACACCTAGACATTTTGGGATGCCTTGGTTGTGTTTAGGGTTGCATTTGAAATTCTGGGTGAGTGTTGTTTTCTTGTTTCCTCGAAATGGAATATTGGCCCAATTTTGTTATTTTTGCTAAGCCGCGCGCCTGTCAAGTAGTGTCCGGGCTAGGGTTAGGGTTAGGTTGAAATTAACACCTAGACATTTTGGGATACCTTGGTTGTGTTTAGGGTTGCATTTGAAATTCTGGGTGAGTGTTGTTTTCTTGTTTCCTCTAAATAGAATTTTGGCCCAATTTTGTGATTTTTGCTAAGCCGCGCGTCTGTCAAATAGTGTCCGGGCTAGGGTTAGGGTTTGGTTGAAAATAACACCTAGACATTTTGGGATGCCTTGGTTGTGTTTAGGGTTGCATTTGAAATTCTGGGTGAGTGTTGTTTTCTTGTTTCCTCAAGAAACAAATTTGGCCCAATTTTGTGATTTTTGCTAAGCCGCGCGCCTGTCAAGTAGTGTCCGGGCTAGGGTTAGGGTTAGGTTGAAAATAACACCTAGAGATTTTGGGATGCCTTGGTTGTGTTTAGGGTTGCATTTGAAATTCTGGGTGAGTGTTGTTTTCTTGTTTCCTCGAAATAGAATATTGGCCCAATTTTGTTATTTTTGCTAAGCCGCGCGCCTGTCAAGTAGTGTCCGGGCTAGGGTTAGGGTTAGGTTGAAAATAACACCTAGACATTTTGGGATACCTTGGTTGTGTTTAGGGTTGCATTTGATATTCTGGGTGAGTGTTGTTTTCTTGTTTCCTCTAAATAGAATTTTGGCCCAATTTTGTGATTTTTGCTAAGCCGCGCGCCTGTCAAATAGTGTCCGGGCTAGGGTTAGGGTTAGGTTGAAAATAACACCTAGACATTTTGGGATGCCTTGGTTGTGTTTAGGGTTGCATTTGAAATTCTGGGTGAGTGTTGTTTTCTTGTTTCCTCGAAATAGAATATTGGCCCAAATTTGTGATTTTTGCTAAGCCGCGCGCCTGTCAAATAGTGTCCGGGCTATAGTTATGGTTAGGTTGAAAATAACACCTAGACATTTTGGGATGCCTTGGTTGTGTTTGGGGTTGCATTTGAAATTCTGGATGAGTGTTGTTTTCTTGTTTCCTCGAAATAAAATTTGGCCCAATTTAGTTATTTTTGCTAAAAAGCGCGCCTGTCAAGTAGTGTCCGGGCTAGGGTTAGGGTTAGATTGAAAATAACACCTAGACATTTTGGGATGCCTTGGTTGTGTTTAGGGTTGCATTTGAAATTCTGGGTGAGTGTTGTTTTCTTGTTTTCTCGAAAAACAAATTAGGCCCAATTTTGTGATTTTTGCTAAGCTGCGCGCCTGTCAAGTAGTGTCCGGGCTAGGGTTAGGGTTAGGTTGAAAATAACACCTAGACATTTTGGGATGCCTTGGTTGTGTTTAGGGTTGCATTTGATATTCTGGGTGAGTGTTGTTTTCTTGTTTCCTCGAAATAGAATTTTGGCCCAATTTTGTGATTTTTGCTAAGCCGCGCGCCTGTCAATTAGTGTCCGGGCTAGGGTTAGGGTTTGGTTGAAAATAACACCTAGACATTTTGGGATGCCTTGGTTGTGTTTAGGGTTGCATTTGAAATTCTGGGTGAGTGTTGTTTTCTTGTTTCCTCGAAATAGAATATTGGCCCAAATTTGTGATTTTTGCTAAGCCGCGCGCCTGTCAAGTAGTGTCCGGGCTAGGGTTAGGATTAGGTTGAAAATAACACCTAGAGATTTTGGGATGCCTTGGTTGTGTTTAGGGTTGCATTTGAAATTCTGGGTGAGTGTTGTTTTCTTGTTTCCTCGAGAAACAAATTTGGCCCAATTTTGTGATTTTTGCTAAGCCGCGCGCCTGTCAAGTAGTGTCCGGGCTAGGGTTAGGGTTAGGTTGAAAATAACACCTAGACATTTTGGGATGCCTTGGTTGTGTTTAGGGTTGCATTTTATATTCTGGGTGAGTGTTGTTTTCTTGTTTCCTCGAAATAGAATTTTGGCCCAATTTTGTGATTTTTGCTAAGCCGCGCGCCTGTCAAATAGTGTCCGGGCTAGGGTTAGGGTTTGGTTGAAAATAACACCTAGACATTTTGGGATGCCTTGGTTGTGTTTAGGGTTGCATTTGAAATTCTGGGTGAGTGTTGTTTTCTTGTTTCCTCGAAATAGAATATTGGCCCAATTTTGTTATTTTTGCTAAGCCGCGCG
This sequence comes from Lepisosteus oculatus, assembly GCF_040954835.1. Lineage (NCBI taxonomy): Eukaryota > Metazoa > Chordata > Actinopteri > Semionotiformes > Lepisosteidae > Lepisosteus > Lepisosteus oculatus. The sequence goes on along the minus strand of NW_027168414.1, from coordinate 130,064 downwards.
CCTGTCAAGTAGTGTCCGGGCTAGGGTTAGGGTTAGGTTGAAATTAACACCTAGACATTTTGGGATACCTTGGTTGTGTTTAGGGTTGCATTTGAAATTCTGGGTGAGTGTTGTTTTCTTGTTTCCTCTAAATAGAATTTTGGCCCAATTTTGTGATTTTTGCTAAGCCGCGCGCCTGTCAAATAGTGTCCGGGCTAGGGTTAGGGTTTGGTTGAAAATAACACCTAGACATTTTGGGATACCTTGGTTGTGTTTAGGGTTGCATTTGATATTTTGGGTGAGTGTTGTTTTCTTGTTTCCTCGAAATAGAATTTTGGCCCAATTTTGTGATTTTTGCTAAGCCGCGCGCCTGTCAAATAGTGTCCGGGCTAGGGTTAGGGTTAGGTTGAAAATAACACCTAGACATTTTGGGATGCCTTGGTTGTGTTTAGGGTTGCATTTGAAATTCTGGGTGAGTGTTGTTTTCTTGTTTCCTCGAAATAGAATATTGGCCCAAATTTGTGATTTTTGCTAAGCCGCGCGCCTGTCAAATAGTGTCCGGGCTATAGTTAGGGTTAGGTTGAAAATAACACCTAGACATTTTGGGATGCCTTGGTTGTGTTTGGGGTTGCATTTGAAATTCTGGATGAGTGTTGTTTTCTTGTTTCCTCGAAATAAAATTTGGCCCAATTTAGTTATTTTTGCTAAGCCGCGCGCCTGTCAAGTAGTGTCCGGGCTAGGGTTAGGGTTAGATTGAAAATAACACCTAGACATTTTGGGATGCCTTGGTTGTGTTTAGGGTTGCATTTGAAATTCTGGGTGAGTGTTGTTTTCTTGTTTTCTCGAAAAACAAATTAGGCCCAAATATGTGATTTTTGATAAGCCGCGCGCCTGTCAAGTAGTGTCCGGGCTAGGGTTAGGGTTAGGTTGAAAATAACACCTAGACATTTTGGGATGCCTTGGTTGTGTTTAGGGTTGCATTTGATATTCTGGGTGAGTGTTGTTTTCTTGTTTCCTCGAAATAGAATTTTGGCCCAATTTTGTGATTTTTGCTAAGCCGCGCGCCTGTCAAATTGTGTCCGGGCTAGGGTTAGGGTTTGGTTGAAAATAACACCTAGACATTTTGGGATGCCTTGGTTGTGTTTAGGGTTGCATTTGAAATTCTGGGTGAGTGTTGTTTTCTTGTTTCCTCGAGAAACAAATTTGGCCCAATTTTGTGACTTTTGCTAAGCCGCGCGCCTGTCAAGTAGTGTCCGGGCTAGGGTTAGGATTAGGTTGAAAATAACACCTAGAGATTTTGGGATGCCTTGGTTGTGTTTAGGGTTGCATTTGAAATTCTGGGTGAGTGTTGTTTTCTTGTTTTCTCGAGAAACAAATTTGGCCCAATTTTGTGATTTTTGCTAAGCCGCGCGCCTGTGTAATAGTGTCCGGGCTAGGGTTAGGGTTAGGTTGAAAATAACACCTAGACATTTTGGGATGCCTTGGTTGTGTTTAGGGTTGCATTTGAAATTCTGGGTGAGTGTTGTTTTCTTGTTTCCTCGAAATAGAATATTGGCCCAATTTTGTTATTTTTGCTAAGCTGCGCGCCTGTCAAGTAGTGTTAGGGTTAGGTTGAAAATAACACCTAGACATTTTGGGATGCCTTGGTTGTGTTTAGGGTTGCATTTGAAATTCTGGGTGAGTGTTGTTTTCTTGTTTCCTCGAAATAGAACTTTGGCCCAATTTTGTGATTTTTGCTAAGCCGCGCGCCTGTCAAATAGTGTCCGGGCTAGGGTTAGGGTTTGGTTGAAAATAACACCTAGACATTTTGGGATGCCTTGGTTGTGTTTAGGGTTGCATTTGAAATTCTGGGTGAGTGTTGTTTTCTTGTTTCCTCGAGAAAAAAATTTGGCCCAATTTTGTGATTTTTGCTAAGCCGCGCGCCTGTCAAGTAGTGTCCGGGCTAGGGTTAGGGTTAGGTTGAAAATAACACCTAGACATTTTGGGATGCCTTGGTTGTGTTTAGGGTTGCATTTGAAATTCTGGGTGAGTGTTGTTTTCTTGTTTCCTCGAAATAGAATATTGGCCCAATTTTGTTATTTTTGCTAAGCCGCGCGCCTGTCAAGTAGTGTCCGGGCTAGGGTTAGGGTTAGGTTGAAAATAACACCTAGACATTTTGGGATACCTTGGTTGTGTTTAGGGTTGCATTTGATATTCTGGGTGAGTGTTGTATTCCTGTTTCCTCGAAATAGAATATTGGCCCAATTTTGTGATTTTTGCTAAGCCGCGCGCCTGTCAAATAGTGTCCGGGCTAGGGTTAGGGTTAGGTTGAAAATAACACCTAGACATTTTGGGATGCCTTGGTTGTGTTTGCGGTTGCATTTGAAATTCTGGATGAGTGTTGTTTTCTTGTTTCCTCGAAATAAAATTTGGCCCAATTTTGTTATTTTTGCTAAGCCGCGCGCCTGTCAAGTAGTGTCCGGGCTAGGGTTAGGGTTAGGTTGAAAATAACACCTAGACATTTTGGGATGCCTTGGTTGTGTTTAGGGTTGCATTTGAAATTCTGGGTGAGTGTTGTTTTCTTGTTTCCTCGAAATAGAATATTGGCCCAATTTTGTTATTTTTGCTAAGCCGCGCGCCTGTCAAGTAGTGTCCGGGCTAGGGTTAGGGTTAGGTTGAAAATAACACCTAGACATTTTGGGATACCTTGGTTGTGTTTAGGGTTGCATTTGATATTCTGGGTGAGTGTTGTTTTCTTGTTTCCTCTAAATAGAATTTTGGCCCAATTTTGTGATTTTTGCTAAGCCGCGCGCCTGTCAAATAGTGTCCGGGCTAGGGTTAGGGTTAGGTTGAAAATAACACCTAGACATTTTGGGATGCCTTGGTTGTGTTTGGGGTTGCATTTGAAATTCTGGATGAGTGTTGTTTTCTTGTTTCCTCGAAATAAAATTTGGCCCAATTTTGTTATTTTTGCTAAGCCGCGCGCCTGTCAAGTAGTGTCCGGGCTAGGGTTAGGGTTAGGTTGAAAATAACACCTAGACATTTTGGGATGCCTTGGTTGTGTTTAGGGTTGCATTTGAAATTCTGGGTGAGTGTTGTTTTCTTGTTTCCTCGAAATAGAATATTGGCCCAATTTTGTTATTTTTGCTAAGCCGCGCGCCTGTCAAGTAGTGTCCGGGCTAGGGTTAGGGTTAGGTTGAAAATAACACCTAGACATTTTGGGATACCTTGGTTGTGTTTAGGGTTGCATTTGATATTCTGGGTGAGTGTTGTTTTCTTGTTTCCTCTAAATAGAATTTTGGCCCAATTTTGTGATTTTTGCTAAGCCGCGCGCCTGTCAAATAGTGTCCGGGCTAGGGTTAGGGTTAGGTTGAAAATAACACCTAGACATTTTGGGATGCCTTGGTTGTGTTTAGGGTTGCATTTGAAATTCTGGGTGAGTGTTGTTTTCTTGTTTCCTCGAAATAGAATATTGGCCCAAATTTGTGATTTTTGCTAAGCCGCGCGCCTGTCAAATAGTGTCCGGGCTAGGGTTAGGGTTAGATTGAAAATAACACCTAGACATTTTGGGATGCCTTGGTTGTGTTTAGGGTTGCATTTGAAATTCTGGGTGAGTGTTGTTTTCTTGTTTTCTCGAAAAACAAATTAGGCCCAAATATGTGATTTTTGATAAGCCGCGCGCCTGTCAAGTAGTGTCCGGGCTAGGGTTAGGGTTAGGTTGAAAATAACACCTAGACATTTTGGGATGCCTTGGTTGTGTTTAGGGTTGCATTTGATATTCTGGGTGAGTGTTGTTTTCTTGTTTCCTCGAAATAGAATTTTGGCCCAATTTTGTGATTTTTGCTAAGCCGCGCGCCTGTCAAATAGTGTCCGGGCTAGGGTTAGGGTTTGGTTGAAAATAACACCTAGACATTTTGGGATGCCTTGGTTGTGTTTAGGGTTGCATTTGAAATTCTGGGTGAGTGTTGTTTTCTTGTTTCCTCGAGAAACAAATTTGGCCCAATTTTGTGACTTTTGCTAAGCCGCCCGCCTGTCAAGTAGTGTCCGGGCTAGGGTTAGGATTAGGTTGAAAATAACACCTAGAGATTTTGGGATGCCTTGGTTGTGTTTAGGGTTGCATTTGAAATTCTGGGTGAGTGTTGTTTTCTTGTTTTCTCGAGAAACAAATTTGGCCCAATTTTGTGATTTTTGCTAAGCCGCGCGCCTGTGTAATAGTGTCCGGGCTAGGGTTAGGGTTAGGTTGAAAATAACACCTAGACATTTTGGGATGCCTTGGTTGTGTTTAGGGTTGCATTTGAAATTCTGGGTGAGTGTTGTTTTCTTGTTTCCTCGAAATAGAATATTGGCCCAATTTTGTTATTTTTGCTAAGCCGCGCGCCTGTCAAGTAGTGTCCGGGCTAGGGTTAGGGTTAGGTTGAAAATAACACCTAGACATTTTGGGATGCCTTGGTTGTGTTTAGGGTTGCATTTGAAATTCTGGGTGAGTGTTGTTTTCTTGTTTCCTCGAAATAGAATTTTGGCCCAATTTTGTGATTTTTGCTAAGCCGCGCGCCTGTCAAATAGTGTCCGGGCTAGGGTTAGGGTTTGGTTGAAAATAACACCTAGACATTTTGGGATGCCTTGGTTGTGTTTAGGGTTGCATTTGAAATTCTGGGTGAGTGTTGTTTTCTTGTTTCCTCGAGAAAAAAATTTGGCCCAATTTTGTGATTTTTGCTAAGCCGCGCGCCTGTCAAGTAGTGTCCGGGCTAGGGTTAGGGTTAGGTTGAAAATAACACCTAGACATTTTGGGATGCCTTGGTTGTGTTTAGGGTTGCATTTGAAATTCTGGGTGAGTGTTGTTTTCTTGTTTCCTCGAAATAGAATATTGGCCCAATTTTGTTATTTTTGCTAAGCCGCGCGCCTGTCAAGTAGTGTCCGGGCTAGGGTTAGGGTTTGGTTGAAAATAACACCTAGACATTTTGGGATGCCTTGGTTGTGTTTAGGGTTGCATTTGAAATTCTGGGTGAGTGTTGCTTTCTTGTTTTCTCGAGAAAAAAATTTGGCCCAATTTTGTGATTTTTGCTAAGCCGCGCGCCTGTCAAGTAGTGTCCGGGCTAGGGTTAGGGTTAGGTTGAAAATAACACCTAGACATTTTGGGATGCCTTGGTTGTGTTTAGGGTTGCATTTGAAATTCTGGGTGAGTGTTGTTTTCTTGTTTCCTCGAAATAGAATGTTGGCCCAATTTTGTTATTTTTGCTAAGCCGCGCGCCTGTCAAGTAGTGTCCGGGCTAGGGTTAGGGTTAGGTTGAAAATAACACCTAGACATTTTGGGATACCTTGGTTGTGTTTAGGGTTGCATTTGATATTCTGGGTGAGTGTTGTTTTCTTGTTTCCTCTAAATAGAATTTTGGCCCAATTTTGTGATTTTTGCTAAGCCGCGCGCCTGTCAAATAGTGTCCGGGCTAGGGTTAGGGTTAGGTTGAAAATAACACCTAGACATTTTGGGATGCCTTGGTTGTGTTTAGGGTTGCATTTGAAATTCTGGGTGAGTGTTGTTTTCTTGTTTCCTCGAAATAGAATATTGGCCCAATTTTGTGATTTTTGCTAAGCCGCGCGCCTGTCAAATAGTGTCCGGGCTAGGGTTAGGGTTAGGTTGAAAATAACACCTAGACATTTTGGGATGCCTTGGTTGTGTTTGGGGTTGCATTTGAAATTCTGGATGAGTGTTGTTTTCTTGTTTCCTCGAAATAAAATTTGGCCCAATTTTGTTATTTTTGCTAAGCCGCGCGCCTGTCAAGTAGTGTCCGGGCTAGGGTTAGGGTTAGGTTGAAAATAACACCTAGACATTTTGGGATGCCTTGGTTGTGTTTAGGGTTGCATTTGAAATTCTGGGTGAGTGTTGTTTTCTTGTTTTCTCGAAAAACAAATTAGGCCCAATTTTGTGATTTTTGCTAAGCCCCGCGCCTGTCAAGTAGTGTCCGGGCTAGGGTTAGGGTTAGGTTGAAAATAACACCTAGACATTTTGGGATGCCTTGGTTGTGTTTAGGGTTGCATTTGATATTCTGGGTGAGTGTTGTTTTCTTGTTTCCTCGAAATAGAATTTTGGCCCAATTTTGTGATTTTTGCTAAGCCGCGCGCCTGTCAAATAGTGTCCGGGCTAGGGTTAGGGTTTGGTTGAAAATAACACCTAGACATTTTGGGATGCCTTGGTTGTGTTTAGGGTTGCATTTGAAATTCTGGGTGAGTGTTGTTTTCTTGTTTCCTCGAAATAGAATATTGGCCCAATTTTGTTATTTTTGCTAAGCCGCGCGCCTGTCAAGTAGTGTCCGGGCTAGGGTTAGGGTTAGGTTGAAATTAACACCTAGACATTTTGGGATACCTTGGTTGTGTTTAGGGTTGCATTTGAAATTCTGGGTGAGTGTTGTTTTCTTGTTTCCTCTAAATAGAATTTTGGCCCAATTTTGTGATTTTTGCTAAGCCGCGCGTCTGTCAAATAGTGTCCGGGCTAGGGTTAGGGTTTGGTTGAAAATAACACCTAGACATTTTGGGATGCCTTGGTTGTGTTTAGGGTTGCATTTGAAATTCTGGGTGAGTGTTGTTTTCTTGTTTCCTCGAAATAGAATATTGGCCCAATTTTGTTATTTTTGCTAAGCCGCGCGCCTGTCAAGTAGTGTCCGGGCTAGGGTTAGGGTTAGGTTGAAATTAACACCTAGACATTTTGGGATACCTTGGTTGTGTTTAGGGTTGCATTTGAAATTCTGGGTGAGTGTTGTTTTCTTGTTTCCTCTAAATAGAATTTTGGCCCAATTTTGTGATTTTTGCTAAGCCGCGCGCCTGTCAAATAGTGTCCGGGCTAGGGTTAGGGTTTGGTTGAAAATAACACCTAGACATTTTGGGATGCCTTGGTTGTGTTTAGGGTTGCATTTGAAATTCTGGGTGAGTGTTGTTTTCTTGTTTCCTCAAGAAACAAATTTGGCCCAATTTTGTGATTTTTGCTAAGCCGCGCGCCTGTCAAGTAGTGTCCGGGCTAGGGTTAGGGTTAGGTTGAAAATAACACCTAGAGATTTTGGGATGCCTTGGTTGTGTTTAGGGTTGCATTTGAAATTCTGGGTGAGTGTTGTTTTCTTGTTTCCTCGAAATAGAATATTGGCCCAATTTTGTTATTTTTGCTAAGCCGCGCGCCTGTCAAGTAGTGTCCGGGCTAGGGTTAGGGTTAGGTTGAAAATAACACCTAGACATTTTGGGATACCTTGGTTGTGTTTAGGGTTGCATTTGATATTCTGGGTGAGTGTTGTTTTCTTGTTTCCTCTAAATAGAATTTTGGCCCAATTTTGTGATTTTTGCTAAGCCGCGCGCCTGTCAAATAGTGTCCGGGCTAGGGTTAGGGTTAGGTTGAAAATAACACCTAGACATTTTGGGATGCCTTGGTTGTGTTTAGGGTTGCATTTGAAATTCTGGGTGAGTGTTGTTTTCTTGTTTCCTCGAAATAGAATATTGGCCCAAATTTGTGATTTTTGCTAAGCCGCGCGCCTGTCAAATAGTGTCCGGGCTATAGTTATGGTTAGGTTGAAAATAACACCTAGACATTTTGGGATGCCTTGGTTGTGTTTGGGGTTGCATTTGAAATTCTGGATGAGTGTTGTTTTCTTGTTTCCTCGAAATAAAATTTGGCCCAATTTAGTTATTTTTGCTAAGCCGCGCGCCTGTCAAGTAGTGTCCGGGCTAGGGTTAGGGTTAGATTGAAAATAACACCTAGACATTTTGGGATGCCTTGGTTGTGTTTAGGGTTGCATTTGAAATTCTGGGTGAGTGTTGTTTTCTTGTTTTCTCGAAAAACAAATTAGGCCCAATTTTGTGATTTTTGCTAAGCTGCGCGCCTGTCAAGTAGTGTCCGGGCTAGGGTTAGGGTTAGGTTGAAAATAACACCTAGACATTTTGGGATGCCTTGGTTGTGTTTAGGGTTGCATTTGATATTCTGGGTGAGTGTTGTTTTCTTGTTTCCTCGAAATAGAATTTTGGCCCAATTTTGTGATTTTTGCTAAGCCGCGCGCCTGTCAAATAGTGTCCGGGCTAGGGTTAGGGTTTGGTTGAAAATAACACCTAGACATTTTGGGATGCCTTGGTTGTGTTTAGGGTTGCATTTGAAATTCTGGGTGAGTGTTGTTTTCTTGTTTCCTCGAGAAACAAATTTGGCCCAATTTTGTGATTTTTGCTAAGCCGCGCGCCTGTCAAGTAGTGTCCGGGCTAGGGTTAGGATTAGGTTGAAAATAACACCTAGAGATTTTGGGATGCCTTGGTTGTGTTTAGGGTTGCATTTGAAATTCTGGGTGAATGTTGTTTTCTTGTTTTCTCGAGAAACAAATTTGGCCCAATTTTGTGATTTTTGCTAAGCCGCGCGCCTGTGTAATAGTGTCCGGGCTAGGGTTAGGGTTAGGTTGAAAATAACACCTAGACATTTTGGGATGCCTTGGTTGTGTTTAGGGTTGCATTTGAAATTCTGGGTGAGTGTTGTTTTCTTGTTTCCTCGAAATAGAATATTGGCCCAATTTTGTTATTTTTGCTAAGCCGCGCGCCTGTCAAGTAGTGTCCGGGCTAGGGTTAGGGTTAGGTTGAAAATAACACCTAGACATTTTGGGATGGCTTGGTTGTGTTTAGGGTTGCATTTGAAATTCTGGGTGAGTGTTGTTTTCTTGTTTCCTCGAAATAGAATTTTGCTCAATTTTGTGATTTTTGCTAAGCCGCGCGCCTGTCAAATAGTGTCCGGGCTAGGGTTAGGGTTTGGTTGAAAATAACACCTAGACATTTTGGGATGCATTGGTTGTGTTTAGGGTTGCATTTGAAATTCTGGGTGAGTGTTGTTTTCTTGTTTCCTCGAGAAAAAAATTTGGCCCAATTTTGTGATTTTTGCTAAGCCGCGCGCCTGTCAAGTAGTGTCCGGGCTAGGGTTAGGGTTAGGTTGAAAATAACACCTAGACATTTTGGGATGCCTTGGTTGTGTTCAGGGTTGCATTTGATATTCTGGGTGAGTGTTGTTTTCTTGTTTCCTCTAAATAGAATTTTGGCCCAATTTTGTGATTTTTGCTAAGCCGCGCGCCTGTCAAATAGTGTCCGGGCTAGGGTTAGGGTTAGGTTGAAAATAACACCTAGACATTTTGGGATGCCTTGGTTGTGTTTGGGGTTGCATTTGAAATTCTGGATGAGTGTTGTTTTCTTGTTTCCTCGAAATAAAATTTGGCCAAATTTTGTTATTTTTGCTAAGCCGCGCGCCTGTCAAGTAGTGTCCGGGCTAGGGTTAGGGTTAGGTTGAAAATAACACCTAGACATTTTGGGATGCCTTGGTTGTGTTTAGGGTTGCATTTGAAATTCTGGGTGAGTGTTGTTTTCTTGTTTTCTCGAAAAACAAATTAGGCCCAATTTTGTGATTTTTGCTAAGCCGCGCGCCTGTCAAGTAGTGTCCGGGCTAGGGATAGGGTTAGGTTGAAAATAACACCTAGACATTTTGGGATGCCTTGGTTGTGTTTAGGGTTGCATTTGATATTCTGGGTGAGTGTTGTTTTCTTGTTTCCTCGAAATAGAATTTTGGCCCAATTTTGTGATTTTTGCTAAGCCGCGCGCCTGTCAAATAGTGTCCGGGCTAGGGTTAGGGTTTGGTTGAAAATAACACCTAGACATTTTGGGATGCCTTGGTTGTGTTTAGGGTTGCATTTGAAATTCTGGGTGAGTGTTGTTTTCTTGTTTCCTCTAAATAGAATTTTGGCCCAATTTTGTGATTTTTGCTAAGCCGCGCGCCTGTCAAATAGTGTCCGGGCTAGGGTTAGGGTTTGGTTGAAAATAACACCTAGACATTTTGGGATGCCTTGGTTGTGTTTAGGGTTGCATTTGAAATTCTGGGTGAGTGTTGTTTTCTTGTTTCCTCGAAATAGAATATTGGCCCAATTTTGTTATTTTTGCTAAGCCGCGCGCCTGTCAAGTAGTGTCCGGGCTAGGGTTAGGGTTAGGTTGAAAATAACACCTAGACATTTTGGGATGCCTTGGTTGTGTTTAGGGTTGCATTTGAAATTCTGGGTGAGTGTTGTTTTCTTGTTTCCTCGAAATAGAATTTTGGCCCAATTTTGTGATTTTTGCTAAGCCGCGCGCCTGTCAAATAGTGTCCGGGCTAGGGTTAGGGTTTGGTTGAAAATAACACCTAGACATTTTGGGATGCCTTGGTTGTGTTTAGGGTTGCATTTGAAATTCTGGGTGAGTGTTGTTTTCTTGTTTCCTCGAGAAAAAAATTTGGCCCAATTTTGTGATTTTTGCTAAGCCGCGCGCCTGTCAAGTAGTGTCCGGGCTAGGGTTAGGGTTAGGTTGAAAATAACACCTAGACATTTTGGGATGCCTTGGTTGTGTTTAGGGTTGCATTTGAAATTCTGGGTGAGTGTTGTTTTCTTGTTTCCTCGAAATAGAATATTGGCCCAATTTTGTTATTTTTGCTAAGCCGCGCGCCTGTCAAGTAGTGTCCGGGCTAGGGTTAGGGTTTGGTTGAAAATAACACCTAGACATTTTGGGATGCCTTGGTTGTGTTTAGGGTTGCATTTGAAATTCTGGGTGAGTGTTGTTTTCTTGTTTCCTCGAGAAAAAAATTTGGCCCAATTTTGTGATTTTTGCTAAGCCGCGCGCCTGTCAAGTAGTGTCCGGGCTAGGGTTAGGGTTAGGTTGAAAATAACACCTAGACATTTTGGGATGCCTTGGTTGTGTTCAGGGTTGCATTTGATATTCTGGGTGAGTGTTGTTTTCTTGTTTCCTCTAAATAGAATTTTGGCCCAATTTTGTGATTTTTGCTAAGCCGCGCGCCTGTCAAGTAGTGTCCGGGCTAGGGTTAGGGTTAGGTTGAAAATAACACCTAGACATTTTGGGATGCCTTGGTTGTGTTTAGGGTTGCATTTGAAATTCTGGGTGAGTGTTGTTTTCTTGTTTCCTCGAAATAGAATATTGGCCCAATTTTGTGATTTTTGCTAAGCCGCGCGCCTGTCAAATAGTGTCCGGGCTAGGGTTAGGGTTAGGTTGAAAATAACACCTAGACATTTTGGGATGCCTTGGTTGTGTTTGGGGTTGCATTTGAAATTCTGGATGAGTGTTGTTTTCTTGTTTCCTCGAAATAAAATTTGGCCCAATTTTGTTATTTTTGCTAAGCCGCGCGCCTGTCAAGTAGTGTCCGGGCTAGGGTTAGGGTTAGGTTGAAAATAACACCTAGACATTTTGGGATGCCTTGGTTGTGTTTAGGGTTGCATTTGAAATTCTGGGTGAGTGTTGTTTTCTTGTTTTCTCGAAAAACAAATTAGGCCCAATTTTGTGATTTTTGCTAAGCCGCGCGCCTGTCAAGTAGTGTCCGGGCTAGGGATAGGGTTAGGTTGAAAATAACACCTAGACATTTTGGGATGCCTTGGTTGTGTTTAGGGTTGCATTTGATATTCTGGGTGAGTGTTGTTTTCTTGTTTCCTCGAAATAGAATTTTGGCCCAATTTTGTGATTTTTGCTAAGCCGCGCGCCTGTCAAATAGTGTCCGGGCTAGGGTTAGGGTTTGGTTGAAAATAACACCTAGACATTTTGGGATGCCTTGGTTGTGTTTAGGGTTGCATTTGAAATTCTGGGTGAGTGTTGTTTTCTTGTTTCCTCTAAATAGAATTTTGGCCCAATTTTGTGATTTTTGCTAAGCCGCGCGCCTGTCAAATAGTGTCCGGGCTAGGGTTAGGGTTTGGTTGAAAATAACACCTAGACATTTTGGGATGCCTTGGTTGTGTTTAGGGTTGCATTTGAAATTCTGGGTGAGTGTTGTTTTCTTGTTTCCTCAAGAAACAAATTTGGCCCAATTTTGTGATTTTTGCTAAGCCGCGCGCCTGTCAAGTAGTGTCCGGGCTAGGGTTAGGGTTAGGTTGAAAATAACACCTAGAGATTTTGGGATGCCTTGGTTGTGCTTAGGGTTGCATTTGAAATTCTGGGTGAGTGTTGTTTTCTTGTTTCCTCGAAATAGAATATTGGCCCAATTTTGTTATTTTTGCTAAGCCGCGCGCCTGTCAAGTAGTGTCCGGGCTAGGGTTAGGGTTAGGTTGAAAATAACACCTAGACATTTTGGGATACCTTGGTTGTGTTTAGGGTTGCATTTGATATTCTGGGTGAGTGTTGTTTTCTTGTTTCCTCTAAATAGAATTTTGGCCCAATTTTGTGATTTTTGCTAAGCCGCGCGCCTGTCAAATAGTGTCCGGGCTAGGGTTAGGGTTAGGTTGAAAATAACACCTAGACATTTTGGGATGCCTTGGTTGTGTTTAGGGTTGCATTTGAAATTCTGGGTGAGTGTTGTTTTCTTGTTTCCTCGAAATAGAATATTGGCCCAAATTTGTGATTTTTGCTAAGCCGCGCGCCTGTCAAATAGTGTCCGGGCTAGGGTTAGGGTTAGATTGAAAATAACACCTAGACATTTTGGGATGCCTTGGTTGTGTTTAGGGTTGCATTTGAAATTCTGGGTGAGTGTTGTTTTCTTGTTTTCTCGAAAAACAAATTAGGCCCAAATATGTGATTTTTGATAAGCCGCGCGCCTGTCAAGTAGTGTCCGGGCTAGGGTTAGGGTTAGGTTGAAAATAACACCTAGACATTTTGGGATGCCTTGGTTGTGTTTAGGGTTGCATTTGATATTCTGGGTGAGTGTTGTTTTCTTGTTTCCTCGAAATAGAATTTTGGCCCAATTTTGTGATTTTTGCTAAGCCGCGCGCCTGTGTAATAGTGTCCGGGCTAGGGTTAGGGTTAGGTTGAAAATAACACCTAGACATTTTGGGATGCCTTGGTTGTGTTTAGGGTTGCATTTGAAATTCTGGGTGAGTGTTGTTTTCTTGTTTCCTCGAAATAGAATATTGGCCCAATTTTGTTATTTTTGCTAAGCCGCGCGCCTGTCAAGTAGTGTCCGGGCTAGGGTTAGGGTTAGGTTGAAAATAACACCTAGACATTTTGGGATGCCTTGGTTGTGTTTAGGGTTGCATTTGAAATTCTGAGTGAGTGTTGTTTTCTTGTTTCCTCGAAATAGAATATTGGCCCAATTTTGTTATTTTTGCTAAGCCGCGCGCCTGTCAAGTAGTGTCCGGGCTAGGGTTAGGGTTAGGTTGAAAATAACACCTAGACATTTTGGGATGCCTTGGTTGTGTTTAGGGTTGCATTTGAAATTCTGGGTGAGTGTTGTTTTCTTGTTTCCTCGAAATAGAATTTTGCTCAATTTTGTTATTTTTGCTAAGCCGCGCGCCTGTCAAGTAGTGTCCGGGCTAGGGTTAGGGTTAGGTTGAAAATAACACCTAGACATTTTGGGATGCCTTGGTTGTGTTTAGGGTTGCATTTTATATTCTGGGTGAGTGTTGTTTTCTTGTTTCCTCGAAATAGAATTTTGGCCCAATTTTGTGATTTTTGCTAAGCCGCGCGCCTGTCAAATAGTGTCCGGGCTAGGGTTAGGGTTTGGTTGAAAATAACACCTAGACATTTTGGGATGCCTTGGTTGTGTTTAGGGTTGCATTTGAAATTCTGGGTGAGTGTTGTTTTCTTGTTTCCTCGAAATAGAATATTGGCCCAATTTTGTTATTTTTGCTAAGCCGCGCGCCTGTCAAGTAGTGTCCGGGCTAGGGTTAGGGTTAGGTTGAAATTAACACCTAGACATTTTGGGATACCTTGGTTGTGTTTAGGGTTGCATTTGAAATTCTGGGTGAGTGTTGTTTTCTTGTTTCCTCTAAATAGAATTTTGGCCCAATTTTGTGATTTTTGCTAAGCCGCGCGCCTGTCAAATAGTGTCCGGGCTAGGGTTAGGGTTTGGTTGAAAATAACACCTAGACATTTTGGGATACCTTGGTTGTGTTTAGGGTTGCATTTGATATTCTGGGTGAGTGTTGTTTTCTTGTTTCCTCTAAATAGAATTTTGGCCCAATTTTGTGATTTTTGCTAAGCCGCGCGCCTGTCAAATAGTGTCCGGGCTAGGGTTAGGGTTAGGTTGAAAATAACACCTAGACATTTTGGGATGCCTTGGTTGTGTTTAGGGTTGCATTTGAAATTCTGGGTGAGTGTTGTTTTCTTGTTTCCTCGAAATAGAATATTGGCCCAAATTTGTGATTTTTGCTAAGCCGCGCGCCTGTCAAATAGTGTCCGGGCTATAGTTAGGGTTAGGTTGAAAATAACACCTAGACATTTTGGGATGCCTTGGTTGTGTTTGGGGTTGCATTTGAAATTCTGGATGAGTGTTGTTTTCTTGTTTCCTCGAAATAAAATTTGGCCCAATTTAGTTATTTTTGCTAAGCCGCGCGCCTGTCAAGTAGTGTCCGGGCTAGGGTTAGGGTTAGATTGAAAATAACACCTAGACATTTTGGGATGCCTTGGTTGTGTTTAGGGTTGCATTTGAAATTCTGGGTGAGTGTTGTTTTCTTGTTTTCTCGAAAAACAAATTAGGCCCAAATATGTGATTTTTGATAAGCCGCGCGCCTGTCAAGTAGTGTCCGGGCTAGGGTTAGGGTTAGGTTGAAAATAACACCTAGACATTTTGGGATGCCTTGGTTGTGTTTAGGGTTGCATTTGATATTCTGGGTGAGTGTTGTTTTCTTGTTTCCTCGAAATAGAATTTTGGCCCAATTTTGTGATTTTTGCTAAGCCGCGCGCCTGTCAAATTGTGTCCGGGCTAGGGTTAGGGTTTGGTTGAAAATAACACCTAGACATTTTGGGATGCCTTGGTTGTGTTTAGGGTTGCATTTGAAATTCTGGGTGAGTGTTGTTTTCTTGTTTCCTCGAGAAACAAATTTGGCCCAATTTTGTGACTTTTGCTAAGCCGCGCGCCTGTCAAGTAGTGTCCGGGCTAGGGTTAGGATTAGGTTGAAAATAACACCTAGAGATTTTGGGATGCCTTGGTTGTGTTTAGGGTTGCATTTGAAATTCTGGGTGAGTGTTGTTTTCTTGTTTTCTCGAGAAACAAATTTGGCCCAATTTTGTGATTTTTGCTAAGCCGCGCGCCTGTGTAATAGTGTCCGGGCTAGGGTTAGGGTTAGGTTGAAAATAACACCTAGACATTTTGGGATGCCTTGGTTGTGTTTAGGGTTGCATTTGAAATTCTGGGTGAGTGTTGTTTTCTTGTTTCCTCGAAATAGAATTTTGGCCCAATTTTGTGATTTTTGCTAAGCCGCGCGCCTGTCAAATAGTGTCCGGGCTAGGGTTAGGGTTTGGTTGAAAATAACACCTAGACATTTTGGGATGCCTTGGTTGTGTTTAGGGTTGCATTTGAAATTCTGGGTGAGTGTTGTTTTCTTGTTTCCTCGAAATAGAATATTGGCCCAATTTTGTTATTTTTGCTAAGCCGCGCGCCTGTCAAGTAGTGTCCGGGCTAGGGTTAGGGTTAGGTTGAAATTAACACCTAGACATTTTGGGATGCCTTGGTTGTGTTTAGGGTTGCATTTGAAATTCTGGGTGAGTGTTGTTTTCTTGTTTCCTCGAAATAGAATTTTGGCCCAATTTTGTGATTTTTGCTAAGCCGCGCGCCTGTCAAATAGTGTCCGGGCTAGGGTTAGGGTTTGGTTGAAAATAACACCTAGACATTTTGGGATGCCTTGGTTGTGTTTAGGGTTGCATTTGAAATTCTGGGTGAGTGTTGTTTTCTTGTTTCCTCGAAATAGAATATTGGCCCAATTTTGTTATTTTTGCTAAGCCGCGCGCCTGTCAAGTAGTGTCCGGGCTAGGGTTAGGGTTAGGTTGAAATTAACACCTAGACATTTTGGGATACCTTGGTTGTGTTTAGGGTTGCATTTGAAATTCTGGGTGAGTGTTGTTTTCTTGTTTCCTCTAAATAGAATTTTGGCCCAATTTTGTGATTTTTGCTAAGCCGCGCGCCTGTCAAATAGTGTCCGGGCTAGGGTTAGGGTTTGGTTGAAAATAACACCTAGACATTTTGGGATGCCTTGGTTGTGTTTAGGGTTGCATTTGAAATTCTGGGTGAGTGTTGTTTTCTTGTTTCCTCAAGAAACAAATTTGGCCCAATTTTGTGATTTTTGCTAAGCCGCGCGCCTGTCAAGTAGTGTCCGGGCTAGGGTTAGGGTTAGGTTGAAAATAACACCTAGAGATTTTGGGATGCCTTGGTTGTGTTTAGGGTTGCATTTGAAATTCTGGGTGAGTGTTGTTTTCTTGTTTCCTCGAAATAGAATATTGGCCCAATTTTGTTATTTTTGCTAAGCCGCGCGCCTGTCAAGTAGTGTCCGGGCTAGGGTTAGGGTTAGGTTGAAAATAACACCTAGACATTTTGGGATACCTTGGTTGTGTTTAGGGTTGCATTTGATATTCTGGGTGAGTGTTGTTTTCTTGTTTCCTCTAAATAGAATTTTGGCCCAATTTTGTGATTTTTGCTAAGCCGCGCGCCTGTCAAATAGTGTCCGGGCTAGGGTTAGGGTTAGGTTGAAAATAACACCTAGACATTTTGGGATGCCTTGGTTGTGTTTAGGGTTGCATTTGAAATTCTGGGTGAGTGTTGTTTTCTTGTTTCCTCGAAATAGAATATTGGCCCAAATTTGTGATTTTTGCTAAGCCGCGCGCCTGTCAAATAGTGTCCGGGCTATAGTTATGGTTAGGTTGAAAATAACACCTAGACATTTTGGGATGCCTTGGTTGTGTTTGGGGTTGCATTTGAAATTCTGGATGAGTGTTGTTTTCTTGTTTCCTCGAAATAAAATTTGGCCCAATTTAGTTATTTTTGCTAAGCCGCGCGCCTGTCAAGTAGTGTCCGGGCTAGGGTTAGGGTTAGATTGAAAATAACACCTAGACATTTTGGGATGCCTTGGTTGTGTTTAGGGTTGCATTTGAAATTCTGGGTGAGTGTTGTTTTCTTGTTTTCTCGAAAAACAAATTAGGCCCAATTTTGTGATTTTTGCTAAGCTGCGCGCCTGTCAAGTAGTGTCCGGGCTAGGGTTAGGGTTAGGTTGAAAATAACACCTAGACATTTTGGGATGCCTTGGTTGTGTTTAGGGTTGCATTTGATATTCTGGGTGAGTGTTGTTTTCTTGTTTCCTCGAAATAGAATTTTTGCCCAATTTTGTGATTTTTGCTAAGCCGCGCGCCTGTCAAATAGTGTCCGGGCTAGGGTTAGGGTTTGGTTGAAAATAACACCTAGACATTTTGGGATGCCTTGGTTGTGTTTAGGGTTGCATTTGAAATTCTGGGTGAGTGTTGTTTTCTTGTTTCCTCGAGAAACAAATTTGGCCCAATTTTGTGATTTTTGCTAAGCCGCGCGCCTGTCAAGTAGTGTCCGGGCTAGGGTTAGGATTAGGTTGAAAATAACACCTAGAGATTTTGGGATGCCTTGGTTGTGTTTAGGGTTGCATTTGAAATTCTGGGTGAGTGTTGTTTTCTTGTTTTCTCGAGAAACAAATTTGGCCCAATTTTGTGATTTTTGCTAAGCCGCGCGCCTGTGTAATAGTGTCCGGGCTAGGGTTAGGGTTAGGTTGAAAATAACACCTAGACATTTTGGGATGCCTTGGTTGTGTTTAGGGTTGCATTTGAAATTCTGGGTGAGTGTTGTTTTCTTGTTTCCTCGAAATAGAATATTGGCCCAATTTTGTTATTTTTGCTAAGCCGCGCGCCTGTCAAGTAGTGTCCGGGCTAGGGTTAGGGTTAGGTTGAAAATAACACCTAGACATTTTGGGATGGCTTGGTTGTGTTTAGGGTTGCATTTGAAATTCTGGGTGAGTGTTGTTTTCTTGTTTCCTCGAAATAGAATTTTGCTCAATTTTGTGATTTTTGCTAAGCCGCGCGCCTGTCAAATAGTGTCCGGGCTAGGGTTAGGGTTTGGTTGAAAATAACACCTAGACATTTTGGGATGCATTGGTTGTGTTTAGGGTTGCATTTGAAATTCTGGGTGAGTGTTGTTTTCTTGTTTCCTCGAGAAAAAAATTTGGCCCAATTTTGTGATTTTTGCTAAGCCGCGCGCCTGTCAAGTAGTGTCCGGGCTAGGGTTAGGGTTAGGTTGAAAATAACACCTAGACATTTTGGGATGCCTTGGTTGTGTTCAGGGTTGCATTTGATATTCTGGGTGAGTGTTGTTTTCTTGTTTCCTCTAAATAGAATTTTGGCCCAATTTTGTGATTTTTGCTAAGCCGCGCGCCTGTCAAGTAGTGTCCGGGCTAGGGTTAGGGTTAGGTTGAAAATAACACCTAGACATTTTGGGATGCCTTGGTTGTGTTTAGGGTTGCATTTGAAATTCTGGGTGAGTGTTGTTTTCTTGTTTCCTCGAAATAGAATATTGGCCCAATTTTGTGATTTTTGCTAAGCCGCGCGCCTGTCAAATAGTGTCCGGGCTAGGGTTAGGGTTAGGTTGAAAATAACACCTAGACATTTTGGGATGCCTTGGTTGTGTTTGGGGTTGCATTTGAAATTCTGGATGAGTGTTGTTTTCTTGTTTCCTCGAAATAAAATTTGGCCAAATTTTGTTATTTTTGCTAAGCCGCGCGCCTGTCAAGTAGTGTCCGGGCTAGGGTTAGGGTTAGGTTGAAAATAACACCTAGACATTTTGGGATGCCTTGGTTGTGTTTAGGGTTGCATTTGAAATTCTGGGTGAGTGTTGTTTTCTTGTTTTCTCGAAAAACAAATTAAGCCCAATTTTGTGATTTTTGCTAAGCCGCGCGCCTGTCAAGTAGTGTCCGGGCTAGGGATAGGGTTAGGTTGAAAATAACACCTAGACATTTTGGGATGCCTTGGTTGTGTTTAGGGTTGCATTTGATATTCTGGGTGAGTGTTGTTTTCTTGTTTCCTCGAAATAGAATTTTGGCCCAATTTTGTGATTTTTGCTAAGCCGCGCGCCTGTCAAATAGTGTCCGGGCTAGGGTTAGGGTTTGGTTGAAAATAACACCTAGACATTTTGGGATGCCTTGGTTGTGTTTAGGGTTGCATTTGAAATTCTGGGTGAGTGTTGTTTTCTTGTTTCCTCTAAATAGAATTTTGGCCCAATTTTGTGATTTTTGCTAAGCCGCGCGCCTGTCAAATAGTGTCCGGGCTAGGGTTAGGGTTTGGTTGAAAATAACACCTAGACATTTTGGGATGCCTTGGTTGTGTTTAGGGTTGCATTTGAAATTCTGGGTGAGTGTTGTTTTCTTGTTTCCTCGAAATAGAATATTGGCCCAATTTTGTTATTTTTGCTAAGCCGCGCGCCTGTCAAGTAGTGTCCGGGCTAGGGTTAGGGTTAGGTTGAAAATAACACCTAGACATTTTGGGATGCCTTGGTTGTGTTTAGGGTTGCATTTGAAATTCTGGGTGAGTGTTGTTTTCTTGTTTCCTCGAAATAGAATTTTGGCCCAATTTTGTGATTTTTGCTAAGCCGCGCGCCTGTCAAATAGTGTCCGGGCTAGGGTTAGGGTTTGGTTGAAAATAACACCTAGACATTTTGGGATGCCTTGGTTGTGTTTAGGGTTGCATTTGAAATTCTGGGTGAGTGTTGTTTTCTTGTTTCCTCGAGAAAAAAATTTGGCCCAATTTTGTGATTTTTGCTAAGCCGCGCGCCTGTCAAGTAGTGTCCGGGCTAGGGTTAGGGTTAGGTTGAAAATAACACCTAGACATTTTGGGATGCCTTGGTTGTGTTTAGGGTTGCATTTGAAATTCTGGGTGAGTGTTGTTTTCTTGTTTCCTCGAAATAGAATATTGGCCCAATTTTGTTATTTTTGCTAAGCCGCGCGCCTGTCAAGTAGTGTCCGGGCTAGGGTTAGGGTTTGGTTGAAAATAACACCTAGACATTTTGGGATGCCTTGGTTGTGTTTAGGGTTGCATTTGAAATTCTGGGTGAGTGTTGTTTTCTTGTTTCCTCGAGAAAAAAATTTGGCCCAATTTTGTGATTTTTGCTAAGCCGCGCGCCTGTCAAGTAGTGTCCGGGCTAGGGTTAGGGTTAGGTTGAAAATAACACCTAGACATTTTGGGATGCCTTGGTTGTGTTCAGGGTTGCATTTGATATTCTGGGTGAGTGTTGTTTTCTTGTTTCCTCTAAATAGAATTTTGGCCCAATTTTGTGATTTTTGCTAAGCCGCGCGCCTGTCAAGTAGTGTCCGGGCTAGGGTTAGGGTTAGGTTGAAAATAACACCTAGACATTTTGGGATGCCTTGGTTGTGTTTAGGGTTGCATTTGAAATTCTGGGTGAGTGTTGTTTTCTTGTTTCCTCGAAATAGAATATTGGCCCAATTTTGTGATTTTTGCTAAGCCGCGCGCCTGTCAAATAGTGTCCGGGCTAGGGTTAGGGTTAGGTTGAAAATAACACCTAGACATTTTGGGATGCCTTGGTTGTGTTTAGGGTTGCATTTGAAATTCTGGGTGAGTGTTGTTTTCTTGTTTTCTCGAAAAACAAATTAGGCCCAATTTTGTGATTTTTGCTAAGCCGCGCGCCTGTCAAGTAGTGTCCGGGCTAGGGATAGGGTTAGGTTGAAAATAACACCTAGACATTTTGGGATGCCTTGGTTGTGTTTAGGGTTGCATTTGATATTCTGGGTGAGTGTTGTTTTCTTGTTTCCTCGAAATAGAATTTTGGCCCAATTTTGTGATTTTTGCTAAGCCGCGCGCCTGTCAAATAGTGTCCGGGCTAGGGTTAGGGTTTGGTTGAAAATAACACCTAGACATTTTGGGATGCCTTGGTTGTGTTTAGGGTTGCATTTGAAATTCTGGGTGAGTGTTGTTTTCTTGTTTCCTCTAAATAGAATTTTGGCCCAATTTTGTGATTTTTGCTAAGCCGCGCGCCTGTCAAATAGTGTCCGGGCTAGGGTTAGGGTTTGGTTGAAAATAACACCTAGACATTTTGGGATGCCTTGGTTGTGTTTAGGGTTGCATTTGAAATTCTGGGTGAGTGTTGTTTTCTTGTTTCCTCAAGAAACAAATTTGGCCCAATTTTGTGATTTTTGCTAAGCCGCGCGCCTGTCAAGTAATGTCCGGGCTAGGGTTAGGGTTAGGTTGAAAATAACACCTAGAGATTTTGGGATGCCTTGGTTGTGTTTAGGGTTGCATTTGAAATTCTGGGTGAGTGTTGTTTTCTTGTTTCCTCGAAATAGAATATTGGCCCAATTTTGTTATTTTTGCTAAGCCGCGCGCCTGTCAAGTAGTGTCCGGGCTAGGGTTAGGGTTAGGTTGAAAATAACACCTAGACATTTTGGGATACCTTGGTTGTGTTTAGGGTTGCATTTGATATTCTGGGTGAGTGTTGTTTTCTTGTTTCCTCTAAATAGAATTTTGGCCCAATTTTGTGATTTTTGCTAAGCCGCGCGCCTGTCAAATAGTGTCCGGGCTAGGGTTAGGGTTAGGTTGAAAATAACACCTAGACATTTTGGGATGCCTTGGTTGTGTTTAGGGTTGCATTTGAAATTCTGGGTGAGTGTTGTTTTCTTGTTTCCTCGAAATAGAATATTGGCCCAAATTTGTGATTTTTGCTAAGCCGCGCGCCTGTCAAATAGTGTCCGGGCTAGGGTTAGGGTTAGATTGAAAATAACACCTAGACATTTTGGGATGCCTTGGTTGTGTTTAGGGTTGCATTTGAAATTCTGGGTGAGTGTTGTTTTCTTGTTTTCTCGAAAAACAAATTAGGCCCAAATATGTGATTTTTGATAAGCCGCGCGCCTGTCAAGTAGTGTCCGGGCTAGGGTTAGGGTTAGGTTGAAAATAACACCTAGACATTTTGGGATGCCTTGGTTGTGTTTAGGGTTGCATTTGATATTCTGGGTGAGTGTTGTTTTCTTGTTTCCTCGAAATAGAATTTTGGCCCAATTTTGTGATTTTTGCTAAGCCGCGCGCCTGTCAAATAGTGTCCGGGCTAGGGTTAGGGTTTGGTTGAAAATAACACCTAGACATTTTGGGATGCCTTGGTTGTGTTTAGGGTTGCATTTGAAATTCTGGGTGAGTGTTGTTTTCTTGTTTCCTCGAGAAACAAATTTGGCCCAATTTTGTGACTTTTGCTAAGCCGCGCGCCTGTCAAGTAGTGTCCGGGCTAGGGTTAGGATTAGGTTGAAAATAACACCTAGAGATTTTGGGATGCCTTGGTTGTGTTTAGGGTTGCATTTGAAATTCTGGGTGAGTGTTGTTTTCTTGTTTTCTCGAGAAACAAATTTGGCCCAATTTTGTGATTTTTGCTAAGCCGCGCGCCTGTGTAATAGTGTCCGGGCTAGGGTTAGGGTTAGGTTGAAAATAACACCTAGACATTTTGGGATGCCTTGGTTGTGTTTAGGGTTGCATTTGAAATTCTGGGTGAGTGTTGTTTTCTTGTTTCCTCGAAATAGAATATTGGCCCAATTTTGTTATTTTTGCTAAGCCGCGCGCCTGTCAAGTAGTGTCCGGGCTAGGGTTAGGGTTAGGTTGAAAATAACACCTAGACATTTTGGGATACCTTGGTTGTGTTTAGGGTTGCATTTGATATTCTGGGTGAGTGTTGTTTTCTTGTTTCCTCTAAATAGAATTTTGGCCCAATTTTGTGATTTTTGCTAAGCCGCGCGCCTGTCAAATAGTGTCCGGGCTAGGGTTAGGGTTAGGTTGAAAATAACACCTAGACATTTTGGGATGCCTTGGTTGT
This sequence comes from Lepisosteus oculatus, assembly GCF_040954835.1. NCBI lineage: Eukaryota > Metazoa > Chordata > Actinopteri > Semionotiformes > Lepisosteidae > Lepisosteus > Lepisosteus oculatus. Next base: position 107,566 of record NW_027168414.1, on the reverse strand, counting down.
GTTTAGGGTTGCATTTGAAATTCTGGGTGAGTGTTGTTTTCTTGTTTCCTCGAAATAGAATATTGGCCCAAATTTGTGATTTTTGCTAAGCCGCGCGCCTGTCAAATAGTGTCCGGGCTAGGGTTAGGGTTAGATTGAAAATAACACCTAGACATTTTGGGATACCTTGGTTGTGTTTAGGGTTGCATTTGATATTCTGGGTGAGTGTTGTTTTCTTGTTTCCTCTAAATAGAATTTTGGCCCAATTTTGTGATTTTTGCTAAGCCGCGCGCCTGTCAAATAGTGTCCGGGCTAGGGTTAGGGTTAGGTTGAAAATAACACCTAGACATTTTGGGATGCCTTGGTTGTGTTTAGGGTTGCATTTGAAATTCTGGGTGAGTGTTGTTTTCTTGTTTCCTCGAAATAGAATATTGGCCCAAATTTGTGATTTTTGCTAAGCCGCGCGCCTGTCAAATAGTGTCCGGGCTAGGGTTAGGGTTAGATTGAAAATAACACCTAGACATTTTGGGATGCCTTGGTTGTGTTTAGGGTTGCATTTGAAATTCTGGGTGAGTGTTGTTTTCTTGTTTTCTCGAAAAACAAATTAGGCCCAAATATGTGATTTTTGATAAGCCGCGCGCCTGTCAAGTAGTGTCCGGGCTAGGGTTAGGGTTAGGTTGAAAATAACACCTAGACATTTTGGGATGCCTTGGTTGTGTTTAGGGTTGCATTTGATATTCTGGGTGAGTGTTGTTTTCTTGTTTCCTCGAAATAGAATTTTGGCCCAATTTTCTGATTTTTGCTAAGCCGCGCGCCTGTCAAATAGTGTCCGGGCTAGGGTTAGGGTTTGGTTGAAAATAACACCTAGACATTTTGGGATGCCTTGGTTGTGTTTAGGGTTGCATTTGAAATTCTGGGTGAGTGTTGTTTTCTTGTTTCCTCGAGAAACAAATTTGGCCCAATTTTGTGACTTTTGCTAAGCCGCGCGCCTGTCAAGTAGTGTCCGGGCTAGGGTTAGGATTAGGTTGAAAATAACACCTAGAGATTTTGGGATGCCTTGGTTGTGTTTAGGGTTGCATTTGAAATTCTGGGTGAGTGTTGTTTTCTTGTTTTCTCGAGAAACAAATTTGGCCCAATTTTGTGATTTTTGCTAAGCCGCGCGCCTGTGTAATAGTGTCCGGGCTAGGGTTAGGGTTAGGTTGAAAATAACACCTAGACATTTTGGGATGCCTTGGTTGTGTTTAGGGTTGCATTTGAAATTCTGGGTGAGTGTTGTTTTCTTGTTTCCTCGAAATAGAATATTGGCCCAATTTTGTTATTTTTGCTAAGCCGCGCGCCTGTCAAGTAGTGTCCGGGCTAGGGTTAGGGTTAGGTTGAAAATAACACCTAGACATTTTGGGATGCCTTGGTTGTGTTTAGGGTTGCATTTGAAATTCTGGGTGAGTGTTGTTTTCTTGTTTCCTCGAAATAGAATTTTGGCCCAATTTTGTGATTTTTGCTAAGCCGCGCGCCTGTCAAATAGTGTCCGGGCTAGGGTTAGGGTTTGGTTGAAAATAACACCTAGACATTTTGGGATGCCTTGGTTGTGTTTAGGGTTGCATTTGAAATTCTGGGTGAGTGTTGTTTTCTTGTTTCCTCGAGAAAAAAATTTGGCCCAATTTTGTGATTTTTGCTAAGCCGCGCGCCTGTCAAGTAGTGTCCGGGCTAGGGTTAGGGTTAGGTTGAAAATAACACCTAGACATTTTGGGACGCCTTGGTTGTGTTTAGGGTTGCATTTGAAATTCTGGGTGAGTGTTGTTTTCTTGTTTCCTCGAGAAAAAAATTTGGCCCAATTTTGTGATTTTTGCTAAGCCGCGCGCCTGTCAAGTAGTGTCCGGGCTAGGGTTAGGGTTAGGTTGAAAATAACACCTAGACATTTTGGGATACCTTGGTTGTGTTTAGGGTTGCATTTGATATTCTGGGTGAGTGTTGTTTTCTTGTTTCCTCTAAATAGAATTTTGGCCCAATTTTGTGATTTTTGCTAAGCCGCGCGCCTGTCAAATAGTGTCCGGGCTAGGGTTAGGGTTAGGTTGAAAATAACACCTAGACATTTTGGGATGCCTTGGTTGTGTTTAGGGTTGCATTTGAAATTCTGGGTGAGTGTTGTTTTCTTGTTTCCTCGAAATAGAATATTGGCCCAAATTTGTGATTTTTGCTAAGCCGCGCGCCTGTCAAATAGTGTCCGGGCTAGGGTTAGGGTTAGATTGAAAATAACACCTAGACATTTTGGGATGCCTTGGTTGTGTTTAGGGTTGCATTTGAAATTCTGGGTGAGTGTTGTTTTCTTGTTTTCTCGAAAAACAAATTAGGCCCAAATATGTGATTTTTGATAAGCCGCGCGCCTGTCAAGTAGTGTCCGGGCTAGGGTTAGGGTTAGGTTGAAAATAACACCTAGACATTTTGGGATGCCTTGGTTGTGTTTAGGGTTGCATTTGATATTCTGGGTGAGTGTTGTTTTCTTGTTTCCTCGAAATAGAATTTTGGCCCAATTTTGTGATTTTTGCTAAGCCGCGCGCCTGTCAAATAGTGTCCGGGCTAGGGTTAGGGTTTGGTTGAAAATAACACCTAGACATTTTGGGATGCCTTGGTTGTGTTTAGGGTTGCATTTGAAATTCTGGGTGAGTGTTGTTTTCTTGTTTCCTCGAGAAACAAATTTGGCCCAATTTTGTGACTTTTGCTAAGCCGCGCGCCTGTCAAGTAGTGTCCGGGCTAGGGTTAGGATTAGGTTGAAAATAACACCTAGAGATTTTGGGATGCCTTGGTTGTGTTTAGGGTTGCATTTGAAATTCTGGGTGAGTGTTGTTTTCTTGTTTTCTCGAGAAACAAATTTGGCCCAATTTTGTGATTTTTGCTAAGCCGCGCGCCTGTGTAATAGTGTCCGGGCTAGGGTTAGGGTTAGGTTGAAAATAACACCTAGACATTTTGGGATGCCTTGGTTGTGTTTAGGGTTGCATTTGAAATTCTGGGTGAGTGTTGTTTTCTTGTTTCCTCGAAATAGAATATTGGCCCAATTTTGTTATTTTTGCTAAGCCGCGCGCCTGTCAAGTAGTGTCCGGGCTAGGGTTAGGGTTAGGTTGAAAATAACACCTAGACATTTTGGGATACCTTGGTTGTGTTTAGGGTTGCATTTGATATTCTGGGTGAGTGTTGTTTTCTTGTTTCCTCTAAATAGAATTTTGGCCCAATTTTGTGATTTTTGCTAAGCCGCGCGCCTGTCAAATAGTGTCCGGGCTAGGGTTAGGGTTAGGTTGAAAATAACACCTAGACATTTTGGGATGCCTTGGTTGTGTTTAGGGTTGCATTTGAAATTCTGGGTGAGTGTTGTTTTCTTGTTTCCTCGAAATAGAATATTGGCCCAAATTTGTGATTTTTGCTAAGCCGCGCGCCTGTCAAATAGTGTCCGGGCTAGGGTTAGGGTTAGATTGAAAATAACACCTAGACATTTTGGGATGCCTTGGTTGTGTTTAGGGTTGCATTTGAAATTCTGGGTGAGTGTTGTTTTCTTGTTTTCTCGAAAAACAAATTAGGCCCAAATATGTGATTTTTGATAAGCCGCGCGCCTGTCAAGTAGTGTCCGGGCTAGGGTTAGGGTTAGGTTGAAAATAACACCTAGACATTTTGGGATGCCTTGGTTGTGTTTAGGGTTGCATTTGATATTCTGGGTGAGTGTTGTTTTCTTGTTTCCTCGAAATAGAATTTTGGCCCAATTTTGTGATTTTTGCTAAGCCGCGCGCCTGTCAAATAGTGTCCGGGCTAGGGTTAGGGTTTGGTTGAAAATAACACCTAGACATTTTGGGATGCCTTGGTTGTGTTTAGGGTTGCATTTGAAATTCTGGGTGAGTGTTGTTTTCTTGTTTCCTCGAGAAACAAATTTGGCCCAATTTTGTGACTTTTGCTAAGCCGCGCGCCTGTCAAGTAGTGTCCGGGCTAGGGTTAGGATTAGGTTGAAAATAACACCTAGAGATTTTGGGATGCCTTGGTTGTGTTTAGGGTTGCATTTGAAATTCTGGGTGAGTGTTGTTTTCTTGTTTTCTCGAGAAACAAATTTGGCCCAATTTTGTGATTTTTGCTAAGCCGCGCGCCTGTGTAATAGTGTCCGGGCTAGGGTTAGGGTTAGGTTGAAAATAACACCTAGACATTTTGGGATGCCTTGGTTGTGTTTAGGGTTGCATTTGAAATTCTGGGTGAGTGTTGTTTTCTTGTTTCCTCGAAATAGAATATTGGCCCAATTTTGTTATTTTTGCTAAGCCGCGCGCCTGTCAAGTAGTGTCCGGGCTAGGGTTAGGGTTAGGTTGAAAATAACACCTAGACATTTTGGGATGCCTTGGTTGTGTTTAGGGTTGCATTTGAAATTCTGGGTGAGTGTTGTTTTCTTGTTTCCTCGAAATAGAATTTTGGCCCAATTTTGTGATTTTTGCTAAGCCGCGCGCCTGTCAAATAGTGTCCGGGCTAGGGTTAGGGTTTGGTTGAAAATAACACCTAGACATTTTGGGATGCCTTGGTTGTGTTTAGGGTTGCATTTGAAATTCTGGGTGAGTGTTGTTTTCTTGTTTCCTCGAGAAAAAAATTTGGCCCAATTTTGTGATTTTTGCTAAGCCGCGCGCCTGTCAAGTAGTGTCCGGGCTAGGGTTAGGGTTAGGTTGAAAATAACACCTAGACATTTTGGGATGCCTTGGTTGTGTTTAGGGTTGCATTTGAAATTCTGGGTGAGTGTTGTTTTCTTGTTTCCTCGAGAAAAAAATTTGGCCCAATTTTGTGATTTTTGCTAAGCCGCGCGCCTGTCAAGTAGTGTCCGGGCTAGGGTTAGGGTTAGGTTGAAAATAACACCTAGACATTTTGGGATACCTTGGTTGTGTTTAGGGTTGCATTTGATATTCTGGGTGAGTGTTGTTTTCTTGTTTCCTCTAAATAGAATTTTGGCCCAATTTTGTGATTTTTGCTAAGCCGCGCGCCTGTCAAATAGTGTCCGGGCTAGGGTTAGGGTTAGGTTGAAAATAACACCTAGACATTTTGGGATGCCTTGGTTGTGTTTGGGGTTGCATTTGAAATTCTGGATGAGTGTTGTTTTCTTGTTTCCTCGAAATAAAATTTGGCCCAATTTTGTTATTTTTGCTAAGCCGCGCGCCTGTCAAGTAGTGTCCGGGCTAGGGTTAGGGTTAGGTTGAAAATAACACCTAGACATTTTGGGATGCCTTGGTTGTGTTTAGGGTTGCATTTGAAATTCTGGGTGAGTGTTGTTTTCTTGTTTTCTCGAAAAACAAATTAGGCCCAATTTTGTGATTTTTGCTAAGCCCCGCGCCTGTCAAGTAGTGTCCGGGCTAGGGTTAGGGTTAGGTTGAAAATAACACCTAGACATTTTGGGATGCCTTGGTTGTGTTTAGGGTTGCATTTGAAATTCTGGGTGAGTGTTGTTTTCTTGTTTCCTCGAAATAGAATATTGGCCCAATTTTGTTATTTTTGCTAAGCCGCGCGCCTGTCAAGTAGTGTCCGGGCTAGGGTTAGGGTTAGGTTGAAATTAACACCTAGACATTTTGGGATACCTTGGTTGTGTTTAGGGTTGCATTTGAAATTCTGGGTGAGTGTTGTTTTCTTGTTTCCTCTAACTAGAATTTTGGCCCAATTTTGTGATTTTTGCTAAGCCGCGCGCCTGTCAAATAGTGTCCGGGCTAGGGTTAGGGTTTGGTTGAAAATAACACCTAGACATTTTGGGATGCCTTGGTTGTGTTTAGGGTTGCATTTGAAATTCTGGGTGAGTGTTGTTTTCTTGTTTCCTCAAGAAACAAATTTGGCCCAATTTTGTGATTTTTGCTAAGCCGCGCGCCTGTCAAGTAGTGTCCGGGCTAGGGTTAGGGTTAGGTTGAAAATAACACCTAGAGATTTTGGGATGCCTTGGTTGTGTTTAGGGTTGCATTTGAAATTCTGGGTGAGTGTTGTTTTCTTGTTTCCTCGAAATAGAATATTGGCCCAATTTTGTTATTTTTGCTAAGCCGCGCGCCTGTCAAGTAGTGTCCGGGCTAGGGTTAGGGTTAGGTTGAAAATAACACCTAGACATTTTGGGATACCTTGGTTGTGTTTAGGGTTGCATTTGATATTCTGGGTGAGTGTTGTTTTCTTGTTTCCTCTAAATAGAATTTTGGCCCAATTTTGTGATTTTTGCTAAGCCGCGCGCCTGTCAAATAGTGTCCGGGCTAGGGTTAGGGTTAGGTTGAAAATAACACCTAGACATTTTGGGATGCCTTGGTTGTGTTTAGGGTTGCATTTGAAATTCTGGGTGAGTGTTGTTTTCTTGTTTCCTCGAAATAGAATATTGGCCCAAATTTGTGATTTTTGCTAAGCCGCGCGCCTGTCAAATAGTGTCCGGGCTATAGTTATGGTTAGGTTGAAAATAACACCTAGACATTTTGGGATGCCTTGGTTGTGTTTGGGGTTGCATTTGAAATTCTGGATGAGTTTTGTTTTCTTGTTTCCTCGAAATAAAATTTGGCCCAATTTAGTTATTTTTGCTAAGCCGCGCGCCTGTCAAGTAGTGTCCGGGCTAGGGTTAGGGTTAGATTGAAAATAACACCTAGACATTTTGGGATGCCTTGGTTGTGTTTAGGGTTGCATTTGAAATTCTGGGTGAGTGTTGTTTTCTTGTTTTCTCGAAAAACAAATTAGGCCCAATTTTGTGATTTTTGCTAAGCTGCGCGCCTGTCAAGTAGTGTCCGGGCTAGGGTTAGGGTTAGGTTGAAAATAACACCTAGACATTTTGGGATGCCTTGGTTGTGTTTAGGGTTGCATTTGATATTCTGGGTGAGTGTTGTTTTCTTGTTTCCTCGAAATAGAATTTTGGCCCAATTTTGTGATTTTTGCTAAGCCGCGCGCCTGTCAAATAGTGTCCGGGCTAGGGTTAGGGTTTGGTTGAAAATAACACCTAGACATTTTGGGATGCCTTGGTTGTGTTTAGGGTTGCATTTGAAATTCTGGGTGAGTGTTGTTTTCTTGTTTCCTCGAGAAACAAATTTGGCCCAATTTTGTGATTTTTGCTAAGCCGCGCGCCTGTCAAGTAGTGTCCGGGCTAGGGTTAGGATTAGGTTGAAAATAACACCTAGAGATTTTGGGATGCCTTGGTTGTGTTTAGGGTTGCATTTGAAATTCTGGGTGAGTGTTGTTTTCTTGTTTTCTCGAGAAACAAATTTGGCCCAATTTTGTGATTTTTGCTAAGCCGCGCGCCTGTGTAATAGTGTCCGGGCTAGGGTTAGGGTTAGGTTGAAAATAACACCTAGACATTTTGGGATGCCTTGGTTGTGTTTAGGGTTGCATTTGAAATTCTGGGTGAGTGTTGTTTTCTTGTTTCCTCGAAATAGAATTTTGCTCAATTTTGTGATTTTTGCTAAGCCGCGCGCCTGTCAAATAGTGTCCGGGCTAGGGTTAGGGTTTGGTTGAAAATAACACCTAGACATTTTGGGATGCCTTGGTTGTGTTTAGGGTTGCATTTGAAATTCTGGGTGAGTGTTGTTTTCTTGTTTCCTCGAGAAAAAAATTTGGCCCAATTTTGTGATTTTTGCAAAGCCGCGCGCCTGTCAAGTAGTGTCCGGGCTAGGGTTAGGGTTAGGTTGAAAATAACACCTAGACATTTTGGGATGCCTTGGTTGTGTTCAGGGTTGCATTTGATATTCTGGGTGAGTGTTGTTTTCTTGTTTCCTCTAAATAGAATTTTGGCCCAATTTTGTGATTTTTGCTAAGCCGCGCGCCTGTCAAGTAGTGTCCGGGCTAGGGTTAGGGTTAGGTTGAAAATTACACCTAGACATTTTGGGATGCCTTGGTTGTGTTTGGGGTTGCATTTGAAATTCTGGATGAGTGTTGTTTTCTTGTTTCCTCGAAATAAAATTTGGCCCAATTTTGTTATTTTTGCTAAGCCGCGCGCCTGTCAAGTAGTGTCCGGGCTAGGGTTAGGGTTAGGTTGAAAATAACACCTAGACATTTTGGGATGCCTTGGTTGTGTTTAGGGTTGCATTTGAAATTCTGGGTGAGTGTTGTTTTCTTGTTTTCTCGAAAAACAAATTAGGCCCAATTTTGTGATTTTTGCTAAGCCGCGCGCCTGTCAAGTAGTGTCCGGGCTAGGGATAGGGTTAGGTTGAAAATAACACCTAGACATTTTGGGATGCCTTGGTTGTGTTTAGGGTTGCATTTGATATTCTGGGTGAGTGTTGTTTTCTTGTTTCCTCGAAATAGAATTTTGGCCCAATTTTGTGATTTTTGCTAAGCCGCGCGCCTGTCAAATAGTGTCCGGGCTAGGGTTAGGGTTTGGTTGAAAATAACACATAGACATTTTGGGATGCCTTGGTTGTGTTTAGGGTTGCATTTGAAATTCTGGGTGAGTGTTGTTTTCTTGTTTCCTCGAAATAGAATATTGGCCCAATTTTGTTATTTTTGCTAAGCCGCGCGCCTGTCAAGTAGTGTCCGGGCTAGGGTTAGGGTTAGGTTGAAATTAACACCTAGACATTTTGGGATGCCTTGGTTGTGTTTAGGGTTGCATTTGAAATTCTGGGTGAGTGTTGTTTTCTTGTTTCCTCTAAATAGAATTTTGGCCCAATTTTGTGATTTTTGCTAAGCCGCGCGCCTGTCAAATAGTGTCCGGGCTAGGGTTAGGGTTTGGTTGAAAATAACACCTAGACATTTTGGGATGCCTTGGTTGTGTTTAGGGTTGCATTTGAAATTCTTGGTGAGTGTTGTTTTCTTGTTTCCTCGAAATAGAATATTGGCCCAATTTTGTTATTTTTTCTAAGCCGCGCGCCTGTCAAGTAGTGTCCGGGCTAGGGTTAGGGTTAGGTTGAAAATAACACCTAGAGATTTTGGGATGCCTTGGTTGTGTTTAGGGTTGCATTTGATATTCTGGGTGAGTGTTGTTTTCTTGTTTCCTCTAAATAGAATATTGGCCCAATTTTGTGATTTTTGCTAAGCCGCGCGCCTGTCAAATAGTGTCCGGGCTAGGGTTAGGGTTAGGTTGAAAATAACACCTAGACATTTTGGGATGCCTTGGTTGTGTTTAGGGTTGCATTTGAAATTCTGGGTGAGTGTTGTTTTCTTGTTTCCTCGAAATAGAATATTGGCCCAAATTTGTGATTTTTGCTAAGCCGCGCGCCTGTCAAATAGTGTCCGGGCTATAGTTAGGGTTAGGTTGAAAATAACACCTAGACATTTTGGGATGCCTTGGTTGTGTTTGGGGTTGCATTTGAAATTCTGGATGAGTGTTGTTTTCTTGTTTCCTCGAAATAAAATTTGGCCCAATTTAGTTATTTTTGCTAAGCCGCGCGCCTGTCAAGTAGTGTCCGGGCTAGGGTTAGGGTTAGGTTGAAAATAACACCTAGACATTTTGGGATGCCTTGGTTGTGTTTAGGGTTGCATTTGAAATTCTGGGTGAGTGTTGTTTTCTTGTTTTCTCGAAAAACAAATTAAGCCCAATTTTGTGATTTTTGCTAAGCCGCGCGCCTGTCAAGTAGTGTCCGGGCTAGGGTTAGGGTTAGGTTGAAAATAACACCTAGACATTTTGGGATGCCTTGGTTGTGTTCAGGGTTGCATTTGATATTCTGGGTGAGTGTTGTTTTCTTCTTTCCTCGAAATAGAATTTTGGCCCAATTTTGTGATTTTTGCTAAGCCGCGCGCCTGTCAAATAGTGTCCGGGCTAGGGTTAGGGTTAGGTTGAAAATAACACCTAGACATTTTGGGATGCCTTGGTTGTGTTTAGGGTTGCATTTGAAATTCTGGGTGAGTGTTGTTTTCTTGTTTCCTCGAGAAACAAATTTGGCCCAATTTTGTGATTTTTGCTAAGCCGCGCGCCTGTCAAGTAGTGTCCGGGCTAGGGTTAGGGTTAGGTTGAAAATAACACCTAGAGATTTTGGGATGCCTTGGTTGTGTTTAGGGTTGCATTTGAAATTCTGGGTGAGTGTTGTTTTCTTGTTTTCTCGAGAAACAAATTTGGCCCAATTTTGTGATTTTTGCTAAGCCGCGCGCCTGTGTAATAGTGTCCGGGCTAGGGTTAGGGTTAGGTTGAAAATAACACCTAGACATTTTGGGATGCCTTGGTTGTGTTTAGGGTTGCATTTGAAATTCTGGGTGAGTGTTGTTTTCTTGTTTCCTCGAGAAACAAATTTGGCCCAATTTTGTGATTTTTGCTAAGCCGCGCGCCTGTCAAGTAGTGTCCGAGCTAGGGTTAGGGTTAGGTTGAAAATAACACCTAGACATTTTGGGATGCCTTGGTTGTGTTTAGGGTTGCATTTGAAATTCTGGGTGAGTGTTGTTTTCTTGTTTCCTCGAAATAGAATTTTGGCCCAATTTTGTGATTTTTGCTAAGCCGCGCGCCTGTCAAATAGTGTCCGGGCTAGGGTTAGGGTTTGGTTGAAAATAACACCTAGACATTTTGGGATGCCTTGGTTGTGTTTAGGGTTGCATTTGAAATTCTGGGTGAGTGTTGTTTTCTTGTTTCCTCGAAATAGAATTTTGGCCCAATTTTGTGATTTTTGCTAAGCCGCGCGCCTGTCAAGTAGTGTCCGGGCTAGGGTTAGGGTTAGGTTGAAAATAACACCTAGACATTTTGGGATGCCTTGGTTGTGTTTAGGGTTGCATTTGAAATTCTGGGTGAGTGTTGTTTTCTTGTTTTCTCGAAAAACAAATTAGGCCCAATTTTGTGATTTTTGCTAAGCCGCGCGCCTGTCAAGTAGTGTCCGGGCTAGGGTTAGGGTTAGGTTGAAAATAACACCTAGACATTTTGGGATGCCTTGGTTGTGTTTAGGGTTGCATTTTATATTCTGGGTGAGTGTTGTTTTCTTGTTTCCTCGAAATAGAATTTTGGCCCAATTTTGTGATTTTTGCTAAGCCGCGCGCCTGTCAAATAGTGTCCGGGCTAGGGTTAGGGTTTGGTTGAAAATAACACCTAGACATTTTGGGATGCCTTGGTTGTGTTTAGGGTTGCATTTGAAATTCTGGGTGAGTGTTGTTTTCTTGTTTCCTCGAAAAACAAATTTGGCCCAATTTTGTGATTTTTGCTAAGCCGCGCGCCTGTCAAGTAGTGTCCGGGCTAGGGTTAGGGTTAGGTTGAAAATAACACCTAGAGATTTTGGGATGCCTTGGTTGTGTTTAGGGTTGCATTTGAAATTCTGGGTGAGTGTTGTTTCTTGTTTTCTCGAGAAACAAATTTGGCCCAATTTTTTGATTTTTGCTAAGCCGCGCGCCTGTCAAATAGTGTCCGGGCTAGGGTTAGGGTTAGGTTGAAAATAACACCTAGACATTTTGGGATGCCTTGGTTGTGTTTAGGGTTGCATTTGAAATTCTGGGTGAGTGTTGTTTTCTTGTTTCCTCGAAATAGAATATTGGCCCAATTTTGTTCTTTTTGCTAAGCCGCGCGCCTGTCAAGTAGTGTCCGGGCTAGGGTTAGGGTTAGGTTCAAAATAACACCTAGACATTTTGGGATGCCTTGGTTGTGTTTAGGGTTGCATTTGAAATTCTGGGTGAGTGTTGTTTTCTTGTTTCCTCGAAATAGAATTTTGGCCCAATTTTGTGATTTTTGCTAAGCCGCGCGCCTGTCAAATAGTGTCCGGGCTATAGTTAGGGTTAGGTTGAAAATAACACCTAGACATTTTGGGATGCCTTGGTTGTGTTTGGGGTTGCATTTGAAATTCTGGATGAGTGTTGTTTTCTTGTTTCCTCGAAATAAAATTTGGCCCAATTTTGTTATTTTTGCTAAGCCGCGCGCCTGTCAAGTAGTGTCCGGGCTAGGGTTAGGGTTAGGTTGAAAATAACACCTAGACATTTTGGGATGCCTTGGTTGTGTTTAGGGTTGCATTTGAAATTCTGGGTGAGTGTTGTTTTCTTGTTTCCTCGAAATAGAATTTTGGCCCAATTTTGTGATTTTTGCTAAGCCGCGCGCCTGTCAAGTAGTGTCCGGGCTAGGGTTAGGGTTAGGTTGAAAATAACACCTAGACATTTTGGGATGCCTTGGTTGTGTTTAGGGTTGCATTTGAAATTCTGGGTGAGTGTTGTTTTCTTGTTTTCTCGAAAAACAAATTAGGCCCAATTTTGTGATTTTTGCTAAGCCGCACGCCTGTCAAGTAGTGTCCGGGCTAGGGTTAGGGTTAGGTTGAAAATAACACCTAGACATTTTGGGATGCCTTGGTTGTGTTTAGGGTTGCATTTTATATTCTGGGTGAGTGTTGTTTTCTTGTTTCCTCGAAATAGAATTTTGGCCCAATTTTGTGATTTTTGCTAAGCCGCGCGGCTGTCAAATAGTGTCCGGGCTAGGGTTAGGGTTTGGTTGAAAATAACACCTAGACATTTTGGGATGCCTTGGTTGTGTTTAGGGTTGCATTTGAAATTCTGGGTGAGTGTTGTTTTCTTGTTTCCTCGAAAAACAAATTTGGCCCAATTTTGTGATTTTTGCTAAGCCGCGCGCCTGTCAAGTAGTGTCCGGGCTAGGGTTAGGGTTAGGTTGAAAATAACACCTAGAGATTTTGGGATGCCTTGGTTGTGTTTAGGGTTGCATTTGAAATTCTGGGTGAGTGTTGTTTTCTTGTTTTCTCGAGAAACAAATTTGGCCCAATTTTGTGATTTTTGCTAAGCCGCGCGCCTGTCAAATAGTGTCCGGGCTAGGGTTAGGGTTAGGTTGAAAATAACACCTAGACATTTTGGGATGCCTTGGTTGTGTTTAGGGTTGCATTTGAAATTCTGGGTGAGTGTTGTTTTCTTGTTTCCTCGAAATAGAATATTGGCCCAATTTTGTTCTTTTTGCTAAGCCGCGCGCCTGTCAAGTAGTGTCCGGGCTAGGGTTAGGGTTAGGTTGAAAATAACACCTAGACATTTTGGGATGCCTTGGTTGTGTTTAGGGTTGCATTTGAAATTCTGGGTGAGTGTTGTTTTCTTGTTTCCTCGAAATAGAATTTTGGCCCAATTTTGTGATTTTTGCTAAGCCGCGCGCCTGTCAAATAGTGTCCGGGCTAGGGTTAGGGTTAGGTTGAAAATAACACCTAGACATTTTGGGATGCCTTGGTTGTGTTTAGGGTTGCATTTGAAATTCTGGGTGAGTGTTGTTTTCTTGTTTCCTCGAAATAGAATATTGGCCCAATTTTGTGATTTTTGCTAAGCCGCGCGCCTGTCAAATAGTGTCCGGGCTAGGGTTAGGGTTAGGTTGAAAATAACACCTAGATATTTTGGGATGCCTTGGTTGTGTTTGGGGTTGCATTTGAAATTCTGGATGAGTGTTGTTTTCTTGTTTCCTCGAAATAAAATTTGGCCCAATTTTGTTATTTTTGCTAAGCCGCGCGCCTGTCAAGTAGTGTCCGGGCTAGGGTTAGGGTTAGGTTGAAAATAACACCTAGACATTTTGGGATGCCTTGGTTGTGTTTAGGGTTGCATTTGAAATTCTGGGTGAGTGTTGTTTTCTTGTTTTCTCGAAAAACAAATTAGGCCCAATTTTGTGATTTTTGCTAAGCCGCGCGCCTGTCAAGTAGTGTCCGGGCTAGGGTTAGGGTTAGGTTGAAAATAACACCTAGACATTTTGGGATGCCTTGGTTGTGTTTAGGGTTGCATTTGATATTCTGGGTGAGTGTTGTTTTCTTGTTTCCTCGAAATAGAATTTTGGCCCAATTTTGTGATTTTTGCTAAGCCGCGCGCCTGTCAAGTAGTGTCCGGGCTAGGGTTAGGGATAGGTTGAAAATAACACCTAGACATTTTGGGATGCCTTGGTTGTGTTTAGGGTTGCATTTGAAATTCTGGGTGAGTGTTGTTTTCTTGTTTCCTCAAGAAACAAATTTGGCCCAATTTTGTGATTTTTGCTAAGCCGCGCGCCTGTCAAGTAGTGTCCGGGCTAGGGTTAGGGTTAGGTTGAAAATAACACCTAGACATTTTGGGATGCCTTGGTTGTGTTTAGGGTTGCATTTGAAATTCTGGGTGAGTGTTGTTTTCTTGTTTCCTCGAAATAGAATATTGGCCCAATTTTGTTATTTTTGCTAAGCCGCGCGCCTGTCAAGTAGTGTCCGGGCTAGGGTTAGGGTTAGGTTGAAAATAACACCTAGACATTTTGGGATACCTTGGTTGTGTTTAGGGTTGCATTTGATATTCTGGGTGAGTGTTGTTTTCTTGTTTCCTCTAAATAGAATATTGGCCCAATTTTGTGATTTTTGCTAAGCCGCGCGCCTGTCAAATAGTGTCCGGGCTAGGGTTAGGGTTAGGTTGAAAATAACACCTAGACATTTTGGGATGCCTTGGTTGTGTTTAGGGTTGCATTTGAAATTCTGGGTGAGTGTTGTTTTCTTGTTTTCTCGAAAAACAAATTAGGCCCAATTTTGTGATTTTTGCTAAGCCGCGCGCCTGTCAAGTAGTGTCCGGGCTAGGGTTAGGGTTAGGTTGAAAATAACACCTAGACATTTTGGGATGCCTTGGTTGTGTTTAGGGTTGCATTTGATATTCTGGGTGAGTGTTGTTTTCTTGTTTCCTCGAAACAGAATATTGGCCCAATTTTGTTCTTTTTGCTAAGCCGCGCGCCTGTCAAGTAGTGTCCGGGCTAGGGTTAGGGTTAGGTTGAAAATAACACCTAGACATTTTGGGATGCCTTGGTTGTGTTTAGGGTTGCATTTGAAATTCTGGGTGAGTGTTGTTTTCTTGTTTCCTCGAAATAGAATTTTGGCCCAATTTTGTGATTTTTGCTAAGCCGCGCGCCTGTCAAATAGTGTCCGGGCTAGGGTTAGGGTTAGGTTGAAAATAACACCTAGACATTTTGGGATGCCTTGGTTGTGTTTAGGGTTGCATTTGAAATTCTGGGTGAGTGTTGTTTTCTTGTTTCCTCGAAATAGAATATTGGCCCAATTTTGTGATTTTTGCTAAGCCGCGCGCCTGTCAAATAGTGTCCGGGCTAGGGTTAGGGTTAGGTTGAAAATAACACCTAGACATTTTGGGATGCCTTGGTTGTGTTTGGGGTTGCATTTGAAATTCTGGATGAGTGTTGTTTTCTTGTTTCCTCGAACTAAAATTTGGCCCAATTTTGTTATTTTTGCTAAGCCGCGCGCCTGTCAAGTAGTGTCCGGGCTAGGGTTAGGGTTAGGTTGAAAATAACATCTAGACATTTTGGGATGCATTGGTTGTGTTTAGGGTTGCATTTGAAATTCTGGGTGAGTGTTGTTTTCTTGTTTTCTCGAAAAACAAATTAGGCCCAATTTTGTGATTTTTGCTAAGCCGCGCGCCTGTCAAGTAGTGTCCGGGCTAGGGTTAGGGTTAGGTTGAAAATAACACCTAGACATTTTGGGATGCCTTGGTTGTGTTTAGGGTTGCATTTGATATTCTGGGTGAGTGTTGTTTTCTTGTTTCCTCGAAATAGAATTTTGGCCCAATTTTGTGATTTTTGCTAAGCCGCGCGCCTGTCAAGTAGTGTCCGGGCTAGGGTTAGGGATAGGTTGAAAATAACACCTAGACATTTTGGGATGCCTTGGTTGTGTTTAGGGTTGCATTTGAAATTCTGGGTGAGTGTTGTTTTCTTGTTTCCTCAAGAAACAAATTTGGCCCAATTTTGTGATTTTTGCTAAGCCGCGCGCCTGTCAAGTAGTGTCCGGGCTAGGGTTAGGGTTAGGTTGAAAATAACACCTAGACATTTTGGGATACCTTGGTTGTGTTTAGGGTTGCATTTGATATTCTGGGTGAGTGTTGTTTTCTTGTTTCCTCTAAATAGAATATTGGCCCAATTTTGTGATTTTTGCTAAGCCGCGCGCCTGTCAAGTAGTGTCCGGGCTAGGGTTAGGGATAGGTTGAAAATAACACCTAGACATTTTGGGATGCCTTGGTTGTGTTTAGGGTTGCATTTGAAATTCTGGGTGAGTGTTGTTTTCTTGTTTCCTCAAGAAACAAATTTGGCCCAATTTTGTGATTTTTGCTAAGCCGCGCGCCTGTCAAATAGTGTCCGGGCTAGGGTTAGGGTTAGGTTGAAAATAACACCTAGACATTTTGGGATGCCTTGGTTGTGTTTAGGGTTGCATTTGATATTCTGGGTGAGTGTTGTTTTCTTGTTTCCTCGAAATAGAATTTTGGCCCAATTTTGTGATTTTTGCTAAGCCGCGCGCCTGTCAAGTAGTGTCCGGGCTAGGGTTAGGGATAGGTTGAAAATAACACCTAGACATTTTGGGATGCCTTGGTTGTGTTTAGGGTTGCATTTGAAATTCTGGGTGAGTGTTGTTTTCTTGTTTCCTCAAGAAACAAATTTGGCCCAATTTTGTGATTTTTGCTAAGCCGCGCGCCTGTCAAGTAGTGTCCGGGCTAGGGTTAGGGTTAGGTTGAAAATAACACCTAGACATTTTGGGATGCCTTGGTTGTGTTTGGGGTTGCATTTGAAATTCTGGGTGAGTGTTGTTTTCTTGTTTCCTCGAAATAGAATATTGGCCCAATTTCGTGATTTTTGCTAAGCCGCACGCCTGTCAAATAGTGTCCGGGCTAGGGTTAGGGTTAGGTTGAAAATAACACCTAGACATTTTGGGATGCCTTGGTTGTGTTTGGGGTTGCATTTGAAATTCTGGATGAGTGTTGTTTTCTTGTTTCCTCGAAATAAAATTTGGCCCAATTTTGTTATTTTTGCTAAGCCGCGCGCCTGTCAAGTAGTGTCCGGGCTAGGGATAGGGTTAGGTTGAAAATAACACCTAGACATTTTGGGATGCCTTGGTTGTGTTTAGGGTTGCATTTGAAATTCTGGGTGAGTGTTGTTTTCTTGTTTTCTCGAAAAACAAATTAGGCCCAATTTTGTGATTTTTGCTAAGCCGCGCGCCTGTCAAGTAGTGTCCGGGCTAGGGTTAGGGTTAGGTTGAAAATAACACCTAGACATTTTGGGATGCCTTGGTTGTGTTTAGGGTTGCATTTGATATTCTGGGTGAGTGTTGTTTTCTTGTTTCCTCGAAATAGAATTTTGGCCCAATTTTGTGATTTTTGCTAAGCCGCGCGCCTGTCAAGTAGTGTCCGGGCTAGGGTTAGGGATAGGTTGAAAATAACACCTAGACATTTTGGGATGCCTTGGTTGTGTTTAGGGTTGCATTTGAAATTCTGGGTGAGTGTTGTTTTCTTGTTTCCTCAAGAAACAAATTTGGCCCAATTTTGTGATTTTTGCTAAGCCGCGCGCCTGTCAAATAGTGTCCGGGCTAGGGTTAGGGTTAGGTTGAAAATAACACCTAGACATTTTGGGATGCCTTGGTTGTGTTTAGGGTTGCATTTGATATTCTGGGTGAGTGTTGTTTTCTTGTTTCCTCGAAATAGAATTTTGGCCCAATTTTGTGATTTTTGCTAAGCCGCGCGCCTGTCAAGTAGTGTCCGGGCTAGGGTTAGGGATAGGTTGAAAATAACACCTAGACATTTTGGGATGCCTTGGTTGTGTTTAGGGTTGCATTTGAAATTCTGGGTGAGTGTTGTTTTCTTGTTTCCTCAAGAAACAAATTTGGCCCAATTTTGTGATTTTTGCTAAGCCGCGCGCCTGTCAAGTAGTGTCCGGGCTAGGGTTAGGGTTAGGTTGAAAATAACACCTAGACATTTTGGGATGCCTTGGTTGTGTTTGGGGTTGCATTTGAAATTCTGGGTGAGTGTTGTTTTCTTGTTTCCTCGAAATAGAATATTGGCCCAATTTCGTGATTTTTGCTAAGCCGCACGCCTGTCAAATAGTGTCCGGGCTAGGGTTAGGGTTAGGTTGAAAATAACACCTAGACATTTTGGGATGCCTTGGTTGTGTTTGGGGTTGCATTTGAAATTCTGGATGAGTGTTGTTTTCTTGTTTCCTCGAAATAAAATTTGGCCCAATTTTGTTATTTTTGCTAAGCCGCGCGCCTGTCAAGTAGTGTCCGGGCTAGGGATAGGGTTAGGTTGAAAATAACACCTAGACATTTTGGGATGCCTTGGTTGTGTTTAGGGTTGCATTTGAAATTCTGGGTGAGTGTTGTTTTCTTGTTTTCTCGAAAAACAAATTAGGCCCAATTTTGTGATTTTTGCTAAGCCGCGCGCCTGTCAAGTAGTGTCCGGGCTAGGGTTAGGGTTAGGTTGAAAATAACACCTAGACATTTTGGGATGCCTTGGTTGTGTTTAGGGTTGCATTTGATATTCTGGGTGAGTGTTGTTTTCTTGTTTCCTCGAAATAGAATTTTGGCCCAATTTTGTGATTTTTGCTAAGCCGCGCGCCTGTCAAATAGTGTCCGGGCTAGGGTTAGGGTTTGGTTGAAAATAACACCTAGACATTTTGGGATGCCTTGGTTGTGTTTAGGGTTGCATTTGAAATTCTGGGTGAGTGTTGTTTTCTTGTTTCCTCAAGAAACAAATTTGGCCCAATTTTGTGATTTTTGCTAAGCCGGGCGCCTGTCAAGTAGTGTCCGGGCTAGGGTTAGGGTTAGGTTGAAAATAACACCTAGAGATTTTGGGATGCCTTGGTTGTGTTTAGGGTTGCATTTGAAATTCTGGGTGAGTGTTGTTTTCTTGTTTCCTCGAAATAGAATATTGGCCCAATTTTGTTATTTTTGCTAAGCCGCGCGCCTGTCAAGTAGTGTCCGGGCTAGGGTTAGGGTTAGGTTGAAAATAACACCTAGACATTTTGGGATACCTTGGTTGTGTTTAGGGTTGCATTTGATATTCTGGGTGAGTGTTGTTTTCTTGTTTCCTCTAAGTAGAATTTTGGCCCAATTTTGTGATTTTTGCTAAGCCGCGCGCCTGTCAAATAGTGTCCGGGCTAGGGTTAGGGTTAGGTTGAAAATAACACCTAGACATTTTGGGATGCCTTGGTTGTGTTTAGGGTTGCATTTGAAATTCTGGGTTAGTGTTGTTTTCTTGTTTCCTCGAAATAGAATATTGGCCCAATTTTGTGATTTTTGCTAAGCCGCGCGCCTGTCAAATAGTGTCCGGGCTATAGTTAGGGTTAGGTTGAAAATAACACCTAGACATTTTGGGATGCCTTGGTTGTGTTTGGGGTTGCATTTGAAATTCTGGATGAGTGTTGTTTTCTTGTTTCCTCGAAATAAAATTTGGCCCAATTTTGTTATTTTTGCTAAGCCGCGCGCCTGTCAAGTAGTGTCCGGGCTAGGGTTAGGGTTAGGTTGAAAATAACACCTAGACATTTTGGGATGCCTTGGTTGTGTTTAGGGTTGCATTTGAAATTCTGGGTGAGTGTTGTTTTCTTGTTTTCTCGAAAAACAAATTAGGCCCAATTTTGTGATTTTTGCTAAGCCGCGCGCCTGTCAAGTAGTGTCCGGGCTAGGGTTAGGGTTAGGTTGAAAATAACACCTAGACATTTTGGGATTCCTTGGTTGTGTTTAGGGTTGCATTTTATATTCTGGGTGAGTGTTGTTTTCTTGTTTCCTCGAAATAGAATTTTGGCCCAATTTTGTGATTTTTGCTAAGCCGCGCGCCTGTCAAATAGTGTCCGGGCTAGGGTTAGGGTTTGGTTGAAAATAACACCTAGACATTTTGGGATGCCTTGGTTGTGTTAAGGGTTGCATTTGATATTCTGGGTGAGTGTTGTTTTCTTGTTTCCTCGAAATAGAATTTTGGCCCAATTTTGTGATTTTTGCTAAGCCGCGCGCCTGTCAAGTAGTGTCCGGGCTAGGGTTAGGGATAGGTTGAAAATAACACCTAGACATTTTGGGATGCCTTGGTTGTGTTTAGGGTTGCATTTGAAATTCTGGGTGAGTGTTGTTTTCTTGTTTCCTCGAAATAGAATATTGGCCCAATTTTGTGATTTTTGCTAAGCCGCGCGCCTGTCAAATAGTGTCCGGGCTATAGTTAGGGTTAGGTTGAAAATAACACCTAGACATTTTGGGATGCCTTGGTTGTGTTTAGGGTTGCATTTGAAATTCTGGGTGAGTGTTGTTTTCTTGTTTTCTCGAAAAACAAATTAGGCCCAATTTTGTGATTTTTGCTAAGCCGCGCGCCTGTCAAGTAGTGTCCGGGCTAGGGTTAGGGTTAGGTTGAAAATAACACCTAGACATTTTGGGATGCCTTGGTTGTGTTTAGGGTTGCATTTGAAATTCTGGGTTAGTGTTGTTTTCTTGTTTCCTCGAAATAGAATATTGGCCCAATTTTGTGATTTTTGCTAAGCCGCGCGCCTGTCAAATAGTGTCCGGGCTATAGTTAGGGTTAGGTTGAAAATAACACCTAGACATTTTGGGATGCCTTGGTTGTGTTTGGGGTTGCATTTGAAATTCTGGATGAGTGTTGTTTTCTTGTTTCCTCGAAATAAAATTTGGCCCAATTTTGTTATTTTTGCTAAGCCGCGCGCCTGTCAAGTAGTGTCCGGGCTAGGGTTAGGGTTAGGTTGAAAATAACACCTAGACATTTTGGGATGCCTTGGTTGTGTTTAGGGTTGCATTTGAAATTCTGGGTGAGTGTTGTTTTCTTGTTTTCTCGAAAAACAAATTAGGCCCAATTTTGTGATTTTTGCTAAGCCGCGCGCCTGTCAAGTAGTGTCCGGGCTAGGGTTAGGGTTAGGTTGAAAATAACACCTAGACATTTTGGGATGCCTTGGTTGTGTTTAGGGTTGCATTTTATATTCTGGGTGAGTGTTGTTTTCTTGTTTCCTCGAAATAGAATTTTGGCCCAATTTTGTGATTTTTGCTAAGCCGCGCGCCTGTCAAATAGTGTCCGGGCTAGGGTTAGGGTTTGGTTGAAAATGACACCTAGACATTTTGGGATGCCTTGGTTGTGTTTAGGGTTGCATTTGAAATTCTGGGTGAGTGTTGTTTTCTTGTTTTCTCGAGAAACAAATTTGGCCCAATTTTGTGATTTTTGCTAAGCCGCGCGCCTGTCAAATAGTGTCCGGGCTAGGGTTAGGGTTAGGTTGAAAATAACACCTAGACATTTTGGGATGCCTTGGTTGTGTTTAGGGTTGCATTTGAAATTCTGGGTGAGTGTTGTTTTCTTGTTTCCTCGAAATAGAATATTGGCCCAATTTTGTTCTTTTTGCTAAGCCGCGCGCCTGTCAAGTAGTGTCCGGGCTAGGGTTAGGGTTAGGTTGAAAATAACACCTAGACATTTTGGGATGCCTTGGTTGTGTTTAGGGTTGCATTTGAAATTCTGGGTGAGTGTTGTTTTCTTGTTTCCTCGAAATAGAATTTTGGCCCAATTTTGTGATTTTTGCTAAGCCGCGCGCCTGTCAAATAGTGTCCGGGCTAGGGTTAGGGTTTGGTTGAAAATAACACCTAGACATTTTGGGATGCCTTGGTTGTGTTTAGGGTTGCATTTGAAATTCTGGGTGAGTGTTGTTTTCTAATTTCCTCAAGAAACAAATTTGGCCCAATTTTGTGATTTTTGCTAAGCCGCGCGCCTGTCAAGTAGTGTCCGGGCTAGGGTTAGGGTTAGGTTGAAAATAACACCTAGAGATTTTGGGATGCCTTGGTTGTGTTTAGGGTTGCATTTGAAATTCTGGGTGAGTGTTGTTTTCTTGTTTCCTCGAAATAGAATATTGGCCCAATTTTGTTATTTTTGCTAAGCCGCGCGCCTGTCAAGTAGTGTCCGGGCTAGGGTTAGGGTTAGGTTGAAAATAACACCTAGACATTTTGGGATACCTTGGTTGTGTTTAGGGTTGCATTTGATATTCTGGGTGAGTGTTGTTTTCTTGTTTCCTCTAAATAGAATTTTGGTCCAATTTTGTGATTTTTGCTAAGCCGCGCGCCTGTCAAATAGTGTCCGGGCTAGGGTTAGGGTTAGGTTGAAAATAACACCTAGACATTTTGGGATGCCTTGGTTGTGTTTAGGGTTGCATTTGAAATTCTGGGTGAGTGTTGTTTTCTTGTTTCCTCGAAATAGAATATTGGCCCAATTTTGTGATTTTTGCTAAGCCGCGCGCCTGTCAAATAGTGTCCGGGCTAGGGTTAGGGTTAGGTTGAAAATAACACCTAGACATTTTGGGATGCCTTGGTTGTGTTTAGGGTTGCATTTGAAATTCTGGGTGAGTGTTGTTTTCTTGTTTCCTCGAAATAGAATATTGGCCCAATTTTGTGATTTTTGCTAAGCCGCGCGCCTGTCAAATAGTGTCCGGGCTATAGTTAGGGTTAGGTTGAAAATAACACCTAGACATTTCGGGATGCCTTGGTTGTGTTTGGGGTTGCATTTGAAATTCTGGATGAGTGTTGTTTTCTTGTTTCCTCGAAATAAAATTTGGCCCAATTTAGTTATTTTTGCTAAGCCGCGCGCCTGTCAAGTAGTGTCCGGGCTAGGGTTAGGGTTAGGTTGAAAATAACACCTAGACATTTTGGGATGCCTTGGTTGTGTTTAGGGTTGCATTTGAAATTCTGGGTGAGTGTTGTTTTCTTGTTTTCTCGAAAAACAAATTAGGCCCAATTTTGTGATTTTTGCTAAGCCGCGCGCCTGTCAAGTAGTGTCCGGGCTAGGGTTAGGGTTAGGTTGAATATAACACCTAGACATTTTGGGATGCCTTGGTTGTGTTTAGGGTTGCATTTGATATTCTGGGTGAGTGTTGTTTTCTTGTTTCCTCGAAATAGAATTTTGGCCCAATTTTGTGATTTTTGCTAAGCCGCGCGCCTGTCAAGTAGTGTCCGGGCTAGGGTTAGGGTTAGGTTGAAAATAACACCTAGACATTTTGGGATACCTTGGTTGTGTTTAGGGTTGCATTTGATATTCTGGGTGAGTGTTGTTTTCTTGTTTCCTCTAAATAGAATTTTGGCCCAATTTTGTGATTTTTGCTAAGCCGCGCGCCTGTCAAATAGTGTCCGGGCTAGGGTTAGGGTTAGGTTGAAAATAACACCTAGACATTTTGGGATGCCTTGGTTGTGTTTAGGGTAGCATTTGAAATTCTGGGTGAGTGTTGTTTTCTTGTTTCCTCGAAATAGAATATTGGCCCAATTTTGTGATTTTTGCTAAGCCGCGCGCCTGTCAAATAGTGTCCGGGCTATAGTTAGGGTTAGGTTGAAAATAACACCTAGACATTTCGGGATGCCTTGGTTGTGTTTGGGGTTGCATTTGAAATTCTGGATGAGTGTTGTTTTCTTGTTTCCTCGAAATAAAATTTGGCCCAATTTAGTTATTTTTGCTAAGCCGCGCGCCTGTCAAGTAGTGTCCGGGCTAGGGTTAGGGTTAGGTTGAAAATAACACCTAGACATTTTGGGATGCCTTGGTTGTGTTTAGGGTTGCATTTGAAATTCTGGGTGAGTGTTGTTTTCTTGTTTTCTCGAAA
The DNA here is from genome assembly GCF_040954835.1 of Lepisosteus oculatus. NCBI lineage: Eukaryota > Metazoa > Chordata > Actinopteri > Semionotiformes > Lepisosteidae > Lepisosteus > Lepisosteus oculatus. Next base: position 84,384 of record NW_027168414.1, on the reverse strand, counting down.
AACAAATTAGGCCCAATTTTGTGATTTTTGCTAAGCCGCGCGCCTGTCAAGTAGTGTCCGGGCTAGGGTTAGGGTTAGGTTGAATATAACACCTAGACATTTTGGGATGCCTTGGTTGTGTTTAGGGTTGCATTTGATATTCTGGGTGAGTGTTGTTTTCTTGTTTCCTCGAAATAGAATTTTGGCCCAATTTTGTGATTTTTGCTAAGCCGCGCGCCTGTCAAGTAGTGTCCGGGCTAGGGTTAGGGTTAGGTTGAAAATAACACCTAGACATTTTGGGATGCCTTGGTTGTGTTTAGGGTTGCATTTGAAATTCTGGGTGAGTGTTGTTTTCTTGTTTCCTCGAAATAGAATATTGGCCCAATTTTGTTATTTTTGCTAAGCCGCGCGCCTGTCAAGTAGTGTCCGGGCTAGGGTTAGGGTTAGGTTGAAAATAACACCTAGACATTTTGGGATGCCTTGGTTGTGTTTAGGGTTGCATTTGAAATTCTGGGTGAGTGTTGTTTTCTTGTTTCCTCGAAATAGAATTTTGGCCCAATTTTGTGATTTTTGCTAAGCCGCGCGCCTGTCAAATAGTGTCCGGGCTAGGGTTAGGGTTTGGTTGAAAATAACACCTAGACATTTTGGGATGCCTTGGTTGTGTTTAGGGTTGCATTTGAAATTCTGGGTGAGTGTTGTTTTCTTGTTTCCTCAAGAAACAAATTTGGCCCAATTTTGTGATTTTTGCTAAGCCGCGCGCCTGTCAAGTAGTGTCCGGGCTAGGGTTAGGGTTAGGTTGAAAATAACACCTAGACATTTTGGGATGCCTTGGTTGTGTTTAGGGTTGCATTTGAAATTCTGGGTGAGTGTTGTTTTCTTGTTTCCTCGAAATAGAATATTGGCCCAATTTTGTGATTTTTGCTAAGCCGCGCGCCTGTCAAGTAGTGTCCGGGCTAGGGTTAGGGTTAGGTTGAAAATAACACCTAGACATTTTGGGATGCCTTGGTTGTGTTTAGGGTTGCATTTGATATTCTGGGTGAGTGTTGTTTTCTTGTTTCCTCTAAATAGAATTTTGGCCCAATTTTGTGATTTTTGCTAAGCCGCGCGCCTGTCAAATAGTGTCCGGGCTAGGGTTAGGGTTAGGTTGAAAATAACACCTAGACATTTTGGGATGCCTTGGTTGTGTTTAGGGTTGCATTTGAAATTCTGGGTGAGTGTTGTTTTCTTGTTTCCTCGAAATAGAATATTGGCCCAATTTTGTGATTTTTGCTAAGCCGCGCGCCTGTCAAATAGTGTCCGGGCTAGGGTTAGGGTTAGGTTGAAAATAACACCTAGACATTTTGGGATGCCTTGGTTGTGTTTGGGGTTGCATTTGAAATTCTGGATGAGTGTTGTTTTCTTGTTTCCTCGAAATAAAATTTGGCCCAATTTTGTTATTTTTGCTAAGCCGCGCGCCTGTCAAGTAGTGTCCGGGCTAGGGTTAGGGTTAGGTTGAAAATAACACCTAGACATTTTGGGATGCCTTGGTTGTGTTTAGGGTTGCATTTGAAATTCTGGGTGAGTGTTGTTTTCTTGTTTTCTCGAAAAACAAATTAGGCCCAATTTTGTGATTTTTGCTAAGCCGCGCGCCTGTCAAGTAGTGTCCGGGCTAGGGTTAGGGTTAGGTTGAAAATAACACCTAGACATTTTGGGATGCCTTGGTTGTGTTTAGGGTTGCATTTAATATTCTGGGTGAGTGTTGTTTTCTTGTTTCCTCGAAATAGAATTTTGGCCCAATTTTGTGATTTTTGCTAAGCCGCGCGCCTGTCAAATAGTGTCTGGGCAAGGGTTAGGGTTTGGTTGAAAATAACACCTAGACATTTTGGGATGCCTTGGTTGTGTTTAGGGTTGCATTTGAAATTCTGGGTGAGTGTTGTTTTCTTGTTTCCTCAAGAAACAAATTTGGCCCAATTTTGTGATTTTTGCTAAGCCGCGCGCCTGTCAAGTAGTGTCCGGGCTAGGGTTAGGGTTAGGTTGAAAATAACACCTAGAGATTTTGGGATGCCTTGGTTGTGTTTAGGGTTGCATTTGAAATTCTGGGTGAGTGTTGTTTTCTTGTTTCCTCGAAATAGAATATTGGCCCAATTTTGTTATTTTTGCTAAGCCGCGCGCCTGTCAAGTAGTGTCCGGGCTAGGGTTAGGGTTAGGTTGAAAATAACACCTAGACATTTTGGGATACCTTGGTTGTGTTTAGGGTTGCATTTGATATTCTGGGTGAGTGTTGTTTTCTTGTTTCCTCGAAATAGAATTTTGGCCCAATTTTGTGATTTTTGCTAAGCCGCGCGCCTGTCAAATAGTGTCCGGGCTAGGGTTAGGGTTAGGTTGAAAATAACACCTAGACATTTTGGGATGCCTTGGTTGTGTTTAGGGTTGCATTTGAAATTCTGGGTGAGTGTTGTTTTCTTGTTTCCTCGAAATAGAATATTGGCCCAATTTTGTGATTTTTGCTAAGCCGCGCGCCTGTCAAATAGTGTCCGGGCTATAGTTAGGGTTAGGTTGAAAATAACACCTAGACATTTTGGGATGCCTTGGTTGTGTTTGGGGTTGCATTTGAAATTCTGGATGAGTGTTGTTTTCTTGTTTCCTCGAAATAAAATTTGGCCCAATTTAGTTATTTTTGCTAAGCCGCGCGCCTGTCAAGTAGTGTCCGGGCTAGGGTTAGGGTTAGGTTGAAAATAACACCTAGACATTTTGGGATGCCTTGGTTGTGTTTAGGGTTGCATTTGAAATTCTGGGTGAGTGTTGTTTTCTTGTTTTCTCGAAAAACAAATTAGGCCCAATTTTGTGATTTTTGCTAAGCCGCGCGCCTGTCAAGTAGTGTCCGGGCTAGGGTTAGGGTTAGGTTGAATATAACACCTAGACATTTTGGGATGCCTTGGTTGTGTTTAGGGTTGCATTTGATATTCTGGGTGAGTGTTGTTTTCTTGTTTCCTCGAAATAGAATTTTGGCCCAATTTTGTGATTTTTGCTAAGCCGCGCGCCTGTCAAGTAGTGTCCGGGCTAGGGTTAGGGTTAGGTTGAAAATAACACCTAGAGATTTTGGGATGCCTTGGTTGTGTTTAGGGTTGCATTTGAAATTCTGGGTGAGTGTTGTTTTCTTGTTTTCTCGAGAAACAAATTTGGCCCAATTTTGTGATTTTTGCTAAGCCGCGCGCCTGTCAAATAGTGTCCGGGCTAGGGTTAGGGTTAGGTTGAAAATAACACCTAGACATTTTGGGATGCCTTGGTTGTGTTTAGGGTTGCATTTGAAATTCTGGGTGAGTGTTGTTTTCTTGTTTCCTCGAAATAGAATTTTGGCCCAATTTTGTGATTTTTGCTAAGCCGCGCGCCTGTCAAATAGTGTCCGGGCTAGGGTTAGGGTTTGGTTGAAAATAACACCTAGACATTTTGGGATGCCTTGGTTGTGTTTAGGGTTGCATTTGAAATTCTGGGTGAGTGTTGTTTTCTTGTTTCCTCGAGAAAAAAATTTGGCCCAATTTTGTTATTTTTGCTAAGCCGCGCGCCTGTCAAGTAGTGTCCGGGCTAGGGTTAGGGTTAGGTTGAAAATAACACCTAGACATTTTGGGATGCCTTGGTTGTGTTTAGGGTTGCATTTGAAATTCTGGGTGAGTGTTGTTTTCTTGTTTCCTCGAAATAGAATTTTGGCCCAATTTTGTGATTTTTGCTAAGCCGCGCGCCTGTCAAATAGTGTCCGGGTTAGGGTTAGGGTTTGGTTGAAAATAACACCTAGACATTTTGGGATGCCTTGGTTGTGTTTAGGGTTGCATTTGAAATTCTGGGTGAGTGTTGTTTTCTTGTTTCCTCGAGAAAAAAATTTGGCCCAATTTTGTGATTTTTGCTAAGCCGCGCGCCTGTCAAGTAGTGTCCGGGCTAGGGTTAGGGTTAGGTTGAAAATAACACCTAGACATTTTGGGATGCCTTGGTTGTGTTTAGGGTTGCATTTGAAATTCTGGGTGAGTGTTGTTTTCTTGTTTCCTCGAGAAAAAAATTTGGCCCAATTTTATGATTTTTGCTAAGCCGGGCGCCTGTCAAGTAGTGTCTGGGCTAGGGTTAGGGTTAGGTTGAAAATAACACCTAGACATTTAGGGATGCCTTGGTTGTGTTTAGGGTTGCATTTGAAATTCTGGGTGAGTGTTGTTTTCTTGTTTCCTCAAAATAGAATTTTGGCCCAATTTTGTGATTTTTGCTAAGCCGCGAGCCTGTCAAATAGTGTCCGGGCTAGGGTTAGGGTTAGGTCGAAAATAACACCTAGACATTTTGGGATGCCTTGGTTGTGTTTGGGGTTGCATTTGAAATTCTGGATGAGTGTTGTTTTCTTGTTTCCTCGAAATAAAATTTGGCCCAATTTTGTTATTTTTGCTAAGCCGCGCGCCTGTCAAGTAGTGTCCGGGCTAGGGTTAGGGTTAGGTTGAAAATAACACCTAGACATTTTGGGATGCCTTGGTTGTGTTTAGGGTTGCATTTGAAATTCTGGGTGAGTGTTGTTTTCTTGTTTCCTCGAAATAGAATTTTGGCCCAATTTTGTGATTTTTGCTAAGCCGCGCGCCTGTCAAGTAGTGTCCGGGCTAGGGTTAGGGTTAGGTTGAAAATAACACCTAGACATTTTGGGATGCCTTGGTTGTGTTTAGGGTTGCATTTGAAATTCTGGGTGAGTGTTGTTTTCTTGTTTCCTCGAAATAGAATTTTGGCCCAATTGTGTTATTTTTGCTAAGTCGCGCGCCTGTCAAGTAGTGTCCGGGCTAGGGTTAGGGTTAGGTTGAAAATAACACCTAGACATTTTCGGATGCCTTGGTTGTGTTTAGGGTTGCATTTGAAATTCTGGGTGAGTGTTGTTTTCTTGTTTCCTCGAAATAGAATTTTGGCCCAATTTTGTGATTTTTGCTAAGCCGCGCGCCTGTCAAGTAGTGTCCGGGCTAGGGTTAGGTGTAGGTTGAAAATAACACCTAGACATTTTGGGATTCCTTGGTTGTGTTTAGGATTGCATTTGAAATTCTGGGTGAGTGTTGTTTTCTTGTTTCCTCGTAATAGAATTTTGACCCAATTTTGTGATTTTTGCTAAGCCGCGCGCCTGTCAAATAGTGTCCGGGCTAGGGTTAGGGTTTGGTTGAAAATAACACCTAGACATTTTGGGATGCTTTGGTTGTGTTTAGGGTTGCATTTTATAATCTGGACGAGTGTTGTTTTCTTGTTTCCTCGAAATAGAATTTGGCCCAATTTTGTGATTTTTGCTAAGCCGCGACCCTGTCAAATAGTGTCCTGGCTAGGGTTAGGGTTAGGTTGAAAATAACACCTAGACATTTTGGGATGCCTTGGTTGTGTTTAGGGTTGCATTTGAAATTCTGAGTGAGTATTGTTTTCTTGTTTCTCGAAAAACAAATTAGGCCCAATTTTGTGATTTTTGCTAAGCCGCGCGCCTGTCAAGTAGTGTCCGGGCTAGGGTTAGGGTTAGGTTGAAAATAACACCTAGACATTTTGGGATGCCTTGGTTGTGTTTAGGGTTGCATTTGAAATTCTGGGTGAGTGTTGTTTTCTTGTTTCCTCGAAATAGAATATTGGCCCAATTTTGTTATTTTTGCTAAGCCGCGCGCCTGTCAAATAGTGTCCGGGCTAGGGTTAGGGTTAGGTTGAAAATAACACCTAGACATTTTGGGATGCCTTGGTTGTGTTTAGGGTTGCATTTGATATTCTGGGTGAGTGTTGTTTTCTTGTTTCCTCTAAATAGAATTTTGGCCCAATTTTGTGATTTTTGCTAAGCCGCGCGCCTGTCAAGTAGTGTCCGGGCTAGGGTTAGGGTTAGGTTGAAAATAACACCTAGACATTTTGGGATGCCTTGGTTGTGTTTAGGGTTGCATTTGAAATTCTGGGTGAGTGTTGTTTTCTTGTTTTCTCGAGAAACAAATTTGGCCCAATTTTGTGATTTTTGCTAAGCCGCGCGCCTGTCAAGTAGTGTCCGGGCTAGGGTTAGGGTTAGGTTGAAAATAACACCTAGAGATTTTGGGATGCCTTGGTTGTGTATAGGGTTGCATTTGAAATTCTGGGTGAGTGTTGTTTTCTTGTTTCCTCGAGAAAAAAATTTGGCCCAATTTTGTGATTTTTGCTAAGCCGCGCGCCTGTCAAGTAGTGTCCGGGCTAGGGTTAGGGTTAGGTTGAAAATAACACCTAGACATTTTGGGATGCCTTGGTTGTGTTTAGGGTTGCATTTGAAATTCTGGGTGAGTGTTGTTTTCTTGTTTCCTCGAGAAACAAATTTGGCCCAATTTTGTGATTTTTGCTAAGCCGCGCGCCTGTCAAGTAGTGTCCGGGCTAGGGTTAGGGTTTGGTTGAAAATAACACCTAGACATTTTGGGATGCCTTGGTTGTGTTTAGGGTTGCATTTGATATTCTGGGTGAGTGTTGTTTTCTTGTTTCCTCTAAATAGAATTTTTGCCCAATTTTGTGATTTTTGCTAAGCCGCGCGCCTGTCAAGTAGTGTCCGGGCTAGGGTTAGGGTTAGGTTGAAAATAACACCTAGAGATTTTGGGATGCCTTGGTTGTGTTTAGGGTTGCATTTGAAATTCTGGGTGAGTGTTGTTTTCTTGTTTTCTCGAGAAACAAATTTGGCCCAATTTTGTGATTTTTGCTAAGCCGCGCGCCTGTCAAATAGTGTCCGGGCTAGGGTTAGGGTTAGGTTGAAAATAACACCTAGACATTTTGGGATGCCTTGGTTGTGTTTAGGTTTGCATTTGAAATTCTGGGTGAGTGTTGTTTTCTTGTTTCCTCGAGAAAAAAATACGGCCCAATTTTGTGATTTTTGCTAAGCCGCGCGCCAGTCAAGTAGTGTCCGAGCTAGGGTTAGGGTTAGGTTGAAAATAACACCTAGACATTTTGGGATGCCTTGGTTGTGTTTAGGGTTGCATTTGAAATTCTGGGTGAGTGTTGTTTTCTTGTTTCCTCGAAATAGAATTTTGGCCCAATTTTGTGATTTTTGCTAAGCCGCGCGCCTGTCAAATAGTGTCCTGGCTAGGGTTAGGGTTAGGTTGAAAATAACACCTAGACATTTTGGGATGCCTTGGTTGTGTTAAGGGTTGCATTTGAAATTCTGGGTGAGTGTTGTTTTCTTGTTTCCTCGAAATAGAATATTGGCCCAATTTTGTAATTTTTGCTAAGCCGCGCGCCTGTCAAGTAGTGTCCGGGCTAGGGTTAGGGTTAGGTTGAAAATAACACCTAGACATTTTGGGATGCCTTGGTTGTGTTTAAGGTTGCATTTGAAATTCTGGGTGAGTGTTGTTTTCTTGTTTCCTCGAAATAGAATTTTGGTCCAATTGTGTGATTTTTGCTAAGCCGCGCGCCTGTCAAGTAGTGTCCGGGCTAGGGTTAGGGTTATGTTGAAAATAACACCTAGACATTTTGGGATGCCTTGGTTGTGTTTAGGGTTGCATTTGAAATTCTGGGTGAGTGTTGTTTTCTTGTTTCCACGAAATAGAATTTTGGTCCAATTTTGTGATTTTTGCTAAGCCGCGCGCCTGTCAAATAGTGTCCTTGCTAGGGTTAGGGTTAGGTTGAAAATAACACCTAGACATTTTGGGATGTCTTGGTTGTGTTAAGGGTTGCATTTGAAATTCTGGGTGAGTGTTGTTTTCTTGTTTCCTCGAAATAGAATATTGGCCCAATTTTGTAATTTTTGCTAAGCCGCGCGCCTGTCAAGTAGTGTCCGGGCTAGGGTTAGGGTTAGGTTGAAAATAACACCTAGACATTTTGGGATGCCTTGGTTGTGTTTAAGGTTGCATTTGAAATTCTGGGTGAGTGTTGTTTTCTTGTTTCCTCGAAATAGAATTTTTGTCCAATTTTGTGATTTTTGCTAAGCCGCGCGCCTGTCAAGTAGTGTCCGGGCTAGGGTTAGGGTTAGGTTGAAAATAACACCTAGACATTTTGGGATGCCTTGGTTGTGTTTAGGGTTGCATTTGAAATTCTGGGTGAGTGTTGTTTTCTTGTTTCCACGAAATAGAATTTTGGCCCAATTTTGTTATTTTTGCTAAGCCGCGCGCCTGTCAAGTAGTGTCCGGGCTAGGGTTAGGGTTAGGTTGAAAATAACACCTAGACATTTTGGGATGCCTTGGTTGTGTTTAGGGTTGCATTTGAAATTCTGGGTGAGTGTTGTTTTCTTGTTTCCTCGAAATAGAATATTGGCCCAATTTTGTTATTTTTGCTAAGCCGCGCGCCTGTCAAGTAGTGTCCGGGCTAGGGTTAGGGTTAGGTTGAAAATAACACCTAGACATTTTGGGATGCCTTGGTTGTGTTTAGGGTTGCATTTGAAATTCTGGGTGAGTGTTGTTTTCTTGTTTCCTCGAGAAAAAAATTTGGCCCAATTTTGTGATTTTTGCTAAGCCGCGCGCCTGTCAAGTAGTGTCCGGGCTAGGGTTAGGGTTAGGTTGAAAATAACACCTAGACATTTTGGGATGCCTTGGTTGTGTTTAGGGTTGCATTTGAAATTCTGGGTGAGTGTTGTTTTCTTGTTTCCTCGAAAAAGAATTTTGGCCCAATTTTGTGATTTTTGCTAAGCCGCGCGCCTGTCAAATAGTGTCCAGGCTAGGGTTAGGGTTTGGTTGAAAATAACACCTAGACATTTTGGGATGCCTTGGTTGTGTTTAGGGTTGCATTTGAAATTCTGGGTCAGTGTTGTTTTCTTGTTTCCTCGAAATAGAATTTTGGCCCAATTGTGTTATTTTTGCTAAGTCGCGCGCCTGTCAAGTAGTGTCCGGGCTAGGGTTAGGGTTAGGTTGAAAATAACACCTAGACATTTTGGGATGCCTTGGTTGTTTTTAGGGTTGCATTTGAAATTCTGGGTGAGTGTTGTTTTCTTGTTTCCTCGAGAAAAAAATTTGGCCCAATTTTGTGATTTTTGCTAAGCCGCGCGCCAGTCAAGTAGTGTCCGGGCTAGGGTTAGGGTTAGGTTGAAAATAACACCTAGACATTTTGGGATGCCTTGGTTGTGTTTAGGGTTGCATTTGAAATTCTGGGTGAGTGTTGTTTTCTTGTTTCCTCGAGAAACAAATTTGGCCCAATTTTGTGATTTTTGCGAAGCCGCGCGCCTGTCAAGTAGTGTCCGGGCTAGGGTTAGCGTTAGGTTGAAAATAACACCTAGACATTTTGGGATGCCTTGGTTGTGTTTAGGGTTGCATTTGAAATTCTGGGTGAGTGTTGTTTTCTTGTTTTCTCGAGAAACAAATTTGGCCCAATTTTGTGATTTTTGCTAAGCCGCGCGCCTGTCAAATAGTGTCCGGGCTAGGGTTAGGGTTAGGTTGAAAATAACACCTAGACATTTTGGGATGCCTTGGTTGTGTTTAGGGTTGCATTTGAAATTCTGGGTGAGTGTTGTTTTCTTGTTTCCTCGAGAAAAAAATTTGGCCCAATTTTGTGATTTTTGCTAAGCCGCGCGCCAGTCAAGTAGTGTCCGGGCTAGGGTTAGGGTTAGGTTGAAAATAACACCTAGACATTTTGGGATGCCTTGGTTGTGTTTAGGGTTGCATTTGAAATTCTGGGTGAGTGTTGTTTTATTGTTTCCTCGAGAAACAAATTTGGCCCAATTTTGTGATTTTTGCTAAGCCGCGCGCCTGTCAAGTAGTGTCCGGGCTAGGGTTAGGGTTAGGTTGAAAATAACACCTAGACATTTTGGGATGCCTTGGTTGTGTTTAGGGTTGCATTTGAAATTCTGGGTGAGTGTTGTTTTCTTGTTTCCTCAAAATAGAATTTTGGCCCAATTTTGTGATTTTTGCTAAGCCGCGAGCCTGTCAAATAGTGTCCGGGCTAGGGTTAGGGTTAGGTCGAAAATAACACCTAGACATTTTGGGATGCCTTGGTTGTGTTTGGGGTTGCATTTGAAATTCTGGATGAGTGTTGTTTTCTTGTTTCCTCGAAATAAAATTTGGCCCAATTTTGTTATTTTTGCTAAGCCGCGCGCCTGTCAAGTAGTGTCCGGGCTAGGGTTAGGGTTAGGTTGAAAATAACACCTAGACATTTTGGGATGCCTTGGTTGTGTTTAGGGTTGCATTTGAAATTCTGGGTGAGTGTTGTTTTCTTGTTTCCTCGAAATAGAATTTTGGCCCAATTTTGTGATTTTTGCTAAGCCGCGCGCCTGTCAAGTAGTGTCCGGGCTAGGGTTAGGGTTAGGTTGAAAATAACACCTAGACATTTTGGGATGCCTTGGTTGTGTTTAGGGTTGCATTTGAAATTCTGGGTGAGTGTTGTTTTCTTGTTTCCTCGAAATAGAATTTTGGCCCAATTGTGTTATTTTTGCTAAGTCGCGCGCCTGTCAAGTAGTGTCCGGGCTAGGGTTAGGGTTAGGTTGAAAATAACACCTAGACATTTTCGGATGCCTTGGTTGTGTTTAGGGTTGCATTTGAAATTCTGGGTGAGTGTTGTTTTCTTGTTTCCTCGAAATAGAATTTTGGCCCAATTTTGTGATTTTTGCTAAGCCGCGCGCCTGTCAAGTAGTGTCCGGGCTAGGGTTAGGTGTAGGTTGAAAATAACACCTAGACATTTTGGGATTCCTTGGTTGTGTTTAGGATTGCATTTGAAATTCTGGGTGAGTGTTGTTTTCTTGTTTCCTCGTAATAGAATTTTGACCCAATTTTGTGATTTTTGCTAAGCCGCGCGCCTGTCAAATAGTGTCCGGGCTAGGGTTAGGGTTTGGTTGAAAATAACACCTAGACATTTTGGGATGCTTTGGTTGTGTTTAGGGTTGCATTTTATAATCTGGACGAGTGTTGTTTTCTTGTTTCCTCGAAATAGAATTTGGCCCAATTTTGTGATTTTTGCTAAGCCGCGACCCTGTCAAATAGTGTCCTGGCTAGGGTTAGGGTTAGGTTGAAAATAACACCTAGACATTTTGGGATGCCTTGGTTGTGTTTAGGGTTGCATTTGAAATTCTGAGTGAGTATTGTTTTCTTGTTTCTCGAAAAACAAATTAGGCCCAATTTTGTGATTTTTGCTAAGCCGCGCGCCTGTCAAGTAGTGTCCGGGCTAGGGTTAGGGTTAGGTTGAAAATAACACCTAGACATTTTGGGATGCCTTGGTTGTGTTTAGGGTTGCATTTGAAATTCTGGGTGAGTGTTGTTTTCTTGTTTCCTCGAAATAGAATATTGGCCCAATTTTGTTATTTTTGCTAAGCCGCGCGCCTGTCAAATAGTGTCCGGGCTAGGGTTAGGGTTAGGTTGAAAATAACACCTAGACATTTTGGGATGCCTTGGTTGTGTTTAGGGTTGCATTTGATATTCTGGGTGAGTGTTGTTTTCTTGTTTCCTCTAAATAGAATTTTGGCCCAATTTTGTGATTTTTGCTAAGCCGCGCGCCTGTCAAGTAGTGTCCGGGCTAGGGTTAGGGTTAGGTTGAAAATAACACCTAGACATTTTGGGATGCCTTGGTTGTGTTTAGGGTTGCATTTGAAATTCTGGGTGAGTGTTGTTTTCTTGTTTTCTCGAGAAACAAATTTGGCCCAATTTTGTGATTTTTGCTAAGCCGCGCGCCTGTCAAGTAGTGTCCGGGCTAGGGTTAGGGTTAGGTTGAAAATAACACCTAGAGATTTTGGGATGCCTTGGTTGTGTATAGGGTTGCATTTGAAATTCTGGGTGAGTGTTGTTTTCTTGTTTCCTCGAGAAAAAAATTTGGCCCAATTTTGTGATTTTTGCTAAGCCGCGCGCCTGTCAAGTAGTGTCCGGGCTAGGGTTAGGGTTAGGTTGAAAATAACACCTAGACATTTTGGGATGCCTTGGTTGTGTTTAGGGTTGCATTTGAAATTCTGGGTGAGTGTTGTTTTCTTGTTTCCTCGAGAAACAAATTTGGCCCAATTTTGTGATTTTTGCTAAGCCGCGCGCCTGTCAAGTAGTGTCCGGGCTAGGGTTAGGGTTTGGTTGAAAATAACACCTAGACATTTTGGGATGCCTTGGTTGTGTTTAGGGTTGCATTTGATATTCTGGGTGAGTGTTGTTTTCTTGTTTCCTCTAAATAGAATTTTTGCCCAATTTTGTGATTTTTGCTAAGCCGCGCGCCTGTCAAGTAGTGTCCGGGCTAGGGTTAGGGTTAGGTTGAAAATAACACCTAGAGATTTTGGGATGCCTTGGTTGTGTTTAGGGTTGCATTTGAAATTCTGGGTGAGTGTTGTTTTCTTGTTTTCTCGAGAAACAAATTTGGCCCAATTTTGTGATTTTTGCTAAGCCGCGCGCCTGTCAAATAGTGTCCGGGCTAGGGTTAGGGTTAGGTTGAAAATAACACCTAGACATTTTGGGATGCCTTGGTTGTGTTTAGGTTTGCATTTGAAATTCTGGGTGAGTGTTGTTTTCTTGTTTCCTCGAGAAAAAAATACGGCCCAATTTTGTGATTTTTGCTAAGCCGCGCGCCAGTCAAGTAGTGTCCGAGCTAGGGTTAGGGTTAGGTTGAAAATAACACCTAGACATTTTGGGATGCCTTGGTTGTGTTTAGGGTTGCATTTGAAATTCTGGGTGAGTGTTGTTTTCTTGTTTCCTCGAAATAGAATTTTGGCCCAATTTTGTGATTTTTGCTAAGCCGCGCGCCTGTCAAATAGTGTCCTGGCTAGGGTTAGGGTTAGGTTGAAAATAACACCTAGACATTTTGGGATGCCTTGGTTGTGTTAAGGGTTGCATTTGAAATTCTGGGTGAGTGTTGTTTTCTTGTTTCCTCGAAATAGAATATTGGCCCAATTTTGTAATTTTTGCTAAGCCGCGCGCCTGTCAAGTAGTGTCCGGGCTAGGGTTAGGGTTAGGTTGAAAATAACACCTAGACATTTTGGGATGCCTTGGTTGTGTTTAAGGTTGCATTTGAAATTCTGGGTGAGTGTTGTTTTCTTGTTTCCTCGAAATAGAATTTTGGTCCAATTGTGTGATTTTTGCTAAGCCGCGCGCCTGTCAAGTAGTGTCCGGGCTAGGGTTAGGGTTAGGTTGAAAATAACACCTAGACATTTTGGGATGCCTTGGTTGTGTTTAGGGTTGCATTTGAAATTCTGGGTGAGTGTTGTTTTCTTGTTTCCACGAAATAGAATTTTGGTCCAATTTTGTGATTTTTGCTAAGCCGCGCGCCTGTCAAATAGTGTCCTTGCTAGGGTTAGGGTTAGGTTGAAAATAACACCTAGACATTTTGGGATGTCTTGGTTGTGTTAAGGGTTGCATTTGAAATTCTGGGTGAGTGTTGTTTTCTTGTTTCCTCGAAATAGAATATTGGCCCAATTTTGTAATTTTTGCTAAGCCGCGCGCCTGTCAAGTAGTGTCCGGGCTAGGGTTAGGGTTAGGTTGAAAATAACACCTAGACATTTTGGGATGCCTTGGTTGTGTTTAAGGTTGCATTTGAAATTCTGGGTGAGTGTTGTTTTCTTGTTTCCTCGAAATAGAATTTTTGTCCAATTTTGTGATTTTTGCTAAGCCGCGCGCCTGTCAAGTAGTGTCCGGGCTAGGGTTAGGGTTAGGTTGAAAATAACACCTAGACATTTTGGGATGCCTTGGTTGTGTTTAGGGTTGCATTTGAAATTCTGGGTGAGTGTTGTTTTCTTGTTTCCACGAAATAGAATTTTGGCCCAATTTTGTTATTTTTGCTAAGCCGCGCGCCTGTCAAGTAGTGTCCGGGCTAGGGTTAGGGTTAGGTTGAAAATAACACCTAGACATTTTGGGATGCCTTGGTTGTGTTTAGGGTTGCATTTGAAATTCTGGGTGAGTGTTGTTTTCTTGTTTCCTCGAAATAGAATATTGGCCCAATTTTGTTATTTTTGCTAAGCCGCGCGCCTGTCAAGTAGTGTCCGGGCTAGGGTTAGGGTTAGGTTGAAAATAACACCTAGACATTTTGGGATGCCTTGGTTGTGTTTAGGGTTGCATTTGAAATTCTGGGTGAGTGTTGTTTTCTTGTTTCCTCGAGAAAAAAATTTGGCCCAATTTTGTGATTTTTGCTAAGCCGCGCGCCTGTCAAGTAGTGTCCGGGCTAGGGTTAGGGTTAGGTTGAAAATAACACCTAGACATTTTGGGATGCCTTGGTTGTGTTTAGGGTTGCATTTGAAATTCTGGGTGAGTGTTGTTTTCTTGTTTCCTCGAAAAAGAATTTTGGCCCAATTTTGTGATTTTTGCTAAGCCGCGCGCCTGTCAAATAGTGTCCAGGCTAGGGTTAGGGTTTGGTTGAAAATAACACCTAGACATTTTGGGATGCCTTGGTTGTGTTTAGGGTTGCATTTGAAATTCTGGGTCAGTGTTGTTTTCTTGTTTCCTCGAAATAGAATTTTGGCCCAATTGTGTTATTTTTGCTAAGTCGCGCGCCTGTCAAGTAGTGTCCGGGCTAGGGTTAGGGTTAGGTTGAAAATAACACCTAGACATTTTGGGATGCCTTGGTTGTTTTTAGGGTTGCATTTGAAATTCTGGGTGAGTGTTGTTTTCTTGTTTCCTCGAGAAAAAAATTTGGCCCAATTTTGTGATTTTTGCTAAGCCGCGCGCCAGTCAAGTAGTGTCCGGGCTAGGGTTAGGGTTAGGTTGAAAATAACACCTAGACATTTTGGGATGCCTTGGTTGTGTTTAGGGTTGCATTTGAAATTCTGGGTGAGTGTTGTTTTCTTGTTTCCTCGAGAAACAAATTTGGCCCAATTTTGTGATTTTTGCGAAGCCGCGCGCCTGTCAAGTAGTGTCCGGGCTAGGGTTAGCGTTAGGTTGAAAATAACACCTAGACATTTTGGGATGCCTTGGTTGTGTTTAGGGTTGCATTTGAAATTCTGGGTGAGTGTTGTTTTCTTGTTTTCTCGAGAAACAAATTTGGCCCAATTTTGTGATTTTTGCTAAGCCGCGCGCCTGTCAAATAGTGTCCGGGCTAGGGTTAGGGTTAGGTTGAAAATAACACCTAGACATTTTGGGATGCCTTGGTTGTGTTTAGGGTTGCATTTGAAATTCTGGGTGAGTGTTGTTTTCTTGTTTCCTCGAGAAAAAAATTTGGCCCAATTTTGTGATTTTTGCTAAGCCGCGCGCCAGTCAAGTAGTGTCCGGGCTAGGGTTAGGGTTAGGTTGAAAATAACACCTAGACATTTTGGGATGCCTTGGTTGTGTTTAGGGTTGCATTTGAAATTCTGGGTGAGTGTTGTTTTATTGTTTCCTCGAGAAACAAATTTGGCCCAATTTTGTGATTTTTGCTAAGCCGCGCGCCTGTCAAGTAGTGTCCGGGCTAGGGTTAGGGTTAGGTTGAAAATAACACCTAGACATTTTGGGATGCCTTGGTTGTGTTTAGGGTTGCATTTGAAATTCTGGGTGAGTGTTGTTTTCTTGTTTCCTCGAAATAGAATTTTGGCCCAATTTTGTGATTTTTGCTAAGCCGCGCGCCTGTCAAATAGTGTCCGGGCTAGGGTTAGGGTTTGGTTGAAAATAACACCTAGACATTTTGGGATGCTTTGGTTGTGTTTAGGGTTGCATTTGAAATTCTGGGTGAGTGTTGTTTTCTTGTTTCCTCGAAATAGAATTTTGGCCCAATTGTGTTATTTTTGCTAAGTCGCGCGCCTGTCAAGTAGTGTCCGGGCTAGGGTTAGGGTTAGGTTGAAAATAACACCTAGACATTTTGGGATGCCTTGGTTGTGTTTAGGGTTGCATTTGAAATTCTGGGTGAGTGTTGTTTTCTTGTTTCCTCGAAATAGAATTTTGGCCCAATTTTGTTATTTTTGCTAAGCCGCGCGCCTGTCAAGTAGTGTCCGGGCTAGGGTTAGGGTTAGGTTGAAAATAACACCTAGACATTTTGGGATGCCTTGGTTGTGTTTAGGGTTGCATTTGACATTCTGGGTGAGTGTTGTTTTCTTGTTTCCACGAAATAGAATTTTGGCCCAATTTTGTTATTTTTGCTAAGCCGCGCGCTTGTCAAGTAGTGTCCGGGCTAGGGTTAGGGTTAGGTTGAAAATAACACCTGAACATTTTGGAATGCCTTGGTTGTGTTTAGGGTTGCATTTGAAATTCTGGGTGAGTGTTGTTTTCTTGTTTCCTCGAAATAGAATTTTGGCCCAATTGTGTGATTTTTGCTAAGCCGCGCGCCTGTCAAATAGTGTCCGGGCTAGGGTTAGGGTTTGGTTGAAAATAACACCTAGACATTTTGGGATGCCTTGGTTGTGTTTAGGGTTGCATTTGACATTCTGGGTGAGTGTTGTTTTCTTGTTTCCACGAAATAGAATTTTGGCCCAATTTTGTGATTTTTGCTAAGCCGCGCGCCTGTCAAGTAGTGTCCGGGCTAGGGTTAGGGTTAGGTTGAAAATAACACCTAGACATTTTGGGATGCCTTGGTTGTGTTTAGGGTTGCATTTGAAATTCTGGGTGAGTGTTGTTTTCTTGTTTCCTCGTAACAGAAATTTGGCCCAATTTTGTAATTTTTGCTAAGCCGCGCGCCTGTCAAATAGTGTCCGGGCTAGGGTTAGGGTTTGGTTGAAAATAACACCTAGACATTTTGGGATGCCTTGGTTGTGTTTAGGGTTGCATTTGAAATTCTGGGTGAGTGTTGTTTTCTTGTTTCCTCGAAATAGAATTTTTGCCAATTGTGTTATTTTTGCTAAGTCGCGCGCCTGTCAAGTAGTGTCCGGGCTAGGGTTAGGGTTAGGTTGAAAATAACACCTAGACATTTTGGGATGCCTTGGTTGTGTTTAGGGTTGCATTTGAAATTCTGGGTGAGTGTTGTTTTATTGTTTCCTCGAGAAACAAATTTGGCCCAATTTTGTGATTTTTGCTAAGCCGCGCGCCTGTCAAGTAGTGTCCGGGCTAGGGTTAGCGTTAGGTTGAAAATAACACCTAGACATTTTGGGATGCCTTGGTTGTGTTTAGGGTTGCATTTGAAATTCTGGGTGAGCGTTGTTTTCTTGTTTCCTCGAAATAGAATTTTGGCCCAATTGTGTTATTTTTGCTAAGTCGCGCGCCTGTCAAGTAGTGTCCGGGCTAGGGTTAGGGTTAGGTTGAAAATAACACCTAGACATTTTGGGATGCCTTGGTTGTGTTTAGGGTTGCATTTGAAATTCTGGGTGAGTGTTGTTTTCTTGTTTCCTCGAAATAGAATTTTTGCCCAATTTGCGCCTGTCAAGTAGTGTCCGGGCTAGGGTTAGGGTTAGGTTGAAAATAACACCTAGACATTTTGGGATGCCTTGGTTGTGTTTAGGGTTGCATTTGACATTCTGGGTGAGTGTTGTTTTCTTGTTTCCACGAAATAGAATTTTGGCCCAATTTTGTTATTTTTGCTAAGCCGCGCGCCTGTCAAGTAGTGTCCGGGCTAGGGTTAGGGTTAGGTTGAAAATAACACCTAGACATTTTGGGATGCCTTGGTTGTGTTTAGGGTTGCATTTGAAATTCTGGGTGAGTGTTGTTTTATTGTTTCCTCGAGAAACAAATTTGGCCCAATTTTGTGATTTTTGCTAAGCCGCGCGCCTGTCAAGTAGTGTCCGGGCTAGGGTTAGCGTTAGGTTGAAAATAACACCTAGACATTTTGGGATGCCTTGGTTGTGTTTAGGGTTGCATTTGAAATTCTGGGTGAGCGTTGTTTTCTTGTTTCCTCGAAATAGAATTTTGGCCCAATTGTGTTATTTTTGCTAAGTCGCGCGCCTGTCAAGTAGTGTCCGGGCTAGGGTTAGGGTTAGGTTGAAAATAACACCTAGACATTTTGGGATGCCTTGGTTGTGTTTAGGGTTGCATTTGAAATTCTGGGTGAGTGTTGTTTTCTTGTTTCCTCGAAATAGAATTTTTGCCCAATTTGCGCCTGTCAAGTAGTGTCCGGGCTAGGGTTAGGGTTAGGTTGAAAATAACACCTAGACATTTTGGGATGCCTTGGTTGTGTTTAGGGTTGCATTTGACATTCTGGGTGAGTGTTGTTTTCTTGTTTCCACGAAATAGAATTTTGGCCCAATTTTGTTATTTTTGCTAAGCCGCGCGCCTGTCAAGTAGTGTCCGGGCTAGGGTTAGGGTTAGGTTGAAAATAACACCTAGACATTTTGGGATGCCTTGGTTGTGTTTAGGGTTGCATTTGAAATTCTGGGTGAGTGTTGTTTTCTTGTTTCCTCGAAATAGAATTTTGGCCCAATTGTGTGATTTTTGCTAAGCCGCGCGCCTGTCAAATAGTGTCCGGGCTAGGGTTAGGGTTAGGTTGAAAATAACACCTAGACATTTTGGGATGCCTTGGTTGTGTTTAGGGTTGCATTTGACATTCTGGGTGAGTGTTGTTTTCTTGTTTCCACGAAATAGAATTTTGGCCCAATTTTGTGATTTTTGCTAAGCCGCGCGCCTGTCAAATAGTGTCCGGGCTAGGGTTAGGGTTTGGTTGAAAATAACACCTAGACATTTTGGGATGCCTTGGTTGTGTTTAGGGTTGCATTTGATATTCTGGGTGAGTGTTGTTTTCTTGTTTCCTCGAAATAGAATATTGGCCCAATTTTGTTATTTTTGCTAAGCCACGCGACTGTCAAGTAGTGTCCGGGCTAGGGTTAGGGTTAGGTTGAAAATAACACCTAGACATTTTGGGATGCCTTGGTTGTGTTTAGGGTTGCATTTGATATTCTGGGTGAGTGTTGTTTTCTTGTTTCCTCTAAATAGAATTTTGGCCCAATTGTGTGATTTTTGCTAAGCCGCGCGCCTGTCAAATAGTGTCCGGGCTAGGGTTAGGGTTTGGTTGAAAATAACACCTAGACATTTTGGGATGCCTTGGTTGTGTTTAGGGTTGCATTTGACATTCTGGGTGAGTGTTGTTTTCTTGTTTCCACGAAATAGAATTTTGGCCCAATTTTGTGATTTTTGCTAAGCCGCGCGCCTGTCAAGTAGTGTCCGGGCTAGGGTTAGGGTTAGGTTGAAAATAACACCTAGACATTTTGGGATGCCTTGGTTGTGTTTAGGGTTGCATTTGAAATTCTGGGTGAGTGTTGTTTTCTTGTTTCCTCGTAATAGAAATTTGGCCCAATTTTGTGATTTTTGCTAAGGCGCGCGCCTGTCAAATAGTGTCCGGGCTAGGGTTAGGGTTTGGTTGAAAATAACACCTAGACATTTTGGGATGCCTTGGTTGTGTTTAGGGTTGCATTTGAAATTCTGGGTGAGTGTTGTTTTATTGTTTCCTCGAGAAACAAATTTGGCCCAATTTTGTGATTTTTGCTAAGCCGCGCGCCTGTCAAGTAGTGTCCGGGCTAGGGTTAGCGTTAGGTTGAAAATAACACCTAGACATTTTGGGATGCCTTGGTTGTGTTTAGGGTTGCATTTGAAATTCTGGGTGAGTGTTGTTTTCTTGTTTCCTCGAAATAGAATTTTGGCCCAATTTTGTGATTTTTGCTAAGCCGCGCGCCTGTCAAATAGTGTCCGGGCTAGGGTTAGGGTTAGGTTGAAAATAACACCTAGACATTTTGGGATGCCTTGGTTGTGTTTAGGGTTGCATTTGAAATTCTGGGTGAGTGTTGTTTTCTTGTTTCCTCGAAATAGAATTTTGGCCCAATTGTGTTATTTTTGCTAAGTCGCGCGCCTGTCAAGTAGTGTCCGGGCTAGGGTTAAGGTCAGGTTGAAAATAACACCTAGACATTTTGGGATGCCTGTGTTGTGTTTAGGGTTGCATTTGAAATTCTGGGTGAGTGTTGTTTTCTTGTTTCCTCGAAATAGAATTTTTGCCCAATTTTGTGATTTTTGCTAAGCCGCGCGCCTGTCAAGTAGTGTCCGGGCTAGGGTTAGGGTTAGGTTGAAAATAACACCTAGACATTTTGGGATGCCTTGGTTGTGTTTAGGGTTGCATTTGATATTCTGGGTGAGTGTTGTTTTCTTGTTTCCTCTAAATAGAATTTTGGCCCAATTGTGTGATTTTTGCTAAGCCGCGCGCCTGTCAAATAGTGTCCGGGCTAGGGTTAGGGTTTGGTTGAAAATAACACCTAGACATTTTGGGATGCCTTGGTTGTGTTTAGGGTTGCATTTGACATTCTGGGTGAGTGTTGTTTTCTTGTTTCCACGAAATAGAATTTTGGCCCAATTTTGTGATTTTTGCTAAGCCGCGCGCCTGTCAAGTAGTGTCCGGGCTAGGGTTAGGGTTAGGTTGAAAATAACACCTAGACATTTTGGGATGCCTTGGTTGTGTTTAGGGTTGCATTTGAAATTCTGGGTGAGTGTTGTTTTCTTGTTTCCTCGTAATAGAAATTTGGCCCAATTTTGTGATTTTTGCTAAGCCGCGCGCCTGTCAAATAGTGTCCGGGCTAGGGTTAGGGTTTGGTTGAAAATAACACCTAGACATTTTGGGATGCCTTGGTTGTGTTTAGGGTTGCATTTGAAATTCTGGGTGAGTGTTGTTTTCTAATTTCCTCAAGAAACAAATTTGGCCCAATTTTGTGATTTTTGCTAAGCCGCGCGCCTGTCAATTAGTGTCCGGGCTAGGGTTAGGGTTAGGTTGAAAATAACACCTAGAGATTTTGGGATGCCTTGGTTGTGTTTAGGGTTGCATTTGAAATTCTGGGTGAGTGTTGTTTTCTTGTTTCCTCGAAATAGAATATTGGCCCAATTTTGTTATTTTTGCTAAGCCGCGCGCCTGTCAAGTAGTGTCCGGGCTAGGGTTAGGGTTAGGTTGAAAATAACACCTAGACATTTTGGGATACCTTGGTTGTGTTTAGGGTTGCATTTGATATTCTGGGTGAGTGTTGTTTTCTTGTTTCCTCTAAATAGAATTTTGGCCCAATTTTGTGATTTTTGCTAAGCCGCGCGCCTGTCAAATAGTGTCCGGGCTAGGGTTAGGGTTAGGTTGAAAATAACACCTAGACATTTTGGGATGCCTTGGTTGTGTTTAGGGTTGCATTTGAAATTCTGGGTGAGTGTTGTTTTCTTGTTTCCTCGAAATAGAATATTGGCCCAATTTTGTGATTTTTGCTAAGCCGCGCGCCTGTCAAATAGTGTCCGGGCTAGGGTTAGGGTTAGGTTGAAAATAACACCTAGACATTTTGGGATGCCTTGGTTGTGTTTAGGGTTGCATTTGAAATTCTGGGTGAGTGTTGTTTTCTTGTTTTCTCGAAAAACAAATTAGGCCCAATTTTGTGATTTTTGCTAAGCCGCGCGCCTGTCAAGTAGTGTCCGGGCTAGGGTTAGGGTTAGGTTGAATATAACACCTAGACATTTTGGGATGCCTTGGTTGTGTTTAGGGTTGCATTTGATATTCTGGGTGAGTGTTGTTTTCTTGTTTCCTCGAAATAGAATTTTGGCCCAATTTTGTGATTTTTGCTAAGCCGCGCGCCTGTCAAGTAGTGTCCGGGCTAGGGTTAGGGTTAGGTTGAAAATAACACCTAGACATTTTGGGATGCCTTGGTTGTGTTTAGGGTTGCATTTGAAATTCTGGGTGAGTGTTGTTTCTTGTTTCCTCGAAATAGAATATTGGCCCAATTTTGTTATTTTTGCTAAGCCGCGCGCCTGTCAAGTAGTGTCCGGGCTAGGGTTAGGGTTAGGTTGAAAATAACACCTAGACATTTTGGGATGCCTTGGTTGTGTTTAGGGTTGCATTTGAAATTCTGGGTGAGTGTTGTTTTCTTGTTTCCTCGAAATAGAATTTTGGCCCAATTTTGTGATTTTTGCTAAGCCGCGCGCCTGTCAAATAGTGTCCGGGCTAGGGTTAGGGTTTGGTTGAAAATAACACCTAGACATTTTGGGATGCCTTGGTTGTGTTTAGGGTTGCATTTGAAATTCTGGGTGAGTGTTGTTTTCTTGTTTCCTCAAGAAACAAATTTGGCCCAATTTTGTGATTTTTGCTAAGCCGCGCGCCTGTCAAGTAGTGTCCGGGCTAGGGTTAGGGTTAGGTTGAAAATAACACCTAGAGATTTTGGGATGCCTTGGTTGTGTTTAGGGTTGCATTTGAAATTCTGGGTGAGTGTTGTTTTCTTGTTTTCTCGAGAAACAAATTTGGCCCAATTTTGTGATTTTTGCTAAGCCGCGCGCCTGTCAAGTAGTGTCCGGGCTAGGGTTAGGGTTAGGTTGAAAATAACACCTAGACATTTTGGGATGCCTTGGTTGTGTTTAGGGTTGCATTTGATATTCTGGGTGAGTGTTGTTTTCTTGTTTCCTCTAAATAGAATTTTGGCCCAATTTTGTGATTTTTGCTAAGCCGCGCGCCTGTCAAATAGTGTCCGGGCTAGGGTTAGGGTTAGGTTGAAAATAACACCTAGACATTTTGGGATGCCTTGGTTGTGTTTAGGGTTGCATTTGAAATTCTGGGTGAGTGTTGTTTTCTTGTTTCCTCGAAATAGAATATTGGCCCAATTTTGTGATTTTTGCTAAGCCGCACGCCTGTCAAATAGTGTCCGGGCTAGGGTTAGGGTTAGGTTGAAAATAACACCTATACATTTTGGGATGTCTTGGTTGTGTTTGGGGTTGCATTTGAAATTCTGGATGAGTGTTGTTTTCTTGTTTCCTCGAAATAAAATTTGGCCCAATTTTGTTATTTTTGCTAAGCCGCGCGCCTGTCAAGTAGTGTCCGGGCTAGCGTTAGGGTTAGGTTGAAAATAACACCTAGACATTTTGGGATGCCTTGGTTGTGTTTAGGGTTGCATTTGATATTCTGGGTGAGTGTTGTTTTCTTGTTTCCTCGAAATAGAATTTTGGCCCAATTTTGTGATTTTTGCTAAGCCGCGCGCCTGTCAAATAGTGTCCGGGCAAGGGTTAGGGTTTGGTTGAAAATAACACCTAGACATTTTGGGATGCCTTGGTTGTGTTTAGGGTTGCATTTGAAATTCTGGGTGAGTGTTGTTTTCTTGTTTCCTCAAGAAACAAATTTGGCCCAATTTTGTGATTTTTGCTAAGCCGCGCGCCTGTCAAGTAGTGTCCGGGCTAGGGTTAGGGTTAGGTTGAAAATAACACCTAGAGATTTTGGGATGCCTTGGTTGTGTTTAGGGTTGCATTTGAAATTCTGGGTGAGTGTTGTTTTCTTGTTTCCTCGAAATAGAATATTGGCCCAATTTTGTTATTTTTGCTAAGCCGCGCGCCTGTCAAGTAGTGTCCGGGCTAGGGTTAGGGTTAGGTTGAAAATAACACCTAGACATTTTGGGATACCTTGGTTGTGTTAAGGGTTGCATTTGATATTCTGGGTGAGTGTTGTTTTCTTGTTTCCTCTAAATAGAATTTTGGCCCAATTTTGTGATTTTTGCTAAGCCGCGCGCCTGTCAAATAGTGTCCGGGCTAGGGTTAGGGTTAGGTTGAAAATAACACCTAGACATTTTGGGATGCCTTGGTTGTGTTTAGGGTTGCATTTGAAATTCTGGGTGAGTGTTGTTTTCTTGTTTCCTCGAAATAGAATATTGGCCCAATTTTGTGATTTTTGCTAAGCCGCGCGCCTGTCAAATAGTGTCCGGGCTATAGTTAGGGTTAGGTTGAAAATAACACCTAGACATTTTGGGATGCCTTGGTTGTGTTTGGGGTTGCATTTGAAATTCTGGATGAGTGTTGTTTTCTTGTTTCCTCGAAATAAAATTTGGCCCAATTTAGTTATTTTTGCTAAGCCGCGCGCCTGTCAAGTAGTGTCCGGGCTAGGGTTAGGGTTAGGTTGAAAATAACACCTAGACATTTTGGGATGCCTTGGTTGTGTTTAGGGTTGCATTTGAAATTCTGGGTGAGTGTTGTTTTCTTGTTTTCTCGAAAAACAAATTAGGCCCAATTTTGTGATTTTTGCTAAGCCGCGCGCCTGTCAAGTAGTGTCCGGGCTAGGGTTAGGGTTAGGTTGAATATAACACCTAGACATTTTGGGATGCCTTGGTTGTGTTTAGGGTTGCATTTGATATTCTGGGTGAGTGTTGTTTTCTTGTTTCCTCGAAATAGAATTTTGGCCCAATTTTGTGATTTTTGCTAAGCCGCGCGCCTGTCAAGTAGTGTCCGGGCTAGGGTTAGGGTTAGGTTGAAAATAACACCTAGAGATTTTGGGATGCCTTGGTTGTGTTTAGGGTTGCATTTGAAATTCTGGGTGAGTGCTGTTTTCTTGTTTTCTCGAGAAACAAATTTGGCCCAATTTTGTGATTTTTGCTAAGCCGCGCGCCTGTCAAATAGTGTCCGGGCTAGGGTTAGGGTTAGGTTGAAAATAACACCTAGACATTTTGGGATGCCTTGGTTGTGTTTAGGGTTGCATTTGAAATTCTGGGTGAGTGTTGTTTTCTTGTTTTCTCGAGAAACAAATTTGGCCCAATTTTGTGATTTTTGCTAAGCCGCGCGCCTGTCAAATAGTGTCCGGGCTAGGGTTAGGGTTAGGTTGAAAATAACACCTAGACATTTTGGGATGCCTTGGTTGTGTTTAGGGTTGCATTTGAAATTCTGGGTGAGTGTTGTTTTCTTGTTTCCTCGAAATAGAATATTGGCCCAATTTTGTTATTTTTGCTAAGCCGCGCGCCTGTCAAGTAGTGTCCGGGCTAGGGTTAGGGTTAGGTTGAAAATAACACCTAGACATTTTGGGATGCCTTGGTTGTGTTTAGGGTTGCATTTGAAATTCTGGGTGAGTTTTGTTTTCTTGTTTCCTCGAAATAGAATTTTGGCCCAATTTTGTGATTTTTGCTAAGCCGCGCGCCTGTCAAATAGTGTCCGGGTTAGGGTTAGGGTTTGGTTGAAAATCACACCTAGACATTTTGGGATGCCTTGGTTGTGTTTAGGGTTGCATTTGAAATTCTGGGTGAGTGTTGTTTTCTTGTTTCCTCGAGAAAAAAATTTGGCCCAATTTTGTGATTTTTGCTAAGCCGCGCGCCTGTCAAGTAGTGTCCGGGCTAGGGTCAGGGTTAGGTTGAAAATAACACCTAGACATTTTGGGATGCCTTGGTTGTGTTTAGGGTTGCATTTGAAATTTTGGGTGAGTGTTGTTTTCTTGTTTCCTCGAGAAAAAAATTTGGCCCAATTTTATGATTTTTGCTAAGCCGCGCGCCTGTCAAGTAGTGTCTGGGCTAGGGTTAGGGTTAGGTTGAAAATAACACCTAGACATTTAGGGATGACTTGGTTGTGTTTAGGGTTGCATTTGAAATTCTGGGTGAGTGTTGTTTTCTTGTTTCCTCAAAATAGAATTTTGGCCCAATTTTGTGATTTTTGCTAAGCCGCGAGCCTGTCAAATAGTGTCCGGGCTAGGGTTAGGGTTAGGTCGAAAATAACACCTAGACATTTTGGGATGCCTTGGTTGTGTTTGGGGTTGCATTTGAAATTCTGGATGAGTGTTGTTTTCTTGTTTCCTCGAAATAAAATTTGGCCCAATTTTGTTATTTTTGCTAAGCCGCGCGCCTGTCAAGTAGTGTCCGGGCTAGGGTTAGGGTTAGGTTGAAAATAACACCTAGACATTTTGGGATGCCTTGGTTGTGTTTAGGGTTGCATTTGAAATTCTGGGTGAGTGTTGTTTTCTTGTTTCCTCTAAATAGAATTTTGGCCCAATTTTGTGATTTTTGCTAAGCCGCGCGCCTGTCAAATAGTGTCCGGGCTAGGGTTAGGGTTAGGTTGAAAATAACACCTAGACATTTTGGGATGCCTTGGTTGTGTTTAGGGTTGCATTTGAAATTCTGGGTGAGTGTTGTTTTCTTGTTTCCTCAAAATAGAATATTGGCCCAATTTTGTGATTTTTGCTAAGCCGCACGCCTGTCAAATAGTGTCCGGGCTAGGGTTAGGGTTAGGTTGAAAATAACACCTAGACATTTTGGGATGCCTTGGTTGTGTTTGGGGTTGCACTTGAAATTCTGGATGAGTGTTGTTTTCTTGTTTCCTCGAAATAAAATTTGGCCCAATTTTGTTATTTTTGCTAAGCCGCGCGCCTGTCAAGTAGTGTCCGGGCTAGGGTTAGGGTTAGGTTGAAAATAACACCTAGACATTTTGGGATGCCTTGGTTGTGTTTAGGGTTGCATTTGAAATTCTGGGTGAGTGTTGTTTTCTTGTTTTCTCGAAAAACAAATTAGGCCCAATTTTGTGATTTTTGCTAAGCCGCGCGCCTGTCAAGTAGTGTCCGGGCTAGGGTTAGGGTTAGGTTGAAAATAACACCTAGACATTTTGGGATGCCTTGGTTGTGTTTAGGGTTGCATTTGATATTCTGGGTGAGTGTTGTTTTCTTGTTTCCTCGAAATAGAATTTTGGCCCAATTTTGTGATTTTTGCTAAGCCGCGCGCCTGTCAAATAGTGTCCGGGCAAGGGTTAGGGTTTGGTTGAAAATAACACCTAGACATTTTGGGATGCCTTGGTTGTGTTTAGGGTTGCATTTGAAATTCTGGGTGAGTGTTGTTTTCTTGTTTCCTCAAGAAACAAATTTGGCCCAATTTTGTGATTTTTGCTAAGCCGCGCGCCTGTCAAGTAGTGTCCGGGCTAGGGTTAGGGTTAGGTTGAAAATAACACCTAGAGATTTTGGGATGCCTTGGTTGTGTTTAGGGTTGCATTTGAAATTCTGGGTGAGTGTTGTTTTCTTGTTTCCTCGAAATAGAATATTGGCCCAATTTTGTTATTTTTGCTAAGCCGCGCGCCTGTCAAGTAGTGTCCGGGCTAGGGTTAGGGTTAGGTTGAAAATAACACCTAGACATTTTGGGATACCTTGGTTGTGTTTAGGGTTGCATTTGATATTCTGGGTGAGTGTTGTTTTCTTGTTTCCTCTAAATAGAATTTTGGCCCAATTTTGTGATTTTTGCTAAGCCGCGCGCCTGTCAAATAGTGTCCGGGCTAGGGTTAGGGTTAGGTTGAAAATAACACCTAGACATTTTGGGATGCCTTGGTTGTGTTTAGGGTTGCATTTGAAATTCTGGGTGAGTGTTGTTTTCTTGTTTCCTCGAAATAGAATATTGGCCCAATTTTGTGATTTTTGCTAAGCCGCGCGCCTGTCAAATAGTGTCCGGGCTATAGTTAGGGTTAGGTTGAAAATAACACCTAGACATTTTGGGATGCCTTGGTTGTGTTTGGGGTTGCATTTGAAATTCTGGATGAGTGTTGTTTTCTTGTTTCCTCGAAATAAAATTTGGCCCAATTTAGTTATTTTTGCTAAGCCGCGCGCCTGTCAAGTAGTGTCCGGGCTAGGGTTAGGGTTTGGTTGAAAATAACACCTAGACATTTTGGGATGCCTTGGTTGTGTTTAGGGTTGCATTTGAAATTCTGGGTGAGTGTTGTTTTCTTGTTTCCTCAAGAAACAAATTTGGCCCAATTTTGTGATTTTTGCTAAGCCGCGCGCCTGTCAAGTAGTGTCCGGGCTAGGGTTAGGGTTAGGTTGAAAATAACACCTAGAGATTTTGGGATGCCTTGGTTGTGTTTAGGGTTGCATTTGAAATTCTGGGTGAGTGTTGTTTTCTTGTTTTCTCGAGAAACAAATTTGGCCCAATTTTGTGATTTTTGCTAAGCCGCGCGCCTGTCAAGTAGTGTCCGGGCTAGGGTTAGGGTTAGGTTGAAAATAACACCTAGACATTTTGGGATGCCTTGGTTGTGTTTAGGGTTGCATTTGATATTCTGGGTGAGTGTTGTTTTCTTGTTTCCTCTAAATAGAATTTTGGCCCAATTTTGTGATTTTTGCTAAGCCGCGCGCCTGTCAAATAGTGTCCGGGCTAGGGTTAGGGTTAGGTTGAAAATAACACCTAGACATTTTGGGATGCCTTGGTTGTGTTTAGGGTTGCATTTGAAATTCTGGGTGAGTGTTGTTTTCTTGTTTCCTCGAAATAGAATATTGGCCCAATTTTGTGATTTTTGCTAAGCCGCACGCCTGTCAAATAGTGTCCGGGCTAGGGTTAGGGTTAGGTTGAAAATAACACCTATACATTTTGGGATGTCTTGGTTGTGTTTGGGGTTGCATTTGAAATTCTGGATGAGTGTTGTTTTCTTGTTTCCTCGAAATAAAATTTGGCCCAATTTTGTTATTTTTGCTAAGCCGCGCGCCTGTCAAGTAGTGTCCGGGCTAGGGTTAGGGTTAGGTTGAAAATAACACCTAGACATTTTGGGATGCCTTGGTTGTGTTTAGGGTTGCATTTGATATTCTGGGTGAGTGTTGTTTTCTTGTTTCCTCGAAATAGAATTTTGGCCCAATTTTGTGATTTTTGCTAAGCCGCGCGCCTGTCAAATAGTGTCCGGGCAAGGGTTAGGGTTTGGTTGAAAATAACACCTAGACATTTTGGGATGCCTTGGTTGTGTTTAGGGTTGCATTTGAAATTCTGGGTGAGTGTTGTTTTCTTGTTTCCTCAAGAAACAAATTTGGCCCAATTTTGTGATTTTTGCTAAGCCGCGCGCCTGTCAAGTAGTGTCCGGGCTAGGGTTAGGGTTAGGTTGAAAATAACACCTAGAGATTTTGGGATGCCTTGGTTGTGTTTAGGGTTGCATTTGAAATTCTGGGTGAGTGTTGTTTTCTTGTTTCCTCGAAATAGAATATTGGCCCAATTTTGTTATTTTTGCTAAGCCGCGCGCCTGTCAAGTAGTGTCCGGGCTAGGGTTAGGGTTAGGTTGAAAATAACACCTAGACATTTTGGGATACCTTGGTTGTGTTTAGGGTTGCATTTGATATTCTGGGTGAGTGTTGTTTTCTTGTTTCCTCTAAATAGAATTTTGGCCCAATTTTGTGATTTTTGCTAAGCCGCGCGCCTGTCAAATAGTGTCCGGGCTATAGTTAGGGTTAGGTTGAAAATAACACCTAGACATTTTGGGATGCCTTGGTTGTGTTTGGGGTTGCATTTGAAATTCTGGATGAGTGTTGTTTTCTTGTTTCCTCGAAATAAAATTTGGCCCAATTTTGTTATTTTTGCTAAGCCGCGCGCCTGTCAAGTAGTGTCCGGGCTAGGGTTAGGGTTAGGTTGAAAATAACACCTAGACATTTTGGGATGCCTTGGTTGTGTTTAGGGTTGCATTTGAAATTCTGGGTGAGTGTTGTTTTCTTGTTTTCTCGAAAAACAAATTAGGCCCAATTTTGTGATTTTTGCTAAGCCGCGCGCCTGTCAAGTAGTGTCCGGGCTAGGGTTAGGGTTAGGTTGAATATAACACCTAGACATTTTGGGATGCCTTGGTTGTGTTTAGGGTTGCATTTGATATTCTGGGTGAGTGTTGTTTTCTTGTTTCCTCGAAATAGAATTTTGGCCCAATTTTGTGATTTTTGCTAAGCCGCGCGCCTGTCAAGTAGTGTCCGGGCTAGGGTTAGGGTTAGGTTGAAAATAACACCTAGAGATTTTGGGATGCCTTGGTTGTGTTTAGGGTTGCATTTGAAATTCTGGGTGAGTGCTGTTTTCTTGTTTTCTCGAGAAACAAATTTGGCCCAATTTTGTGATTTTTGCTAAGCCGCGCGCCTGTCAAATAGTGTCCGGGCTAGGGTTAGGGTTAGGTTGAAAATAACACCTAGACATTTTGGGATGCCTTGGTTGTGTTTAGGGTTGCATTTGAAATTCTGGGTGAGTGTTGTTTTCTTGTTTTCTCGAGAAACAAATTTGGCCCAATTTTGTGATTTTTGCTAAGCCGCGCGCCTGTCAAATAGTGTCCGGGCTAGGGTTAGGGTTAGGTTGAAAATAACACCTAGACATTTTGGGATGCCTTGGTTGTGTTTAGGGTTGCATTTGAAATTCTGGGTGAGTGTTGTTTTCTTGTTTCCTCGAAATAGAATATTGGCCCAATTTTGTTATTTTTGCTAAGCCGCGCGCCTGTCAAGTAGTGTCCGGGCTAGGGTTAGGGTTAGGTTGAAAATAACACCTAGACATTTTGGGATGCCTTGGTTGTGTTTAGGGTTGCATTTGAAATTCTGGGTGAGTGTTGTTTTCTTGTTTCCTCGAAATAGAATTTTGGCCCAATTTTGTGATTTTTGCTAAGCCGCGCGCCTGTCAAATAGTGTCCGGGTTAGGGTTAGGGTTTGGTTGAAAATCACACCTAGACATTTTGGGATGCCTTGGTTGTGTTTAGGGTTGTATTTGAAATTCTGGGTGAGTGTTGTTTTCTTGTTTCCTCGAGAAAAAAATTTGGCCCAATTTTGTGATTTTTGCTAAGCCGCGCGCCTGTCAAGTAGTGTCCGGGCTAGGGTCAGGGTTAGGTTGAAAATAACACCTAGACATTTTGGGATGCCTTGGTTGTGTTTAGGGTTGCATTTGAAATTTTGGGTGAGTGTTGTTTTCTTGTTTCCTCGAGAAAAAAATTTGGCCCAATTTTATGATTTTTGCTAAGCCGCGCGCCTGTCAAGTAGTGTCTGGGCTAGGGTTAGGGTTAGGTTGAAAATAACACCTAGACATTTAGGGATGCCTTGGTTGTGTTTAGGGTTGCATTTGAAATTCTGGGTGAGTGTTGTTTTCTTGTTTCCTCAAAATAGAATTTTGGCCCAATTTTGTGATTTTTGCTAAGCCGCGAGCCTGTCAAATAGTGTCCGGGCTAGGGTTAGGGTTAGGTCGAAAATAACACCTAGACATTTTGGGATGCCTTGGTTGTGTTTGGGGTTGCATTTGAAATTCTGGATGAGTGTTGTTTTCTTGTTTCCTCGAAATAAAATTTGGCCCAATTTTGTTATTTTTGCTAAGCTGCGCGCCTGTCAAGTAGTGTCCGGGCTAGGGTTAGGGTTAGGTTGAAAATAACACCTAGACATTTTGGGATGCCTTGGTTGTGTTTAGGGTTGCATTTGAAATTCTGGGTGAGTGTTGTTTTCTTGTTTCCTCTAAATAGAATTTTGGCCCAATTTTGTGATTTTTGCTAAGCCGCGCGCCTGTCAAATAGTGTCCGGGCTAGGGTTAGGGTTAGGTTGAAAATAACACCTAGACATTTTGGGATGCCTTGGTTGTGTTTAGGGTTGCATTTGAAATTCTGGGTGAGTGTTGTTTTCTTGTTTCCTCAAAATAGAATATTGGCCCAATTTTGTGATTTTTGCTAAGCCGCACGCCTGTCAAATAGTGTCCGGGCTAGGGTTAGGGTTAGGTTGAAAATAACACCTAGACATTTTGGGATGCCTTGGTTGTGTTTGGGGTTGCATTTGAAATTCTGGATGAGTGTTGTTTTCTTGTTTCCTCGAAATAAAATTTGGCCCAATTTTGTTATTTTTGCTAAGCCGCGCGCCTGTCAAGTAGTGTCCGGGCTAGGGTTAGGGTTAGGTTGAAAATAACACCTAGACATTTTGGGATGCCTTGGTTGTGTTTAGGGTTGCATTTGAAATTCTGGGTGAGTGTTGTTTTCTTGTTTTCTCGAAAAACAAATTAGGCCCAATTTTGTGATTTTTGCTAAGCCGCGCGCCTGTCAAGTAGTGTCCGGGCTAGGGTTAGGGTTAGGTTGAAAATAACACCTAGACATTTTGGGATGCCTTGGTTGTGTTTAGGGTTGCATTTGATATTCTGGGTGAGTGTTGTTTTCTTGTTTCCTCGAAATAGAATTTTGGCCCAATTTTGTGATTTTTGCTAAGCCGCGCGCCTGTCAAATAGTGTCCGGGCAAGGGTTAGGGTTTGGTTGAAAATAACACCTAGACATTTTGGGATGCCTTGGTTGTGTTTAGGGTTGCATTTGAAATTCTGGGTGAGTGTTGTTTTCTTGTTTCCTCAAGAAACAAATTTGGCCCAATTTTGTGATTTTTGCTAAGCCGCGCGCCTGTCAAGTAGTGTCCGGGCTAGGGTTAGGGTTAGGTTGAAAATAACACCTAGACATTTTGGGATGCCTTGGTTGTGTTTAGGGTTGCATTTGAAATTCTGGGTGAGTGTTGTTTTCTTGTTTCCTCGAAATAGAATATTGGCCCAATTTTGTTATTTTTGCTAAGCCGCGCGCCTGTCAAGTAGTGTCCGGGCTAGGGTTAGGGTTAGGTTGAAAATAACACCTAGACATTTTGGGATACCTTGGTTGTGTTTAGGGTTGCATTTGATATTCTGGGTGAGTGTTGTTTTCTTGTTTCCTCTAAATAGAATTTTGGCCCAATTTTGTGATTTTTGCTAAGCCGCGCGCCTGTCAAATAGTGTCCGGGCTAGGGTTAGGGTTAGGTTGAAAATAACACCTAGACATTTTGGGATGCCTTGGTTGTGTTTAGGGTTGCATTTGAAATTCTGGGTGAGTGTTGTTTTCTTGTTTCCTCGAAATAGAATATTGGCCCAATTTTGTGATTTTTGCTAAGCCGCGCGCCTGTCAAATAGTGTCCGGGCTATAGTTAGGGTTAGGTTGAAAATAACACCTAGACATTTTGGGATGCCTTGGTTGTGTTTGGGGTTGCATTTGAAATTCTGGATGAGTGTTGTTTTCTTGTTTCCTCGAAATAAAATTTGGCCCAATTTAGTTATTTTTGCTAAGCCGCGCGCCTGTCAAGTAGTGTCCGGGCTAGGGTTAGGGTTAGGTTGAAAATAACACCTAGACATTTTGGGATGCCTTGGTTGTGTTTAGGGTTGCATTTGAAATTCTGGGTGAGTGTTGTTTTCTTGTTTTCTCGAAAAACAAATTAGGCCCAATTTTGTGATTTTTGCTAAGCCGCGCGCCTGTCAAGTAGTGTCCGGGCTAGGGTTAGGGTTAGGTTGAAAATAACACCTAGACATTTTGGGATGCCTTGGTTGTGTTTAGGGTTGCATTTGATATTCTGGGTGAGTGTTGTTTTCTTGTTTCCTCGAAATAGAATTTTGGCCCAATTTTGTGATTTTTGCTAAGCCGCGCGCCTGTCAAATAGTGTCCGGGCAAGGGTTAGGGTTTGGTTGAAAATAACACCTAGACATTTTGGGATGCCTTGGTTGTGTTTAGGGTTGCATTTGAAATTCTGGGTGAGTGTTGTTTTCTTGTTTCCTCAAGAAACAAATTTGGCCCAATTTTGTGATTTTTGCTAAGCCGCGCGCCTGTCAAGTAGTGTCCGGGCTAGGGTTAGGGTTAGGTTGAAAATAACACCTAGACATTTTGGGATGCCTTGGTTGTGTTTAGGGTTGCATTTGAAATTCTGGGTGAGTGTTGTTTTCTTGTTTCCTCGAAATAGAATATTGGCCCAATTTTGTTATTTTTGCTAAGCCGCGCGCCTGTCAAGTAGTGTCCGGGCTAGGGTTAGGGTTAGGTTGAAAATAACACCTAGACATTTTGGGATACCTTGGTTGTGTTTAGGGTTGCATTTGATATTCTGGGTGAGTGTTGTTTTCTTGTTTCCTCTAAATAGAATTTTGGCCCAATTTTGTGATTTTTGCTAAGCCGCGCGCCTGTCAAATAGTGTCCGGGCTAGGGTTAGGGTTAGGTTGAAAATAACACCTAGACATTTTGGGATGCCTTGGTTGTGTTTAGGGTTGCATTTGAAATTCTGGGTGAGTGTTGTTTTCTTGTTTCCTCGAAATAGAATATTGGCCCAATTTTGTGATTTTTGCTAAGCCGCGCGCCTGTCAAATAGTGTCCGGGCTATAGTTAGGGTTAGGTTGAAAATAACACCTAGACATTTTGGGATGCCTTGGTTGTGTTTGGGGTTGCATTTGAAATTCTGGATGAGTGTTGTTTTCTTGTTTCCTCGAAATAAAATTTGGCCCAATTTAGTTATTTTTGCTAAGCCGCGCGCCTGTCAAGTAGTGTCTGGGCTAGGGTTAGGGTTAGGTTGAAAATAACACCTAGACATTTAGGGATGCCTTGGTTGTGTTTAGGGTTGCATTTGAAATTCTGGGTGAGTGTTGTTTTCTTGTTTCCTCAAAATAGAATTTTGGCCCAATTTTGTGATTTTTGCTAAGCCGCGCGCCTGTCAAGTAGTGTCCGGGCTAGGGTTAGGGTTAGGTCGAAAATAACACCTAGACATTTTGGGATGCCTTGGTTGTGTTTGGGGTTGCATTTGAAATTCTGGATGAGTGTTGTTTTCTTGTTTCCTCGAAATAAAATTTGGCCCAATTTTGTTATTTTTGCTAAGCCGCGCGCCTGTCAAGTAGTGTCCGGGCTAGGGTTAGGGTTAGGTTGAAAATAACACCTAGACATTTTGGGATGCCTTGGTTGTGTTTAGGGTTGCATTTGAAATTCTGGGTGAGTGTTGTTTTCTTGTTTCCTCGAAATAGAATTTTGGCCCAATTTTGTGATTTTTGCTAAGCCGCGCGCCTGTCAAATAGTGTCCGGGCTAGGGTTAGGGTTAGGTTGAAAATAACACCTAGACATTTTGGGATGCCTTGGTTGTGTTTAGGGTTGCATTTGAAATTCTGGGTGAGTGTTGTTTTCTTGTTTTCTCGAGAAACAAATTTGGCCCAATTGTGTTATTTTTGCTAAGCCGCGCGCCTGTCAAGTAGTGTCCGGGCTAGGGTTAGGGTTAGGTTGAAAATAACACCTAGACATTTTGGGATGCCTTGGTTGTGTTTAGGGTTGCATTTGAAATTCTGGGTGAGTGTTGTTTTCTTGTTTCCTCGAAATAGAATATTGGCCCAATTTTGTGATTTTTGCTAAGCCGCGCGCCTGTCAAATAGTGTCCGGGTTAGGGTTAGGGTTTGGTTGAAAATAACACCTATACATTTTGGGATGCCTTGGTTGTGTTTAGGGTTGCATTTGAAATTCTGGGTGAGTGTTGTTTTCTTGTTTCCTCGAGAAAAAAATTTGGCCCAATTTTGTGATTTTTGCTAAGCCGCGCGCCTGTCAAGTAGTGTCCGGGCTAGGGTTAGGGTTAGGTTGAAAATAACACCTAGACATTTTGGGATGCCTTGGTTGTGTTTAGGGTTGCATTTGAAATTCTGGGTGAGTGTTGTTTTCTTGTTTCCTCGAGAAAAAAATTTGGCCCAATTTTATGATTTTTGCTAAGCCGCGCGCCTGTCAAGTAGTGTCTGGGCTAGGGTTAGGGTTAGGTTGAAAATAACACCTAGACATTTAGGGATGCCTTGGTTGTGTTTAGGGTTGCATTTGAAATTCTGGGTGAGTGTTGTTTTCTTGTTTCCTCAAAATAGACTTTTGGCCCAATTTTGTGATTTTTGCTAAGCCGCGAGCCTGTCAAATAGTGTCCGGGCTAGGGTTAGGGTTAGGTCGAAAATAACACCTAGACATTTTGGGATGCCTTGGTTGTGTTTGGGGTTGCATTTGAAATTCTGGATGAGTGTTGTTTTCTTGTTTCCTCGAAATAGAATTTTGGCCCAATTTTGTGATTTTTGCTAAGCCGCGCGCCTGTCAAGTAGTGTCCGGGCTAGGGTTAGGGTTAGGTTGAAAATAACACCTAGACATTTTGGGATGCCTTGGTTGTGTTTAGGGTTGCATTTGAAATTCTGGGTGAGTGTTGTTTTCTTGTTTCCTCGAAATAGAATTTTGGCCCAATTGTGTTATTTTTGCTAAGTCGCGCGCCTGTCAAGTAGTGTCCGGGCTAGGGTTAGGGTTAGGTTGAAAATAACACCTAGACATTTTCGGATGCCTTGGTTGTGTTTAGGGTTGCATTTGAAATTCTGGGTGAGTGTTGTTTTCTTGTTTCCTCGAAATAGAATTTTGGCCCAATTTTGTGATTTTTGCTAAGCCGCGCTTCTGTCAAATAGTGTCCGGGCTAGGGTTAGGGTTAGGTTGAAAATAACACCTAGACATTTTGGGATGCCTTGGTTGTGTTTAGGGTTGCATTTGAAATTCTGGGTGAGTGTTGTTTTCTTGTTTCCACGAAATAAAATTTTGGCCCAATTTTGTTATTTTTGCTAAGCCGCGCGCCTGTCAAGTAGTGTCCGGGCTAGGGTTAGGTGTAG
Organism: Lepisosteus oculatus; assembly: GCF_040954835.1. NCBI lineage: Eukaryota > Metazoa > Chordata > Actinopteri > Semionotiformes > Lepisosteidae > Lepisosteus > Lepisosteus oculatus. The sequence continues at coordinate 48,872 of NW_027168414.1, read as the reverse complement.
GTTGAAAATAACACCTAGACATTTTGGGATTCCTTGGTTGTGTTTAGGATTGCATTTGAAATTCTGGGTGAGTGTTGTTTTCTTGTTTCCTCGTAATAGAATTTTGACCCAATTTTGTGATTTTTGCTAAGCCGCGCGCCTGTCAAATAGTGTCCGGGCTAGGGTTAGGGTTAGGTTGAAAATAACACCTAGACATTTTGGGATGCCTTGGTTGTGTTTAGGGTTGCATTTGAAATTCTGAGTGAGTATTGTTTTCTTGTTTTCTCGAAAAACAAATTAGGCCCAATTTTGTGATTTTTGCTAAGCCGCGCGCCTGTCAAGTAGTGTCCGGGCTAGGGTTAGGGTTAGGTTGAAAATAACACCTAGACATTTTGGGATGCCTTGGTTGTGTTTAGGGTTGCATTTGAAATTCTGGGTGAGTGTTGTTTTCTTGTTTCCTCGAAATAGAATATTGGCCCAATTTTGTTATTTTTGCTAAGCCGCGCGCCTGTCAAGTAGTGTCCGGGCTAGGGTTAGGGTTAGGTTGAAAATAACACCTAGACATTTTGGGATGCCTTGGTTGTGTTTGGGGTTGCATTTGAAATTCTGGATGAGTGTTGTTTTCTTGTTTCCTCGAAATAAAATTTGGCCCAATTTTGTTATTTTTGCTAAGCCGCGCGCCTGTCAAGTAGTGTCCGGGCTAGGGTTAGGGTTAGGTTGAAAATAACACCTAGACATTTTGGGATGCCTTGGTTGTGTTTAGGGTTGCATTTGAAATTCTGGGTGAGTGTTGTTTTCTTGTTTCCTCTAAATAGAATTTTGGCCCAATTTTGTGATTTTTGCTAAGCCGCGCGCCTGTCAAATAGTGTCCGGGCTAGGGTTAGGGTTAGGTTGAAAATAACACCTAGACATTTTGGGATGCCTTGGTTGTGTTTAGGGTTGCATTTGAAATTCTGGGTGAGTGTTGTTTTCTTGTTTCCTCAAAATAGAATATTGGCCCAATTTTGTGATTTTTGCTAAGCCGCACGCCTGTCAAATAGTGTCCGGGCTAGGGTTAGGGTTAGGTTGAAAATAACACCTAGACATTTTGGGATGCCTTGGTTGTGTTTGGGGTTGCATTTGAAATTCTGGATGAGTGTTGTTTTCTTGTTTCCTCGAAATAAAATTTGGCCCAATTTTGTTATTTTTGCTAAGCCGCGCGCCTGTCAAGTAGTGTCCGGGCTAGGGTTAGGGTTAGGTTGAAAATAACACCTAGACATTTTGGGATGCCTTGGTTGTGTTTAGGGTTGCATTTGAAATTCTGGGTGAGTGTTGTTTTCTTGTTTCCACGAAATAAAATTTTGGCCCAATTTTGTTATTTTTGCTAAGCCGCGCGCCTGTCAAGTAGTGTCCGGGCTAGGGTTAGGTGTAGGTTGAAAATAACACCTAGACATTTTGGGATTCCTTGGTTGTGTTTAGGATTGCATTTGAAATTCTGGGTGAGTGTTGTTTTCTTGTTTCCTCGTAATAGAATTTTGACCCAATTTTGTGATTTTTGCTAAGCCGCGCGCCTGTCAAATAGTGTCCGGGCTAGGGTTAGGGTTAGGTTGAAAATAACACCTAGACATTTTGGGATGCCTTGGTTGTGTTTAGGGTTGCATTTGAAATTCTGAGTGAGTATTGTTTTCTTGTTTTCTCGAAAAACAAATTAGGCCCAATTTTGTGATTTTTGCTAAGCCGCGCGCCTGTCAAGTAGTGTCCGGGCTAGGGTTAGGGTTAGGTTGAAAATAACACCTAGACATTTTGGGATGCCTTGGTTGTGTTTAGGGTTGCATTTGAAATTCTGGGTGAGTGTTGTTTTCTTGTTTCCTCGAAATAGAATATTGGCCCAATTTTGTTATTTTTGCTAAGCCGCGCGCCTGTCAAGTAGTGTCCGGGCTAGGGTTAGGGTTAGGTTGAAAATAACACCTAGACATTTTGGGATGCCTTGGTTGTGTTTGGGGTTGCATTTGAAATTCTGGATGAGTGTTGTTTTCTTGTTTCCTCGAAATAAAATTTGGCCCAATTTTGTTATTTTTGCTAAGCCGCGCGCCTGTCAAGTAGTGTCCGGGCTAGGGTTAGGGTTAGGTTGAAAATAACACCTAGACATTTTGGGATGCCTTGGTTGTGTTTAGGGTTGCATTTGAAATTCTGGGTGAGTGTTGTTTTCTTGTTTCCTCTAAATAGAATTTTGGCCCAATTTTGTGATTTTTGCTAAGCCGCGCGCCTGTCAAATAGTGTCCGGGCTAGGGTTAGGGTTAGGTTGAAAATAACACCTAGACATTTTGGGATGCCTTGGTTGTGTTTAGGGTTGCATTTGAAATTCTGGGTGAGTGTTGTTTTCTTGTTTCCTCAAAATAGAATATTGGCCCAATTTTGTGATTTTTGCTAAGCCGCACGCCTGTCAAATAGTGTCCGGGCTAGGGTTAGGGTTAGGTTGAAAATAACACCTAGACATTTTGGGATGCCTTGGTTGTGTTTGGGGTTGCATTTGAAATTCTGGATGAGTGTTGTTTTCTTGTTTCCTCGAAATAAAATTTGGCCCAATTTTGTTATTTTTGCTAAGCCGCGCGCCTGTCAAGTAGTGTCCGGGCTAGGGTTAGGGTTAGGTTGAAAATAACACCTAGACATTTTGGGATGCCTTGGTTGTGTTTAGGGTTGCATTTGAAATTCTGGGTGAGTGTTGTTTTCTTGTTTTCTCGAAAAACAAATTAGGCCCAATTTTGTGATTTTTGCTAAGCCGCGCGCCTGTCAAGTAGTGTCCGGGCTAGGGTTAGGGTTAGGTTGAAAATAACACCTAGACATTTTGGGATGCCTTGGTTGTGTTTAGGGTTGCATTTGATATTCTGGGTGAGTGTTGTTTTCTTGTTTCCTCGAAATAGAATTTTGGCCCAATTTTGTGATTTTTGCTAAGCCGCGCGCCTGTCAAATAGTGTCCGGGCAAGGGTTAGGGTTTGGTTGAAAATAACACCTAGACATTTTGGGATGCCTTGGTTGTGTTTAGGGTTGCATTTGAAATTCTGGGTGAGTGTTGTTTTCTTGTTTCCTCAAGAAACAAATTTGGCCCAATTTTGTGATTTTTGCTAAGCCGCGCGCCTGTCAAGTAGTGTCCGGGCTAGGGTTAGGGTTAGGTTGAAAATAACACCTAGAGATTTTGGGATGCCTTGGTTGTGTTTAGGGTTGCATTTGAAATTCTGGGTGAGTGTTGTTTTCTTGTTTCCTCGAAATAGAATATTGGCCCAATTTTGTTATTTTTGCTAAGCCGCGCGCCTGTCAAGTAGTGTCCGGGCTAGGGTTAGGGTTAGGTTGAAAATAACACCTAGACATTTTGGGATACCTTGGTTGTGTTTAGGGTTGCATTTGATATTCTGGGTGAGTGTTGTTTTCTTGTTTCCTCTAAATAGAATTTTGGCCCAATTTTGTGATTTTTGCTAAGCCGCGCGCCTGTCAAATAGTGTCCGGGCTAGGGTTAGGGTTAGGTTGAAAATAAGACTTAGACATTTTGGGATGCCTTGGTTGTGTTTAGGGTTGCATTTGAAATTCTGGGTGAGTGTTGTTTTCTTGTTTCCTCGAAATAGAATATTGGCCCAATTTTGTGATTTTTGCTAAGCCGCGCGCCTGTCAAATAGTGTCCGGGCTATAGTTAGGGTTAGGTTGAAAATAACACCTAGACATTTTGGGATGCCTTGGTTGTGTTTGGGGTTGCATTTGAAATTCTGGATGAGTGTTGTTTTCTTGTTTCCTCGAAATAAAATTTGGCCCAATTTAGTTATTTTTGCTAAGCCGCGCGCCTGTCAAGTAGTGTCCGGGCTAGGGTTAGGGTTAGGTTGAAAATAACACCTAGACATTTTGGGATGCTTTGGTTGTGTTTAGGGTTGCATTTGAAATTCTGGGTGAGTGTTGTTTTCTTGTTTTCTCGAAAAACAAATTAGGCCCAATTTTGTGATTTTTGCTAAGCCGCGCGCCTGTCAAGTAGTGTCCGGGCTAGGGTTAGGGTTAGGTTGAATATAACACCTAGACATTTTGGGATGCCTTGGTTGTGTTTAGGGTTGCATTTGATATTCTGGGTGAGTGTTGTTTTCTTGTTTCCTCGAAATAGAATTTTGGCCCAATTTTGTGATTTTTGCTAAGCCGCGCGCCTGTCAAGTAGTGTCCGGGCTAGGGTTAGGGTTAGGTTGAAAATAACACCTAGAGATTTTGGGATGCCTTGGTTGTGTTTAGGGTTGCATTTGAAATTCTGGGTGAGTGCTGTTTTCTTGTTTTCTCGAGAAACAAATTTGGCCCAATTTTGTGATTTTTGCTAAGCCGCGCGCCTGTCAAATAGTGTCCGGGCTAGGGTTAGGGTTAGGTTGAAAATAACACCTAGACATTTTGGGATGCCTTGGTTGTGTTTAGGGTTGCATTTGAAATTCTGGGTGAGTGTTGTTTTCTTGTTTTCTCGAGAAACAAATTTGGCCCAATTTTGTGATTTTTGCTAAGCCGCGCGCCTGTCAAATAGTGTCCGGGCTAGGGTTAGGGTTAGGTTGAAAATAACACCTAGACATTTTGGGATGCCTTGGTTGTGTTTAGGGTTGCATTTGAAATTCTGGGTGAGTGTTGTTTTCTTGTTTCCTCGAAATAGAATATTGGCCCAATTTTGTTATTTTTGCTAAGCCGCGCGCCTGTCAAGTAGTGTCCGGGCTAGGGTCAGGGTTAGGTTGAAAATAACACCTAGACATTTTGGGATGCCTTGGTTGTGTTTAGGGTTGCATTTGAAATTTTGGGTGAGTGTTGTTTTCTTGTTTCCTCGAGAAAAAAATTTGGCCCAATTTTATGATTTTTGCTAAGCCGCGCGCCTGTCAAGTAGTGTCTGGGCTAGGGTTAGGGTTAGGTTGAAAATAACACCTAGACATTTAGGGATGCCTTGGTTGTGTTTAGGGTTGCATTTGAAATTCTGGGTGAGTGTTGTTTTCTTGTTTCCTCAAAATAGAATTTTGGCCCAATTTTGTGATTTTTGCTAAGCCGCGAGCCTGTCAAATAGTGTCCGGGCTAGGGTTAGGGTTAGGTCGAAAATAACACCTAGACATTTTGGGATGCCTTGGTTGTGTTTGGGGTTGCATTTGAAATTCTGGATGAGTGTTGTTTTCTTGTTTCCTCGAAATAAAATTTGGCCCAATTTTGTTATTTTTGCTAAGCCGCGCGCCTGTCAAGTAGTGTCCGGGCTAGGGTTAGGGTTAGGTTGAAAATAACACCTAGACATTTTGGGATGCCTTGGTTGTGTTTAGGGTTGCATTTGAAATTCTGGGTGAGTGTTGTTTTCTTGTTTCCTCAAAATAGAATTTTGGCCCAATTTTGTGATTTTTGCTAAGTCGCGCGCCTGTCAAGTAGTGTCCGGGCTAGGGTTAGGGTTAGGTTGAAAATAACACCTAGACATTTTCGGATGCCTTGGTTGTGTTTAGGGTTGCATTTGAAATTCTGGGTGAGTGTTGTTTTCTTGTTTCCTCGAAATAGAATTTTGGCCCAATTTTGTGATTTTTGCTAAGCCGCGCTTCTGTCAAATAGTGTCCGGGCTAGGGTTAGGGTTAGGTTGAAAATAACACCTAGACATTTTGGGATGCCTTGGTTGTGTTTAGGGTTGCATTTGAAATTCTGGGTGAGTGTTGTTTTCTTGTTTCCACGAAATAAAATTTTGGCCCAATTTTGTTATTTTTGCTAAGCCGCGCGCCTGTCAAGTAGTGTCCGGGCTAGGGTTAGGTGTAGGTTGAAAATAACACCTAGACATTTTGGGATTCCTTGGTTGTGTTTAGGATTGCATTTGAAATTCTGGGTGAGTGTTGTTTTCTTGTTTCCTCGTAATAGAATTTTGACCCAATTTTGTGATTTTTGCTAAGCCGCGCGCCTGTCAAATAGTGTCCGGGCTAGGGTTAGGGTTAGGTTGAAAATAACACCTAGACATTTTGGGATGCCTTGGTTGTGTTTAGGGTTGCATTTGAAATTCTGAGTGAGTATTGTTTTCTTGTTTCCTCGAAAAACAAATTAGGCCCAATTTTGTGATTTTTGCTAAGCCGCGCGCCTGTCAAGTAGTGTCCGGGCTAGGGTTAGGGTTAGGTTGAAAATAACACCTAGACATTTTGGGATGCCTTGGTTGTGTTTAGGGTTGCATTTGAAATTCTGGGTGAGTGTTGTTTTCTTGTTTCCTCGAAATAGAATATTGGCCCAATTTTGTTATTTTTGCTAAGCCGCGCGCCTGTCAAGTAGTGTCCGGGCTAGGGTTAGGGTTAGGTTGAAAATAACACCTAGACATTTTGGGATGCCTTGGTTGTGTTTAGGGTTGCATTTGATATTCTGGGTGAGTGTTGTTTTCTTGTTTCCTCTAAATAGAATTTTGGCCCAATTTTGTGATTTTTGCTAAGCCGCGCGCCTGTCAAGTAGTGTCCGGGCTAGGGTTAGGGTTAGGTTGAAAATAACACCTAGAGATTTTGGGATGCCTTGGTTGTGTTTAGGGTTGCATTTGAAATTCTGGGTGAGTCTTGTTTTCTTGTTTTCTCGAGAAACAAATTTGGCCCAATTTTGTGATTTTTGCTAAGCCGCGCGCCTGTCAAGTAGTGTCCGGGCTAGGGTTAGGGTTAGGTTGAAAATAACACCTAGAGATTTTGGGATGCCTTGGTTGTGTATAGGGTTGCATTTGAAATTCTGGGTGAGTGTTGTTTTCTTGTTTCCTCGAGAAAAAAATTTGGCCCAATTTTGTGATTTTTGCTAAGCCGCGCGCCTGTCAAGTAGTGTCCGGGCTAGGGTTAGGGTTAGGTTGAAAATAACACCTAGACATTTTGGGATGCCTTGGTTGTGTTTAGGGTTGCATTTGAAATTCTGGGTGAGTGTTGTTTTCTTGTTTCCTCGAGAAACAAATTTGGCCCAATTTTGTGATTTTTGCTAAGCCGCGCGACTGTCAAATAGTGTCCGGGTTAGGGTTAGGGTTTGGTTGAAAATAACACCTAGACATTTTGGGATGCCTTGGTTGTGTTTAGGGTTGCATTTGAAATTCTGGGTGAGTGTTGTTTTCTTGTTTCCTCGAGAAAAAAATTTGGCCCAATTTTGTGATTTTTGCTAAGCCGCGCGCCTGTCAAGTAGTGTCCGGGCTAGGGTCAGGGTTAGGTTGAAAATAACACCTAGACATTTTGGGATGCCTTGGTTGTGTTTAGGGTTGCATTTGAAATTTTGGGTGAGTGTTGTTTTCTTGTTTCCTCGAGAAAAAAATTTGGCCCAATTTTATGATTTTTGCTAAGCCGCGCGCCTGTCAAGTAGTGTCTGGGCTAGGGTTAGGGTTAGGTTGAAAATAACACCTAGACATTTAGGGATGCCTTGGTTGTGTTTAGGGTTGCATTTGAAATTCTGGGTGAGTGTTGTTTTCTTGTTTCCTCAAAATAGAATTTTGGCCCAATTTTGTGATTTTTGCTAAGCCGCGAGCCTGTCAAATAGTGTCCGGGCTAGGGTTAGGGTTAGGTCGAAAATAACACCTAGACATTTTGGGATGCCTTGGCTGGTTTGGGGTTGCATTTGAAATTCTGGATGAGTGTTGTTTTCTTGTTTCCTCGAAATAAAATTTGGCCCAATTTTGTTATTTTTGCTAAGCCGCGCGCCTGTCAAGTAGTGTCCGGGCTAGGGTTAGGGTTAGGTTGAAAATAACACCTAGACATTTTGGGATGCCTTGGTTGTGTTTAGGGTTGCATTTGAAATTCTGGGTGAGTGTTGTTTTCTTGTTTCCTCGAAATAGAATTTTGGCCCAATTTTGTGATTTTTGCTAAGCCGCGCGCCTGTCAAGTAGTGTCCGGGCTAGGGTTAGGGTTAGGTTGAAAATAACACCTAGACATTTTGGGATGCCTTGGTTGTGTTTAGGGTTGCATTTGAAATTCTGGGTGAGTGTTGTTTTCTTGTTTCCTCGAAATAGAATTTTGGCCCAATTGTGTTATTTTTGCTAAGTCGCGCGCCTGTCAAGTAGTGTCCGGGCTAGGGTTAGGGTTAGGTTGAAAATAACACCTAGACATTTTCGGATGCCTTGGTTGTGTTTAGGGTTGCATTTGAAATTCTGGGTGAGTGTTGTTTTCTTGTTTCCTCGAAATAGAATTTTGGCCCAATTTTGTGATTTTTGCTAAGCCGCGCGCCTGTCAAGTAGTGTCCGGGTTAGGGTTAGGGTTTGGTTGAAAATAACACCTATACATTTTGGGATGCCTTGGTTGTGTTTAGGGTTGCATTTGAAATTCTGGGTGAGTGTTGTTTTCTTGTTTCCTCGAGAAAAAAATTTGGCCCAATTTTGTGATTTTTGCTAAGCCGCGCGCCTGTCAAGTAGTGTCCGGGCTAGGGTTAGGGTTAGGTTGAAAATAACACCTAGACATTTTGGGATGCCTTGGTTGTGTTTAGGGTTGCATTTGAAATTCTGGGTGAGTGTTGTTTTCTTGTTTCCTCGAGAAAAAAATTTGGCCCAATTTTATGATTTTTGCTAAGCCGCGCGCCTGTCAAGTAGTGTCTGGGCTAGGGTTAGGGTTAGGTTGAAAATAACACCTAGACATTTAGGGATGCCTTGGTTGTGTTTAGGGTTGCATTTGAAATTCTGGGTGAGTGTTGTTTTCTTGTTTCCTCAAAATAGACTTTTGGCCCAATTTTGTGATTTTTGCTAAGCCGCGAGCCTGTCAAATAGTGTCCGGGCTAGGGTTAGGGTTAGGTCGAAAATAACACCTAGACATTTTGGGATGCCTTGGTTGTGTTTGGGGTTGCATTTGAAATTCTGGATGAGTGTTGTTTTCTTGTTTCCTCGAAATAGAATTTTGGCCCAATTTTGTGATTTTTGCTAAGCCGCGCGCCTGTCAAGTAGTGTCCGGGCTAGGGTTAGGGTTAGGTTGAAAATAACACCTAGACATTTTGGGATGCCTTGGTTGTGTTTAGGGTTGCATTTGAAATTCTGGGTGAGTGTTGTTTTCTTGTTTCCTCGAAATAGAATTTTGGCCCAATTGTGTTATTTTTGCTAAGTCGCGCGCCTGTCAAGTAGTGTCCGGGCTAGGGTTAGGGTTAGGTTGAAAATAACACCTAGACATTTTCGGATGCCTTGGTTGTGTTTAGGGTTGCATTTGAAATTCTGGGTGAGTGTTGTTTTCTTGTTTCCTCGAAATAGAATTTTGGCCCAATTTTGTGATTTTTGCTAAGCCGCGCTTCTGTCAAATAATTTCCGGGCTAGGGTTAGGGTTAGGTTGAAAATAACACCTAGACATTTTGGGATGCCTTGGTTGTGTTTAGGGTTGCATTTGAAATTCTGGGTGAGTGTTGTTTTCTTGTTTCCACGAAATAAAATTTTGGCCCAATTTTGTTATTTTTGCTAAGCCGCGCGCCTGTCAAGTAGTGTCCGGGCTAGGGTTAGGTGTAGGTTGAAAATAACACCTAGACATTTTGGGATTCCTTGGTTGTGTTTAGGATTGCATTTGAAATTCTGGGTGAGTGTTGTTTTCTTGTTTCCTCGTAATAGAATTTTGACCCAATTTTGTGATTTTTGCTAAGCCGCGCGCCTGTCAAATAGTGTCCGGGCTAGGGTTAGGGTTAGGTTGAAAATAACACCTAGACATTTTGGGATGCCTTGGTTGTGTTTAGGGTTGCATTTGAAATTCTGAGTGAGTATTGTTTTCTTGTTTTCTCGAAAAACAAATTAGGCCCAATTTTGTGATTTTTGCTAAGCCGCGCGCCTGTCAAGTAGTGTCCGGGCTAGGGTTAGGGTTAGGTTGAAAATAACACCTAGACATTTTGGGATGCCTTGGTTGTGTTTAGGGTTGCATTTGAAATTCTGGGTGAGTGTTGTTTTCTTGTTTCCTCGAAATAGAATATTGGCCCAATTTTGTTATTTTTGCTAAGCCGCGCGCCTGTCAAGTAGTGTCCGGGCTAGGGTTAGGGTTAGGTTGAAAATAACACCTAGACATTTTGGGATGCCTTGGTTGTGTTTAGGGTTGCATTTGATATTCTGGGTGAGTGTTGTTTTCTTGTTTCCTCTAAATAGAATTTTGGCCCAATTTTGTGATTTTTGCTAAGCCGCGCGCCTGTCAAGTAGTGTCCGGGCTAGGGTTAGGGTTAGGTTGAAAATAACACCTAGAGATTTTGGGATGCCTTGGTTGTGTTTAGGGTTGCATTTGAAATTCTGGGTGAGTGTTGTTTTCTTGTTTTCTCGAGAAACAAATTTGGCCCAATTTTGTGATTTTTGCTAAGCCGCGCGCCTGTCAAGTAGTGTCTGGGCTAGGGTTAGGGTTAGGTTGAAAATAACACCTAGACATTTTGGGATGCCTTGGTTGTGTTTGGGGTTGCATTTGAAATTCTGGATGAGTGTTGTTTTCTTGTTTCCTCGAAATAGAATTTTGGCCCAATTTTGTGATTTTTGCTAAGCCGCGCGCCTGTCAAGTAGTGTCCGGGCTAGGGTTAGGGTTAGGTTGAAAATAACACCTAGACATTTTGGGATGCCTTGGTTGTGTTTAGGGTTGCATTTGAAATTCTGGGTGAGTGTTGTTTTCTTGTTTCCTCGAAATAGAATTTTGGCCCAATTGTGTTATTTTTGCTAAGTCGCGCGCCTGTCAAGTAGTGTCCGGGCTAGGGTTAGGGTTAGGTTGAAAATAACACCTAGACATTTTCGGATGCCTTGGTTGTGTTTAGGGTTGCATTTGAAATTCTGGGTGAGTGTTGTTTTCTTGTTTCCTCGAAATAGAATTTTGGCCCAATTTTGTGATTTTTGCTAAGCCGCGCTTCTGTCAAATAATTTCCGGGCTAGGGTTAGGGTTAGGTTGAAAATAACACCTAGACATTTTGGGATGCCTTGGTTGTGTTTAGGGTTGCATTTGAAATTCTGGGTGAGTGTTGTTTTCTTGTTTCCACGAAATAAAATTTTGGCCCAATTTTGTTATTTTTGCTAAGCCGCGCGCCTGTCAAGTAGTGTCCGGGCTAGGGTTAGGTGTAGGTTGAAAATAACACCTAGACATTTTGGGATTCCTTGGTTGTGTTTAGGATTGCATTTGAAATTCTGGGTGAGTGTTGTTTTCTTGTTTCCTCGTAATAGAATTTTGACCCAATTTTGTGATTTTTGCTAAGCCGCGCGCCTGTCAAATAGTGTCCGGGCTAGGGTTAGGGTTAGGTTGAAAATAACACCTAGACATTTTGGGATGCCTTGGTTGTGTTTAGGGTTGCATTTGAAATTCTGAGTGAGTATTGTTTTCTTGTTTTCTCGAAAAACAAATTAGGCCCAATTTTGTGATTTTTGCTAAGCCGCGCGCCTGTCAAGTAGTGTCCGGGCTAGGGTTAGGGTTAGGTTGAAAATAACACCTAGACATTTTGGGATGCCTTGGTTGTGTTTAGGGTTGCATTTGAAATTCTGGGTGAGTGTTGTTTTCTTGTTTCCTCGAAATAGAATATTGGCCCAATTTTGTTATTTTTGCTAAGCCGCGCGCCTGTCAAGTAGTGTCCGGGCTAGGGTTAGGGTTAGGTTGAAAATAACACCTAGACATTTTGGGATGCCTTGGTTGTGTTTAGGGTTGCATTTGATATTCTGGGTGAGTGTTGTTTTCTTGTTTCCTCTAAATAGAATTTTGGCCCAATTTTGTGATTTTTGCTAAGCCGCGCGCCTGTCAAGTAGTGTCCGGGCTAGGGTTAGGGTTAGGTTGAAAATAACACCTAGAGATTTTGGGATGCCTTGGTTGTGTTTAGGGTTGCATTTGAAATTCTGGGTGAGTGTTGTTTTCTTGTTTTCTCGAGAAACAAATTTGGCCCAATTTTGTGATTTTTGCTAAGCCGCGCGCCTGTCAAGTAGTGTCCGGGCTAGGGTTAGGGTTAGGTTGAAAATAACACCTAGAGATTTTGGGATGCCTTGGTTGTGTATAGGGTTGCATTTGAAATTCTGGGTGAGTGTTGTTTTCTTGTTTCCTCGAGAAAAAAATTTGGCCCAATTTTGTGATTTTTGCTAAGCCGCGCGCCTGTCAAGTAGTGTCCGGGCTAGGGTTAGGGTTAGGTTGAAAATAACACCTAGACATTTTGGGATGCCTTGGTTGTGTTTAGGGTTGCATTTGAAATTCTGGGTGAGTGTTGTTTTCTTGTTTCCTCGAGAAACAAATTTGGCCCAATTTTGTGATTTTTGCTAAGCCGCGCGCCTGTCAAGTAGTGTCCGGGCTAGGGTTAGGGTTTGGTTGAAAATAACACCTAGACATTTTTGGATGCCTTGGTTGTGTTTAGGGTTGCATTTGATATTCTGGGTGAGTGTTGTTTTCTTGTTTCCTCTAAATAGAATTTTTGCCCAATTTTGTGATTTTTGCTAAGCCGCGCGCCTGTCAAGTAGTGTCCGGGCTAGGGTTAGGGTTAGGTTGAAAATAACACCTAGAGATTTTGGGATGCCTTGGTTGTGTTTAGGGTTGCATTTGAAATTCTGGGTGAGTGTTGTTTTCTTGTTTTCTCGAGAAACAAATTTGGCCCAATTTTGTGATTTTTGCTAAGCCGCGCGCCTGTCAAATAGTGTCCGGGCTAGGGTTAGGGTTAGGTTGAAAATAACACCTAGACATTTTGGGATGCCTTGGTTGTGTTTAGGTTTGCATTTGAAATTCTGGGTGAGTGTTGTTTTCTTGTTTCCTCGAGAAAAAAATATGGCCCAATTTTGTGATTTTTGCTAAGCCGCGCGCCAGTCAAGTAGTGTCCGGGCTAGGGTTAGGGTTAGGTTGAAAATAACACCTAGACATTTTGGGATGCCTTGGTTGTGTTTAGGGTTGCATTTGAAATTCTGGGTGAGTGTTGTTTTCTTGTTTCCTCGAAATAGAATTTTGGCCCAATTTTGTGATTTTTGCTAAGCCGCGCGCCTGTCAAATAGTGTCCTGGCTAGGGTTAGGGTTAGGTTGAAAATAACACCTAGACATTTTGGGATGCCTTGGTTGTGTTAAGGGTTGCATTTCAAATTCTGGGTGAGTGTTGTTTTCTTGTTTCCTCGAAATAGAATATTGGCCCAATTTTGTAATTTTTGCTAAGCCGCGCGCCTGTCAAGTAGTGTCCGGGCTAGGGTTAGGGTTAGGTTGAAAATAACACCTAGACATTTTGGGATGCCTTGGTTGTGTTTAAGGTTGCATTTGAAATTCTGGGTGAGTGTTGTTTTCTTGTTTCCTCGAAATAGAATTTTTGTCCAATTGTGTGATTTTTGCTAAGCCGCGCGCCTGTCAAGTAGTGTCCGGGCTAGGGTTAGGGTTAGGTTGAAAATAACACCTAGACATTTTGGGATGCCTTGGTTGTGTTTAGGGTTGCATTTGAAATTCTGGGTGAGTGTTGTTTTCTTGTTTCCACGAAATAGAATTTTGGCCCAATTTTGTGATTTTTGCTAAGCCGCGCGCCTGTCAAATAGTGTCCAGGCTAGGGTTAGGGTTTGGTTGAAAATAACACCTAGACATTTTGGGATGCCTTGGTTGTGTTTAGGGTTGCATTTGAAATTCTGGGTCAGTGTTGTTTTCTTGTTTCCTCGAAATAGAATTTTGGCCCAATTTTGTGATTTTTGCTAAGCCGCGCGCCTGTCAAATAGTGTCCAGGCTAGGGTTAGGGTTTGGTTGAAAATAACACCTAGACATTTTGGGATGCCTTGGTTGTGTTTAGGGTTGCATTTGAAATTCTGGGTCAGTGTTGTTTTCTTGTTTCCTCGAAATAGAATTTTGGCCCAATTGTGTTATTTTTGCTAAGTCGCGCGCCTGTCAAGTAGTGTCCGGGCTAGGGTTAGGGTTAGGTTGAAAATAACACCTAGACATTTTGGGATGCCTTGGTTGTTTTTAGGGTTGCATTTGAAATTCTGGGTGAGTGTTGTTTTCTTGTTTCCTCGAGAAAAAAATTTGGCCCAATTTTGTGATTTTTGCTAAGCCGCGCGCCAGTCAAGTAGTGTCCGGGCTAGGGTTAGGGTTAGGTTGAAAATAACACCTAGACATTTTGGGATGCCTTGGTTGTGTTTAGGGTTGCATTTGAAATTCTGGGTGAGTGTTGTTTTCTTGTTTCCTCGAGAAACAAATTTGGCCCAATTTTGTGATTTTTGCGAAGCCGCGCGCCTGTCAAGTAGTGTCCGGGCTAGGGTTAGCGTTAGGTTGAAAATAACACCTAGACATTTTGGGATGCCTTGGTTGTGTTTAGGGTTGCATTTGAAATTCTGGGTGAGTGTTGTTTTCTTGTTTTCTCGAGAAACAAATTTGGCCCAATTTTGTGATTTTTGCTAAGCCGCGCGCCTGTCAAATAGTGTCCGGGCTAGGGTTAGGGTTAGGTTGAAAATAACACCTAGACATTTTGGGATGCCTTGGTTGTGTTTAGGGTTGCATTTGAAATTCTGGGTGAGTGTTGTTTTCTTGTTTCCTCGAGAAAAAAATTTGGCCCAATTTTGTGATTTTTGCTAAGCCGCGCGCCAGTCAAGTAGTGTCCGGGCTAGGGTTAGGGTTAGGTTGAAAATAACACCTAGACATTTTGGGATGCCTTGGTTGTGTTTAGGGTTGCATTTGAAATTCTGGGTGAGTGTTGTTTTATTGTTTCCTCGAGAAACAAATTTGGCCCAATTTTGTGATTTTTGCTAAGCCGCGCGCCTGTCAAGTAGTGTCCGGGCTAGGGTTAGGGTTAGGTTGAAAATAACACCTAGACATTTTGGGATGCCTTGGTTGTGTTTAGGGTTGCATTTGAAATTCTGGGTGAGTGTTGTTTTCTTGTTTCCTCGAAATAGAATTTTGGCCCAATTTTGTGATTTTTGCTAAGCCGCGCGCCTGTCAAATAGTGTCCGGGCTAGGGTTAGGGTTTGGTTGAAAATAACACCTAGACATTTTGGGATGCTTTGGTTGTGTTTAGGGTTGCATTTGAAATTCTGGGTGAGTGTTGTTTTCTTGTTTCCTCGAAATAGAATTTTGGCCCAATTGTGTTATTTTTGCTAAGTCGCGCGCCTGTCAAGTAGTGTCCGGGCTAGGGTTAGGGTTAGGTTGAAAATAACACCTAGACATTTTGGGATGCCTTGGTTGTGTTTAGGGTTGCATTTAACATTCTGGGTGAGTGTTGTTTTCTTGTTTCCACGAAATAGAATTTTGGCCCAATTTTGTTATTTTTGCTAAGCCGCGCGCTTGTCAAGTAGTGTCCGGGCTAGGGTTAGGGTTAGGTTGAAAATAACACCTGAACATTTTGGAATGCCTTGGTTGTGTTTAGGGTTGCATTTGAAATTCTGGGTGAGTGTTGTTTTCTTGTTTCCTCGAAATAGAATTTTGGCCCAATTGTGTGATTTTTGCTAAGCCGCGCGCCTGTCAAATAGTGTCCGGGCTAGGGTTAGGGTTTGGTTGAAAATAACACCTAGACATTTTGGGATGCCTTGGTTGTGTTTAGGGTTGCATTTGACATTCTGGGTGAGTGTTGTTTTCTTGTTTCCACGAAATAGAATTTTGGCCCAATTTTGTGATTTTTGCTAAGCCGCGCGCCTGTCAAGTAGTGTCCGGGCTAGGGTTAGGGTTAGGTTGAAAATAACACCTAGACATTTTGGGATGCCTTGGTTGTGTTTAGGGTTGCATTTGAAATTCTGGGTGAGTGTTGTTTTCTTGTTTCCTCGTAATAGAAATTTGGCCCAATTTTGTGATTTTTGCTAAGCCGCGCGCCTGTCAAGTAGTGTCCGGGCTAGGGTTAGGGTTAGGTTGAAAATAACACCTAGACATTTTGGGATGCCTTGGTTGTGTTTAGGGTTGCATTTGAAATTCTGGGTGAGTGTTGTTTTATTGTTTCCTCGAGAAACAAATTTGGCCCAATTTTGTGATTTTTGCTAAGCCGCGCGCCTGTCAAGTAGTGTCCGGGCTAGGGTTAGCGTTAGGTTGAAAATAACACCTAGACATTTTGGGATGCCTTGGTTGTGTTTAGGGTTGCATTTGAAATTCTGGGTGAGCGTTGTTTTCTTGTTTCCTCGAAATAGAATTTTGGCCCAATTGTGTTATTTTTGCTAAGTCGCGCGCCTGTCAAGTAGTGTCCGGGCTAGGGTTAGGGTTAGGTTGAAAATAACACCTAGACATTTTGGGATGCCTTGGTTGTGTTTAGGGTTGCATTTGAAATTCTGGGTGAGTGTTGTTTTCTTGTTTCCTCGAAATAGAATTTTTGCCCAATTTGCGCCTGTCAAGTAGTGTCCGGGCTAGGGTTAGGGTTAGGTTGAAAATAACACCTAGACATTTTGGGATGCCTTGGTTGTGTTTAGGGTTGCATTTGACATTCTGGGTCAGTGTTGTTTTCTTGTTTCCACGAAATAGAATTTTGGCCCAATTTTGTGATTTTTGCTAAGCCGCGCGCCTGTCAAGTAGTGTCCGGGCTAGGGTTAGGGTTAGGTTGAAAATAACACCTAGACATTTTGGGATGCCTTGGTTGTGTTTAGGGTTGCATTTGAAATTCTGGGTGAGTGTTGTTTTCTTCTTTCCTCGTAATAGAAATTTGGCCCAATTTTGTGATTTTTGCTAAGCCGCGCGCCTGTCAAATAGTGTCCGGGCTAGGGTTAGGGTTTGGTTGAAAATAACACCTAGACATTTTGGGATGCCTTGGTTGTGTTTAGGGTTGCATTTGATATTCTGGGTGAGTGTTGTTTTCTTGTTTCCTCGAAATAGAATATTGGCCCAATTTTGTTATTTTTGCTAAGCCACGCGACTGTCAAGTAGTGTCCGGGCTAGGGTTCGGGTTAGGTTGAAAATAACACCTAGACATTTTGGGATGTCTTGGTTGTGTTTAGGGTTGCATTTGAAATTCTGGGTGAGTTTTGTTTTCTTGTTTCCTCGAAATAGAATTTTTGCCCAATTTTGTGATTTTTGCTAAGCCTCGCGCCTGGCAAATAGTGTCCGAGCTTGGGTTAGGGTTAGGTTGAAAACAACACCTAGACATTTTGGGATGCCTTGGTTGTGTTTTAGGTTGCATTTGAAATTCTGCAAAAGTGTTTTTTCTTGTTTCCTCGAAAAATAAATTTGGCCCCATTTTGTGATTTTTGCTAAGCTGTGCGCCTGTCAAATTGTGTCCTAGATAGGGTTAGTGTTTGGTTTAGAACAACACCTAGACATTTTTAGAGGTTTTTGTTATGCTTTAGGGTGCATTTGAAATGCTGGAAGAGTGTTGTTTTTTTTAGATAGAAATTTGGCCCAATTTTTGTGATTTTTTGCTAATACGCGCGTCTGTTAAATATTGTCCGATCTAGGGTTTGGGTTGGGTTGAACACAACACCTTCATATTTTGGGATGCTTTTGTTGTGTTTTAGGTTGCATTTGAAATTCTGGAAGAGTGTTTTTTTGTTTTTTCCTCTAAAAATAAATTTGGCCCAATTTTGTGATTTTTGCTTTTGCCTGTCAAATAGTGTCCGAGTTAGGGTTAGTTTGAAATCAACACCTAGACATTTTGGAATGCCTTGGTTGTGCTTTAATTTGTATTTGAAATGAGGGAAGAGTGTTGCTTTGTAGTTTCCTCAGTTTAAATTCCGACACCTGTTCAGGTTCAGACATAGACTGCGGAACTGATCAGTTGACACCCCAGCTAGGGTTAGGGTTAGCTTTCACTTTCTTCTTAGACAATTTTTAAGCTCAGTGCTATATTTTGGGCCCCACACCAGCTAACGGACAAGAGATGTTTTGCTTTTAAGTATTGCTCCTAACTGAGACTCCTAACTGAGATTTTTTGGTGTTTGGAAGGCACAGTGCACCGCTTTGTAATAGTATCCCAAAACTGAATTGGTCAGATCAGTAGTTGTATGCAAGCTTTATTTAATCTAATACATTTACAAGAGCTTTTATCAATGGTTCTGAATGTTTGATGCTCATACTTCTAGGTTTGGGGAACATGTCAAATTCCAATGCCTTGTGAGGTTCGGATATGGACTGCGGAACTGCTTAGTTGACACCCCAGCTAGGGTTAGGGTTAGCATTCACTTACTTATACAATTTTTAAGTTCAGTGCTGGATTTTGCAGCACAAGCAAGATATAGGTCAAGTGATTTTTTGCTCTTATCTGAAAACATTTTTTTGGAGATTTTTTGGTGCTTGGAAGGCACGGTGCACCACTCAGTATTTGTATCCCAAAACTGAGTCAGTCGGATGAAAAGTTGTAAGCAAGCATTGTTGAATCTAATCCATTTACAAGAGCTTTTATCAATGGGTTTGATTGTTTCACACTCATACTTTTAGGATTGGGGAACATGTCAAAATCCAACACCTGGTGAGTTTCACATATTCTGTATATGTGGATTATTTTCGCATTTCACAACTCCTGCTTAGATGGCACTAGGAGATGCAATAAATATTACATCCAGTTATATACACACCTCTTTATCAACCTGCCCTTTTTATTTGTTTTGAAGCAGGACGTACTTGGATTTCTGAAAGTTCCCATTCATACTGTGGTTGAACTGTATTACGTTACGGTAAGTATTAACTATATTAATATAATACAGCTTAATATTACATTGCTAGCACAATATTACAAAAAATAACAATCTAAGAATGTTGTGGTGAATTGTCTCAAACCTGGCGGCAAATAGGAAGGAGACAGGTCTGCAGCTTCACAATGGCAAAGGATTTATTGCTCTTTTAGTTACAGAAGTGTGCTCTTACCAGGAAGAAAGTACTTGTAGTGTCTGGTGTCCCAGGGAATATGGGAAAGTATGTAAAATATGGGAAACATAAATCACTTTATACTGAGCAACAACAAGCTACACGTATTGTACCTGGGTATGACAATCAGTTCATCTGGTATTTTTTTACCTATCACTGAAAAAGAAGTTGCCCGGGGCTTTCTGTGCTATTAGAATGAGTTTCTACAACATCAGCCTCCCCATAAAAATTTGTCTGGGAATATTTAAAAGTTTAATCCAACCCATTTCTCTACATAGTCATGAACTGTGGGGTCCAATATCAGACCAGGATTGTACTAAATGGAATAAACACCCCATAAACACCCATTCTGTACACAGAATTCTGTAAAAGCATTCTCCATATGTAGAGAAAAACTCCTAACAATGCATGCAGGGCTTGAATCAAGTCACCACCCATTACTTATCAACATACAGAAAAGAAAAGAAAATCAAAATATTTGTTTCACCTCAAAAACATCGACCAAAATTCCTACCATTATAAGGCTTGCTAAGCCAAGAATTATGCCCAGAGAAGAGGAAACTCAGCCACCTGGTCCTGAAGCTCACTCACAACCAGCCTCAGGACAGCACAGCTAAAAAAAGGATAAGAAAAGCAAAAGGACTCTAACAATGCACAGGCTCGGTGACCAAAATCTGCCCATAGAAACTGGGCAGCACAAGAAGACCTGACTGCCTAGGGAAGACAGTCTCTGCTCCCACTGCCAGCAGGGACAAGCAAAGAGAGAGAATGCACTGTGTGAAATAATCTGGGATAAATTAAACATTTTTCCTGTGTTGTATAATGTATGTAAATATTCTACATGTTGAATTAATTACATATGCTTTGGGAACACTGTAATTCCTTGGTCATGCTCAAATAGCTGTTTGAATTTGAGTGTGGCAGCAGAAAGAGAGAACAAGAGAGCACAGTTTCCAATGGGGCAGCAACACAGTCCATAACTCCGGGGGAAGCGGAAGGCCACAATATATAAGACTGTAGCAATCCCCACTAGTTTACCCTTACAGTAGTGTATTAAGACAGGCAGTGTATTAAGAGAAGCAGGAGACTGGACCTGCAGCTTACTAGTTTTATTGTCCTTTTCTGCTACATGGGTGTGCTAGTCACTGAGGTACCAGGGGCAGGTAGAAGGCAAAGAAGGAAGACAGAAATAACTGAAACTGCTCAGTTTGGGGGCTAGGTGCAAGAGGAAAGTGAAGGGACCCCTATTTATAGAGGCAGAGAGAGGGGAAATGCATCTGCAAAATAAAACGTAGAGGGTCAGTATTCAGAGGCTCCCAGACTCATCACTTCTGATATATACAGCAGATCCAACTTCCCTCAAACCCAGAAGTCTTGGATGTGTCCAGGGCCTTGTATTCCATGAACGAAAGATTTCCTGAGTGTTTTACTTTTAAACTTGGGGGCACAGAGGTATTTCCCAGATGTGTACATTAAAAATGGAGGGGGTGAGACACACTCCATAATGCTCTTGATCTTCTATAAATCCTTTTGTTCGTAAAGGGTATTTAAAGTTTATCTGATTTGCCCCAATTATTTAGCTGCTTATTTTTACTAACTTTCCCAACCTTTTTCAGCTCATGGTACTGATGTTGCCAGACCAACAAGTGAGACAATATGTTAGACACTGTCAATAACTGACTTATAGAAAAACAAGAAAATAGCAGTATCTGAGCTTTTTTTAAAAAAACTGTTTATAAATGGTATCACATTAGTACCATCTTAGGCTTTTATCTATGGCCAATCTCTAGTACTTTTACTCCTTGACAGTGTCTACACTCTGTCCTTTAATTACAGTACAATTAAGGAGTGTTAGATTTTTCCTAAAATCAATAACCAGTTGCTTTGTTTGCAAGATGTTTCAACTTCAAATAAAACTTATTACATAATTTAGTAAACATGTTTAGAATAAAGAGCTTTGGTTTCACATGCTGAGATATATTGTGTTACCAGTGAGCTAGCTTGGCATGGTAAGATAGGCTGTTTCGCAGTGTTATGTGGTTTGACACACTGAGATTTGCTGTTGCACCTGCGAGGTACAGTAGTGGTGGTACTTTGAGCCTCTCCATCTCTTCTTTTCCTCTTCTGCATCCCAGGGGGTTAAGAGACCTGTATCACAGGGGCCAGGTGATCTCTGCTGCGTCATCCGTGGTCATGTGACCTCCCCAGCAGAGCGGGGCCAAGTGACCTCTGCTGTGTGCTGGGTTGCATCTGGAGACTTCTGCTGTGTCCCACAGCTCATTTGACCATTGCAGCATACAGGGGTCAGGTGACCACTGTTGCATACTTGACCCTGAGATCAATCAGGATTCTTAATTACACAAGAGCAGGATACGTATTTCTGCTAAAGATTGATGGATTTCAAACAAGCTACCCAGCCACATTGAAGCAGACACCCAGGCTTCTTTTAAAAGCCAAATGAGATCCTTGGATCAATTAGCTACTAACTACCCAACAGTCTAGATTATGCAAATGGTCTAATCTTGTTAGTAACCTTTGTTCTTCATTCTATACATTTACATAATCCTATTTGTAGTAAATATTGTTATATAATTACTTGGTTGAGCTTTAACCATACAGTATGTACTGTATGTATGTAAGAATGGATTCTACATTAGAACGTTCTTTACCATTTCCCAATTACTTGTTTTGCTTGGCTGGTGAATATTTTATATGGCCTATGAAAAGCATCTGTTTCCTTTACTATAGTTGGAAAATATGAATTAAAACCTGGAAATGTAAGTTATTCTACCTCCACTAATGCTTGATTCAATTATGATAATGCTGTTTAATACAGAGTATTGCCTTTCTGCTACCTGAAGGGTGTTGTATTCTTTACAGTATCTGGAAGATTCCCTTTAAAAGCATTGATGCATTTTACTTTATCCTTTGCTATTATAGTACATTCCTGATTATAGTTTCAGGTAAATTATTCTTTTCCAGTTCCTGGTCTTTCAAATCAATTTCACAATCAGGTTCTGACACCAGCTGACTTTGCCAGCAAATTATAAAGATTAAGAATAATTTCACAGTCTGAAGTCAACGATTTCCCAGTTTTACACAGCATATTTTTTTTTATTCTATAGCACAACCTGAAATAAGTAATGACAAAGGAGGTAAATTTATACAGGACTAACAAATTCAACAACTCAACAGAATGGTTAAACTATTATACAGATATTTACAAGTCTGTAAAAAATGAAAGCCCTGCCTTTTGCAGATAGAAAACCCATACAGAATTATGCACCTACACTATAAACATTATACATTATATAATGAAGTAGTTCAGGTGGATGGCTGCATCAGCATGCGTAGGCTGCAAAGGAACAAGTAGTAGGTTTATTTCATGCTGAAAAGAGAAGAAAGAAAACGCAACATTTCGGCCATTGAGAAGACGGCTAAAGAAGGCTCCACGACCGAAACGTTGTTTTCTTTCTTCTCTTTTCAGCATGGAATAAACCTATTACTTGTTAATTATATAATGATCCACTTAGTTAGATTTCATTCCTGATTTTAAAGGGGCATTTTATCCATACTTTTATAGAAGCTATAAGGATCTTGGCCAGGACTAATTCTCCCTCTCTAAATGAATGCTCACAAATGAATGTGAACCACAGATTATTTAGTTTTTGAACAGTTCTACTTACCCTAATAAGTATTTACTGTAAATCAATTTCTAAATGCATTAAGCTGCTCGATATTAGAGATCTGGCAGAGAAGGATAGACGCATCTCTTTAGATGTAAATTTTAGCCTGTTAGTATTTTCTTGATATGTGTCCTGGGTGTCTTACTTTTTTATACATATTTTCTGAGAAAAAAAAGAAACCATTTGATCCCCTTGGAAAGACTTCATTCCTGATTATAGGAGGCAATTTAAACTTTAAACAATTTAAAGTGTTTCAACTTTTTTATACTTTTTTTAACCCCACACTTTTGTTATGTATAGAGACAAACAATTTCAAACCATTTTCCCGTAAGAAGTCCTAGAAATCACTTTCAACAAGATTCAGTTTATCAAAATTTTATCAGTTCAATATGTACAGAAAATCTTTTCTGGTACTACATCCTACTGTACAGAAGCATCGACAAAACAGGGAGCTGATTTAATTGCCTCCTGTTGGGAAAATGTGGCTCTTTCAAAGTCACATTTTCTTCTTGCTATACTATCCCTTGGGGGGGAAGTCGTGGAAAAACTAGCAATCTGCAAATTGCTTGGGCCTTCCTGTTTTGTTTTGTGACAACAATCTAATACCAATGATTATTGTCATATATTTAAAGCCTGATCCTGATCCTATAATTCTTTTAAGTGAATCAGACTATAGAATGCGGTAGGGTGGTTCCTGCTACACATGGAATCACAACAAATAGGCCGGGTGGTACATGCTGGCTGGTACCTATTGCCATTTAGTTGTCTAGAAGGTGAAGCAGGTACTACCTTCACCATTCTAATCAGCCAACCTCACACTGATCAAGGCCCATTTAGTGGTTTGATTGCAGGCACATCAGCTGGAACTGATGACCCTTATGTTTTGAATAAATACCTTTGAATACCTTCAATACATTTGAGTAATAATGTTTCTTGGGAGGGCTTTTAATTAAGTTTTATCATATTTTATGTAAGGCATGTTTTATAGATCTGATACATTATATCAGTGATCTGTGTATTGATGTAAACATTCTCCACAAGAATCCTGAGGTTGCAATGTAAAACAAAGGAATTTTCTGTTTACTTCAGAAAAAAATGTGATCTTACATATTTATATACGTGTTGCCATATTACTGTACATTAAAAACACGGGATCTTTGCCTTGGGAATTTCATGGTCACATGGTCCATTTTGATATGACTTCCAAAGAGTCCAGGCAAAACAATATATAAAAACAGCAAAATACTATCAAATGTATAGACAAAGTTATAGCAGAATTATCTTTTAGGTGGTTTTTAATATTTGTGGGTCCTCAAATATATTTTAGAGGGTAGTGCTTACATGCAATCTTTAATACAATGCCAGTGAATATTCAAGATTTGAATTGAGTTATGTAATCCTTAGTTCTGTTTTGAGAGCTGGAGTTTTGTGACAGAACATACCGTCTGATCCAAATTCAGTCATTTTTGTGCAAAATGCTCTCAACATCAAAAACACTTCTTCTGACTCCAAGTCAAACTTATGTAGTCCACTTAGATAGCACCTCCAACATGAGTAGTGGTGTCTAAATACAGTTGCAGTGCAGCCTGTCCTATGAGCAGCATTTTTTTTTCTTCTTCACTACCTTGTCTGGCTTCAGTTTGATGGAGTCTGTCATGCAGCTCATTAGCCCTTCTTTGTACTGCCAGAAAGAAAAGAAAGTTATTTAAAACAAAACTTCTCAATTCCAAAAATTTGTCAATTTGTCCATTTGTCTGGGTGCCAAGCCTTTTGAAACATTTTTGCTTGAAAATATTACTGGATTCAAAACATTTAGATTATAAACAATGCATATAGACTGGGAAGAATTACCAAATAAAGTAGTGACAATCATTGTAAGCTTTATTTTAAATCTTTACATTTTAATCAATATTCTAACAATTATATAATTGATATGACATGCTTTTATGACTAAGTTTCTATAGTCAAAATGGTCATAGTCAAAAAGCCATGACTTTTTAGTGGAGGACTAAGTTCCTGGTATAGTCCATCAATGAGTAATTTGAGGGTACAAACTCCCCAATAGTAGAACCTTGACTCTGTTTATAGAATACTAGTATGTTGATAGAATTGCATCATCAGCTATTGTTTCATCTCATGTGAATGGTCAGAATAAGCACTTGAACAGATAAAACTTTTCAGTATATTTACCCTATATAAGTTAGTTATTCCTTGCTTTACCATTCAATGGCAAGTCATGTACCATTTCTGAGCCACTGACTGGAGACAAGCTCCCAAAATAGTTAATCTGAGCATGAAGTGTTTTAGTAAAGCTCCACTTACTGATTTTTACAGATCTACTGTATGTTCATCTGCATACAGTGGATCAAAGATGCTAACTAAATAGATCAGTCATTTATCTGAGCTATCAGGGACGCTATTGGGGATGCTAAAAGGCAATACCGCAACAAGATAGAACTACAGGCTGCCTCTGCAGATGTGTGCAAATGTGGCGGGATATTCAGACAATAACAAACCATAAAACCAAAATAAGCAGTGTTACATCCACTGACAGTGATTTCTCTCTCCCAGAGGAGCTGAACGCCTATTACGCTTGGTCTGAGAAGGAAATCACAGAACCGTCAGCGTCGGTGCTCCCGGCCACCGATGGTCCAGCCCTGTTTGTCACGGAGGCTGAAGTCAGGGCAACATTCAGATGGATGAACACATGGAATGGCGACCAGCCCGGACAGCGTTTCAGAACGGATTCCATCAGTCCTGTGCAGACCAGTTGGCCAAAGGTTTTACAGATATTTTTAATATTTAATTTTTACAATCCTCCGTTCCCGTGAGTTTTAAAAAAACTACCATTATTCCAGTGCCAAAGAAAAATACTGTGACCTGTTTTAATGATAGACCGGTAGCACTCGCATCCACTGTAATGAAATGCTTTGAAAAGCTGGTCATGAGACACATTAACACAATAGTGCCTGAGTGCTTAGACCCCCTGCAGTTTGCATGCTGGTGTAACAGGTCCCGGTTTTCCTGACTGGCAGACCACAGACTGTGAGGGTAGATGGAATACTTTCTTCCACAATGACCATCAATATAGATGCCCCTCAGGGCTGTGTGCTTAGTCCCCTGCTGTTCCCCTTGTTTACCAATGATTGTGTGGCCAGACACAGCTCCAAATTCCATCTACAAATATGCTGACGATACTACCATCATCACTGCCGAATCACTGCTAAGGATGAGACAGCCTACAGGGATGAGGTCAGGAGCCTGGTGGAGTGGTGCCTTGACAATAATCTCTTCCTCAATGTCAGCAAAACCAAGGAGCAGGTAATCAATTTTAGAAAGCAGGGTGGGAACCACACCCCTGTTCACATCAATAGGGTGGCTGTTGAGATGCTTAACAGTTTCAAGTTCCTGGGTACCTTCATCACTAATGATTTAACGTGGTCCCAGCATGTAACTGGAGCTACAAAAAAGGCATAACAGAGCCTTTACTTGCTCAGACAGTTGAAAAAAAATTGGTCTATCTTCAACTGTCCTTACCTCATTTTACAGGTGCACTATTGAGAGTGTGCTCACATGTGGTATTACAGAGTAGTTTGACAGCAGCTCCTTATCTGACCGGAAGGCATTATGGGGGTGATCAGGTCAGCCCAGTCCATCATTGGAGTATAGCTCCCCTCTATTTCAGACATTTTTACAATTTGCTGTCTAAGGAAGGCTGGAAGTATTGCTCAGGATACCAGTCATCCTGCTTTCTCATTTTTCTCCCCCCTTTCCACCGGTAAGCGATATAGTAGCCAGATTATTGAACTCTACCCCACCACTGGCTCACACTGATGTGTTTTTTTTTCTAATATGTATGTTTTTTAACTTGTTGTCATTGCTGCTGCTGTTTTGTATTTATGTTTTTGGTGTTTCCTTAATGTCTTTGTATCAGAGCATACATGCAAATAATCATTTCATTGCACTTGTGTATATGACAATAAACTGAACTGAACTGAGCAAGGAAATTTTTATCTATTAACTAAAGACCATGAAATGTTCAGATTAGTACAGCACTTGTCTGAGGTACGATTAATTTACTTTTTGCTGTTTTATGACTTTAAAATTCCATGTGCTTTAGCGAGGCACGTTATTCAAATACATTTTTGGTGTAAGAATAACATCATTAATTGTGTGTCCTTAAATAATGCAGCAAAAATGCCAGCAACCCTATCACCCTGCAACTCACAACTGGTAACCCACTGAAGCTAAGCAGGTGTGAGCCTAGTCAGTACCTGGATGGGAGACCTCCTGGGAAAAACTAAGGTTGCTGCTGGAAGAGGTGTTAGTGGGGCCAGCAGGTGGTGCTCACCCAGCAGTCTTTGTGGCACTATAAGAATTAGGGTTTTAAACTGTGAAGGCCTAAAATTTACATACATTTAGAATTTTCAAAGGCCATAAAAAGTGAAAAACATCCCCTTTAGAGTTCTTGATGCTCAGTTATTTTTGATCCTTATGACAAAGGAGCATCTAACCTTGATAAGTGCATGCTTTGCCAGTGTCTGGAAGGCCTGCTCCACATTGATGTTGTTCTTGGCACTGACCTCCAGGCATGGGATGTGTCTGTCCTCACACCATGACAAAGCCTCACTTCTGGTCACCTGTATAGAGACAATTTGTCAAACTTATTTCCTTAAGCAGGCTTTACTGCAATTAAATTTTGAGATTTTTGAATAAGGAGGCACAAATCAAAACCTGATTTACAAAGTCATTTCTCTTTCCATTTTTCCAGACATCATAGGTCACTGATTGCTCAGTTACCCCTTTTATCTACAAACTTGCTCCAATTTGCTAAATTCCTGCAGCTCCTACCTGTCTCTCTTCCATGTCAATCTTGTTTCCTAGCACCACAAAAGGTAGGCTGGGGTCAGGGGGATGACTCTTCTCCAGGATGTCTTGCCTCCAGCCCTCCAGTTCCAGGAAAGAATCCCTGTCAGTGACATCGAAGACCAGAACACAGCCATCCGCCCCCTTGTAGAAAGAGG
This sequence comes from Lepisosteus oculatus, assembly GCF_040954835.1. Classification (NCBI taxonomy): domain Eukaryota; kingdom Metazoa; phylum Chordata; class Actinopteri; order Semionotiformes; family Lepisosteidae; genus Lepisosteus; species Lepisosteus oculatus. The sequence continues at coordinate 21,578 of NW_027168414.1, read as the reverse complement.
ACACTACTGCGCGGAATCTCTCCTGCCCTCCAGTGTCCCAGATCTGGAGGAGAGACAGCCATGGTCACTGAATTTTGTGGGCAATCTGAAGCCTTATCTGTACAAACCCCGAGTCACAGCATGTTATCCATATTTGTTCCAACTTTGTTGTACTCCTTATTTTGATATTTGTTTATAGCATTTGTCATCTGTATTCTTGTGAGGTTGCACAACTAAAGAAATATAAACAAGTTGATTTGTACATGGCATATATTTTTTATAATAAACAGTATTAGAATTAGTTAATGGGTTGCAAGTACAGTCTTGCAATGTTAACACAGAGGTACAGACTACAGGTACAGGTACTTTATAAGTAAGTTGTGTTATGTCCATGAATAAAGACAAAAAGGATCCTATACAGATGTAAACTAAAGTATAAGAATAAAAAAACTAAATTGTGCTTTAGCAGTACATTAAGATATGACAATTTGCTTTGAAACTGAAAACTGCAATCAACACAGTTGGAGATGATTCACCATCCAATGTGCCCTGCAGAGCAGAATTTCACTTCGTTTTCCATGGTTTTGCAGTTTTAGCACTGACAGAGCTTTTCTTTCTCATAAAATGAAAAGGCTGTCACAAGGTATTTTGCAAGCTTTTCACCGCACGTCTTTTACAAGATAAAACCTGTCATACACACCCATCTCACCTGCAACTTGACAGCACTCCTGTCCACTGTAATGTTCTTGGATAGTACGCTGGCTCCCAGTGTGCTGCGGTAATCCTCATGAAATTGTTGATGGATATACTGGTGTAGCAATGATGTCTTTCCCACACTGTATTCAGGAGTAAAATAACACTTAACAGACAAATAGATCTCACAGGAGCAGCACACTAAAAAAAGCTGGGAAATCTATAACACCCAGAGGTGTACTCTAGGAAAGTTGAAGGAATTTCCATGTGCGCTCATATTGGTTCCAATCTGAAACAGCAAATCAGCAGGAAGCAGATACTGAAAGTGTAAGGACAACAACCCTCTATTTAGTTTTCTTTGTCTAAAGCTATGGATGATTTGTGGGGGAAAAAATCATAATAATTAGGCAGGAGAGATGAACAGTCAAGTCTGTTTTACCCAAGAGCTCCTAGGATGATGATCTTCAGTTCCACTTGCTTCATCAAGGTAGCCTGGGTGAAGATGATAATGCATGAGGCTTCAACTGTCACTACAACTTTAGACATTTGTATAAACACGTGATGTTAAACAGTTCTATAGTTAAAGTTTAAAAATGAGTACTGTAATTTATGCATACAAAATATTTGTTAATTCTGTATGCTGTATTTAGAAACAAAAGGAAAACTCACTGAAGAAAGTCAATTCAGCTGTTTGGATACAGGTTGGATCTGTTTAATTCGGTGGCCTTAGATAGGTTTCTTTTTGTGAATAAAGGGTGTGTTGCAGATGCAATCTCTCATTCCAGAAAAGAGGTCGAACACAGCACAAAAACAGGACTTTAAAATTGTAATACCATTGGCATCCGTGATTCTGCTCTGTGTGAAGACATTCTTCTGCAATGCAAACCACTTAACACAGAACAAAACAGCAATGCAAACATAAATACCTTGGAGAATATTGTAGATATGCCATGGGACATTGCATTAGGACCAAACCAGCAGCAAACAGTTAAGAGTACAAATCACAATGAGCAACCTGCTGTCTGACCTTTCTGTATGTCTATGTCCCACTGCCCAAATAATGATATAGAAATGCTTCAAAACCCCATGCTTCTCACATGTTTTTAAGTTTTGCTGATTCAGTTCCCAAATGATACTTTGAAACAACACCCAGGCACATTTTAATTGGAGGACACAAAAACTGAGGCTGTTTACAATGGTTGCCATACCTATGGTACAGTATGTTAAACAACAGGCACAATGACTCATACTGACTCATTCAAGCCAATAAACTGAACAGCATTGGGGAAAGTATTGGGGAAGTACCAACAGAATTTTCTGTGCTGAACACTTCACTCTCATTTATTGACATATCCAGTTTTGCTGGAATAAGCTGAACTTGTGCATTGCATTTCATCCCTTTCACATGGATTTAGCAATAGAGATTACATTTCAACGGTTCTTCTGTCACAGAGCTCAACAAGAAGAAAGTGCTCCCATTGTCAGTAATAGCACACAAGCTGCAGATTGACGTCTTATCAATATTTGCCATTGTCCTCTGTTAGACACCATAACAGACAACAGAAATAGGAATAATATTCATTAACTATAAATTACCTGGTACTTTCCTTTAAAAAAGGCATTCAGTTCATTTTTCATTTGTCACCCATTGCAGAGATCCTAAAATTTTCCTAGCATGGACTTGGTCAGGAATCCTCAGTTATCTTGCTACCAAGCTCAGATGTAAAAATGTCTAAAATGACTTGCATTTGCCAAGTGTTCTCTATGTTTTTCAATGTGATTCAAAGCACAGAATGTACACCCAATGGTTTGGAACAGATCCCAGTTCACACAAACATTCCAGGAACAATGTGAAATTAGTATGGGTAGTTAGCAGCATACACTCCATCATCCGCTAAAATAATAGCATTTCTTTTCATGATTGAAAGCTCTGTGTTACAGACAGACATCTGAATGACGTAGGTGAAATGAAGCAATTCTATCCAGGCTACTGCATGAATAGAAAGACATTCGACAGTCTTAATGAGTAATAGCTGGGGAACCACTGTTCAGGGAATTATGCTAGTAGATAATTTCCTGGTAATTGTGTGTAATTCTGCCAGAAACTACATTGAAACAAAATTAAGTGAGTTAAATTAAAATTCTGGATTCTGCAGCCGCTTTTAGACAACCAATGCAGAGACTACATTACAGTCAGATGCTGTTTCCTAAACATTTTAAGTCTAGGGCTAGGTAACTGGGTGTGCCCAAAATACCAGTGAAAACAGGTTGTTTCTCATTTATTGTTCGTTTGTGTCAGTAGATAAAGTAAAGTAAAGTTCAGTAGATTGCTAGGCTGTCAGACGGCTGAACAAAATAGAGATAATGACACTCTAAAGGAAACTTTCATTTTCTCTTAACCACTCACCCAATGCAGAATTAGAAGAGAGCAAAAATATAATCTCATGTGGGGTCTCAGACCCCTGCACTCCCAGTTCTCTGGGTATTGAAAATCAAAACCTGAATCTTGTGAATATTTGTAAATAAATAAAATAACCAAATAAAAAAGCAGTTTTAGTGATTTCCCCAAAATACTCATTATAAACCCATGAGGGATTATACAGCTGTGTTAACACTTCAGGCAGTGAGGTTCACTGTAAAATAAAACTACACAGCAAACGTTCAACTCAGTTTCACTTCACCTCAGTCTTGTCTCTCTTGGTGTTACATTTCTTAAAAAGCCTCCTTTCCTCCATAACTTTAAAAGAAAACTCCTTGATATACAAAGGCCTCCAGTGCATAACTCCAGTAAAAGATTCCTTCAAAACAGAAGAAAAATGTGGTGAAGAGTAAAGCTCTCACACACAATTTAAGTACTTACAGGTTGATGACTACAGGCCAGGTTCAAGGAGCAGAACAGTCTTCACCCTCTGTCATCCTGAGCCAGTTCTTTCGATGACTACACAAGAGCAGCAGGCCTTTTCCTGTGCAGGGCTGTGAGCACTGTATGTTTCGTCCTCGCTGGCTGCTGAATAAACACTCCCTCTGTCTCTATCCCTCCCTCTGCTGTCTCTGAGGCAGTCTTCCCACAAGCCAGGCCCACAGTCAATCAAGACAGAAAACCACTAGCATGGCACAATGAAGACAAATCTGAAATCACTATGTTAGGATGGGATTTTTATTTCTATGTTTGTTCTTCATTTCCAGTGAAATGCATAAATATATGATGAAAACAATTACCAGTTTCATTCATTTCTTATTGTTAGGTGGATGATGATGATGATGATGATTATGATTATTAAATAATAATACACAAAGGGTAAACCTCACGAAATCAATATTATAAATATATTTTTAAACAAAGAAGAAATAAAACAGCATCAACCCTTTTGGAAATGATCAATTTCAAGGTATACAGCGTGTAATATACACTAAATAACAAAAAAGTCATGGGTTTTGTGGTTTAAAGCTCTCTATTGCTAAAACATTTCCTCATTTATTAAGTGTACATGCAACAAACATTTAAAAAAGTTTACTAATTTTGCCACAAGGGGACAGCATTCTGTTTATGTCTTTGAAAACTCTGTTTAAACACCACATGTACAAATTCTCTCTTACCTCTGCTAACAAATGGACAAATCTGTGAGTTAAAGGTAACAGAATGGGACAGGAATCGGCTTCCCAAAAAACTGCACTGAAGAATGTGGTGATCATGTCTGAACAGTGTGCTGAGTTGTATCAGCTGTGATGATGATTGGAAAAAGGATCGGGCAGGAGTGTTGTTCACACAGGTATAGCCAACCCTGTGTAATTTTGAGCAACAGATACTGAAACACTCTAGAATTTTTTTAACAGCTCCTTCCCAAAATGCAGAAAACAATGTAATGTGAAAATTGTCCATCATGGCATACATTGTATATTGGTGCTTATTCCTCAACGTTGAATCAACCTGAAGCCTGTTCCGAAAATACAGGGTGCAATACAGCCCTTCACTCTCTGAACACATGCACAACACAAGCACACAGGAATAATTTAGAGACACCAAATAACACAGCCAACATGTAACTAAAAGGTGGGAGTAAACCTGCAAAATCCCATAAAATCCCATGCTGTACCTGATACAGTACTTTATAAAAAGGAGTTAAATTAGTTTAGTTATATCGCTACTAACATAGCTCATTCAAATGTACTGTATGATTATCTTATGTATTGACAACATTTATATTAATTTTCTGTATTTTATTTAGAGAATTAAAGACAGTTTAATATAAAAGGGTATATGATAACATCACATTTTTACTCACTACCCCATACATCACATTGGTCTGAACTTTAATTGCTGTACATCCTATGATGTAATTTAAGAAACACTGGCTTTTTTCATATTTGCAGTATCATAACCTTGACAAATACTTTACAAAATGATCATAGTAGAATTAATTTTTTATTAATGTAATACATAATTAAAAAACTTAATGGCAATTCACAATTAAGTTTTAGCTGAGTCTAAGAAATGATTAAGTAGTTATTTATAAGGATTTGTACACTGATACTGGTTACAAGAAATTATAAAGTTGAACTTGTCAGTTGCCACCCTTTGTTTGTTAGCCCACAAACGTTAAACTCTTTCATCATGCTTTGTGCAATTTCCTCTGCAGAACATATTTGTTCTCCATATTACTTTTCAGAAAACATGTAAAGGAGACAAAATCTGGCTGCCTGCAACCGAAACTATTCTTAAAGATTATTTACTACAAGAAGAGGCTACTTCTTAAGCATCAGTAGCATACCCTTAGGTTTCTGTTTTGTTGTTGTCATCATTATTGTTTTATTATTTAGCAGTTGACTCATGTGAAAAATTCAGTCACTGTAGTCCACAGCCAAAAAAAATAATTACAAAATGAATAATTCCTATGTCATACAAATCCTCCTACAGGTGCTGATAAATTAGTGGCACTCTGTATTGCTACATATTGAGGGTCTTTACAATGTCAGTGTATTATTGATTAGTTTTGATCTTACAGTAAATTGAGCCCCCACTTCCTGCACCTGTCCTTAACCATATCATTTTACAGACAGCAACACATCTGGAATATTATGTTCCTTCTCTGGAAATCATTTTCTCAACCTAGGATTTTTAGAGACAGCTGGGTGTTTCATATTCATTACAAATGCTTTAAAATCAGACAGCTGAACAAAACAAATTAGAGAAAAGATACAGAACAAGCTCGAAACTAGCTCCCTAAAGTAAACGTTACTTAAGTACTTTCACAAGCAAAAATTATTAAAACTTGATCAAATTCCCAAAAATGTTGTTCCTGTAGGTAATCAAATCTTTCATTAAAAAATAGTAATAATAAAAAAGAAAGTTAATTTTCACTTAGCTTCTATGTAAATTCCCCAATCTGAAAACAACTTTTTAACAATCTAAATATTACAAGGGCCTTTTTCACGTAACAGTTTGGCTTAGTGTGGCATTGGCAGTCCTTAATAACCCACTGATCTACATCCTAAGTATTTCTCAGGTGAGTTTCAAAAAGGTCACACTGAAACAAATGTACTGGAAAAAAGCCACTTGAAAAAGAATGCTTTTAGTTCTGACGCTGGAGATGGCTGCCAGCTTTCTTTCAAGTGTGGCACAGTTGTATGACGTTCTTAGGCCCAATTCCTGCTAATTCTGAGCCTGTGGGACATGACCTAGCACAGCTGGCTACCTTGGCAGTCAGACAGACTTCTACAATGAAGCTTTAATTACAGAATCTTCAGTGCTCTGTCCTGTTTAGGGTCCATTCGCCTTTTATAGTACTTTAGAACAGAAAATGTATTTTGGATGTAGTTCATTAATATCAATAAATTTGTAATTTGTTTGCCAAATAAACTCTGGATAGCTGTTTTTTCCGACAATATGTTATTAAAATATTGTGACAAAGGGTAAAGCTGGTAAAATATTTAACCTAATTGCAAAATAATCTCATATTGTACCCTTTTTTGAAGACACAGAAGAAGCTCTCCTGATGCAGCATGATGTGGTACTGTTTGGTTTAGGGAGCAGCCCTGGCCAAGCCCACCTGGTTGTGTCCTCTGTCAAAGACTGAGTAGAACTGGCCAATAAAAACATCCCCCAGAATCCAGAGGGGCCCAGCTGGTGGGGGGATGTCCATGCCCTGAAAACCTGTCATGCATAGAACAGCCTGTCCGATTAGCTCTTCCTGCAGGACCAGAACAACAAAGGGGTTAAGCCAGACACCTCCATACTGAAAAAGTTTGTAACAGAATTACAGTATTGCAGTATTGCTTCAGAGGACATCATTCATTTTAAATAACCATTGCATCAGTACTACATTCAGATATCTGTAGAGCTGGGCTGGATGAGTACTGTTTTATCTACAGTAATATTGTAGTAGATCATATCGTCTCCCTCCATTCTCTGAGTCTCTAAAGAAAGATCAATTTCTACATTTTGTAAAAAGGATGAAGTAGTCTTTCACATCTCCAGGATCAAAGTCTTTTCAGTGCATGCTAATTGTATAAGATTTTGAAAATATAATTAACTTAGTCAGGTGTGATTAATTGCTCAAAAACAACAAGCTTAATTAAGTCGGGTAGAACCTTTAACTTGTTACAATCTGCTCAACAAGTTAAGACAGGAGTATTAGTCAGGTCTGCCTGCAGGCCCCCTAGACCTCATTGCCAGGCTTAAGACTAGATGCTGATAAATCTGAAAACAACTCGCAGTTCTGAAATTGTATTGGTATTTCCAAAATTCTGTATATAACATGTGCAGCCCAACCAACAGCACTCTGCATGCTGATGTGCTCTCTGGATTGATTCTTACCGATTGAATGTAAGCCTCAGGAGTAAGAGGAAACTCGGCACCATTGATAGTAAATGTCACGTCAGGGAGCCAGGGGAGGCTGCTGCATGCTACAGCATACTACTCAACCAAACATAAAAAGGAAAAGAGATGGAGGCAGAGTCAGTACACACACAGGGTCTTGAAACCATAGTGAAACAGAATAGGCAATATGAAGAAACATCTTTTAGTACCCACAGTAATCCTAGGAGTAATTACTGAAGATGTTTGTTCATACATATCCTTATACTTTTAAAACTACTATCCTTAGCAGTAATATTAGTAGTAAAGAAAGAGGTACAGTACTGAGTGAAAGCAGATGTAATACAGTACTAATAGCATGCTAGTAATGACACAGTAATTTGGGTAGCAGTATTAGAACACCGGTAGTGTTATTCTTTTTACTAACTAGTACTAGTAGTCACACAGTGATCATAGTGGGACAACAGTAATATTTTTTTATTGAAGTGCCAGGAGCACACCTCTTACCATTCCACCCCCTGCTGGTGTTGCTCCTAGCTCTTCCTGCAGGGCTTTGATATCCTCTGTGGGTCCTGTCAGTAGAGACGTCCCTGTGTCCACGATTGCTTGGCACCCATCTGCACAGAATCTTACCTGACCATTCACCTTCACACTACAATTAAATATGTATATATCCAAATCACAAGGACCTTCTATGCACTGGAGTAGCCATAATCTCACTTGCACACCATCATTGGACAGGTGAAGGAGAAAACTGCTCTAGGCTATATTTCATGGCAGTCATGTTGAAGGTTCTTTTGGCCAATGAAAGTGTGGTCACAAGAAAGTAGCTTGATGGCCCTGATGCCACATCACTGGTAAATGAGGTACAAATTCAGGTACAAATCCTCAAAAAGTTTTTTGACCGAACAAACATGTAAGAAAAAGGAAAGGTCATCCCAACTTATTGGCACACAGACCAACACCTGACAATTCAAATTAACAACAAGTAACAGTGAGGTGAAAACAGTGAAAAGTGAGGGCAGGCAAAGACAGCAGTTTTAAAACTTGAATTACTCTATCTACAGGAATTCTAAAAAAAAATGTTAAAGCATACCTTTGGTATGAATAGACTTTTTGATCTTCCCTAAAGTCACCAATAACAATCCCATTAAAGTGAAAACCCCACTTAAATTTATAGAAACATATTCAATAGAAAGGTTTAAATAGGCAGTTGACACTATTTTCATATGTTTAGAACAGAGCCACAAGGGCTAGCTTAAGGTTTTGTGAATTACATAGTTTCACAGTGAAAGAGAAGGAGCCAAGTACAGAAATGACTGGGCAGCCTGGAGATAAAGGTTACCAGTTTATTGCAGGTATAAAAGGGGTGGAGGGGAGAAGTGAGAAAGAAGTGTCTGTGTTGCAGGACTTACTTGTCTAGAAGGATCTGCCAGTAGCCCTGTTTGGTGACAGGAACCCAGTGCAGCATCCCTGAGAAGTGGGACTGGTCAAATCCCCCAAACAGTATCTCCCCCCCAGAAGAGTAATCGGGGTTTCTGGACAACAAGCAGAATAAAACCAATCGGTTCACTGAGTGAACATGTGAAGGTGTTTACAAGCATTTACTTTTTGTCAACAATAAGTTTTTTAATAAATATCTACAGCAGCATAAAAGGAAGAGGACTAAATCAAAGAATGAAAGTGCTTTTATAAAAAGATTAAAATAAACTTTGTACAAAATGATCAGTTTTAACCAATAAAACTGTTGATAAGGTGCAGGTTAAGGATGGTGGAGTGAGATGGGAAAAGTGATTACACAGAGACACAGATATAATGCTGTTTTGATTGATACGGTCTGGGACAGACATTACCTGTTGAGGTAGACACTGAAGACCGGGAGTTCAACCACGCCCTGAGCCATCATGTTATCAAACACTGGAGTGGCTCCCCCTGCCGCAATGCTCGGGTATCCCAAACCCAGAATTCCATCAAAATTGGCATCAACAAAGGTGCTGCCCGGCTCCCTTACACTCTCCCCAAACTTCTGATGGGAGACAGCTATCCCTTCAACCTAGTACACAAAATCAAACCCCCTCGGACCACAGGACCCAAAACATAATTTTCTATATGTGCTAAAACATGTAACTTTCCCGCACAGATGTATTGTTTACAAATGATTAAGAAACTGAACAAATTACATTTTCCATTCATTGGAACTTTTTTAACATAATTACAAAAAGTGGAGTGGAATCTGTTTGGTGTTCACACAATCTCATAAGGAAAGGAAGTATAAGAAATCATAAGTATTTTAATGTGTTTTTTATTTAACTGTTTGCAGATCCTGAGCTCCAGAGAGTGCAGAGGTGCCATCCTGTATACTCACAGTGACCAGGTCAAATGCCAGAATCCCAGTCAGGCTTCCTGTGCCATACTGTATAGAAAAGGGCCGACCATCAACTTGATAGGTTGAAGACTGGGAAGAATGGTATCTGTGGTGTACCTCTGTGAATGACAAGTGCAAATCATGTTTAACCAATAAGTAACTTCAGTACCATGGTGCTTTCATTACTGGGCTACTAGTGTGGACTTAAATTATCAAGTTATTCAGTGTTTGCTTCACTGTAACTCTGAAAATGGTCAAATTGATGTAGCAGTGAAGAATCCCTGAATACTGTCAAGCTCTGCATCTCTACTCTTTGCCAGCAGTGGTATCCCTGTTGGCTGTGTCCCCCAATACTCACTGCATGCTTTGCTGTCGCAGAGGCCAGAGGGCACCCACAGGTTGGAGGAGCCAGTGTCAAAATTCACTGTGAAGTTCTGGGGTGGGGTCCCAATAGTGATCTGGCCAAAATACTCTGCCTGAAAGGAACGAGAGTGGGAGTTCAAATATCATTTTAAGTTCTTGAGAATGTACACATCAACAAAGTAACAATGCATCATGCCAGTTCAGTCTGTGCTGCCCAGCTTCACTGAAAAATCAGGTCAATTAAATAAAATGTAAATGTCACAGAGGTAGTATTGAAGTACAGGAGACAAATTATTGACCAGCTAAATAATCAATAGTACTGCTCAGCTTAAATAAATCACATTGCTGCTCTCATTTAATTTCATGCAAGACAAGATGACAATTCCAGCTCTAGGTTATAAATCGGCGAGTAGCCTTACATCCATGTAGTTGATGAGCGGCTCGTTGGCCTGTGAGGCAATGCGGCAAGCATTGCTGTACTGGATCATGTCCAACTGGTGGGAGTTCCAGAACTGGGACAGCATCCCCCCTGCTCTCATCCTGTACCTTTGAGACCTGTGTCTACTTAGGGCCACCCTGGTCCACACAGCACACAACAACAAGCAAAGTTAAATTTTGTTCTGCATGGTAGTCTGAAGAAAGCATGCAAACTATTATCCATATATAGATTTCAGATTGCAGATTTCCCACAGTCTACTGTGTCTTAATTATGTTACTGGAAGCAATCGATCATTTTCTAATAATCTTAAAATTAATTCTACATTTGTCAGTATATATCCTACTAATACCCGTTTTAGGAAGTGTAAAAAAATCATGAAACATCATGCACAATGTTCCAGTGATCCACCAGATCAGAAATTTTAGTACGGCAAGAAAACACATTTCACTTAATCCTTAGATGAGATGTCTACAGAGAACAGCTGCGCAGTCGTTGTCCCTGCATACAGAATGTTTTCAGGGGCTTTTTAAAGAGAAGCCGCAGGAATAAAATATTTATTTAATTATGACAATACCTTTTGACGCCAGCACAGAGAGTCAAGGACATCAGCAGAAGTAGAACAATTTTCTCAGCCATTGGTGCCCAGTTTCAACTGGCTTTTTACACAAGTACTCAGTGAGAGGTCCTTCCACACTAGCAATTACAACTTTGTTACAGTACTGCTCTGATTCTGGGACAGGAAGTGAAAACAGCCCATACATTTATCTGACTAGGGTAAACAAGAGACGTCAGACATTTGGCTTTTGGTTGAAGAGGTCTTTTTATTTTTCACGCCTTTGTTGGTTAATCATTCACCTTAATGCACGTACTGTACACATTGTACAGGTTGTTTGCACAAACAGTGTGAGACCAAGTCCAGCATACTACAGTTACGCCCAACCTGGGAGTGGCTCACATCCCGCCATTGCCTGGGGCTACCCGAATCATCGCACAAGTATTTAGCCTTCCTCAGACCCTGTGTGGACGAGATCGGGGCATGTCTCTATTAGACTAGTTGCCTTTCAATTAGGCTGCTAATCTTCTTCTCAATCAACTCATTAGTCTGGCTATTTAAGGCAGCTTTCTCTGCTGAATTATTGCTCCAACTTTGAGATACTTGAGCGAATGTATCCGCTCCATCCAGCCGTCTTAAAAATAATTTCTCAGTGTTTTTGTTCAGAGCACCAATCCAGCAGACTCACTTTCATTCGGGCCAGCTACAGCCAGCCTTCCAAAGACTCAAGGTGCTGATCTCTCCTTTTTTTCCAGCTGGTTCTGTCTATGTTCCAGAGGTGTCTCGATTCCAGCCTCTCCTCTGCCATTGGCCAGGCAGTTTATGTCCAGCTGGGTATCCAGCCTTTTTTCCTATATAGTCCTCACCCAGCTTCCTCATCACACCATTTGCCTAGCAATCAGCCTACCTGCTTCTTCTCTTTCTCTGTTCATCACTCACAGCCACACTCCCACTGAGTCTCTCCAGAAAAGCCCGAAGAGCCCCTGAGTCCCACTCTTGCCTTCGGCCTGTCATCTCGCCACAGCTCTGTTCCACAGCAGCTGCTGCATAATAAATACTGTACAAGCACGTTTGAGGAGAACAAAGGGAGGGAGATTTTTTTTTTCAGAATCTTATTTTTGATTTTCATGCCAGTTAGGACTCTGACTTATAATTTGCAACACAAAATATTAGAAGTAACCTTCATTAAAGTATTATTCCTATCTGTGGAGATTGAATCCAGCAGCATTGTTAATATCCCCTGGGCTATGTTGTGGTAGAGTTTGATACACTGTGGTCCACAGGCCCAATGCCAACATGCTTACACTCAGCCACAGGGCTGGGCTCTCTGTTGGAGATATCCCGTGCATAACACACAGCAAGAGATGGCGCTCAGATCAGGGCTATGACAAGAGCTAGGGTCAGGATCCTGGTCTGTGGAGGCATCTCAAAGGCTTTTATATTAACTAACAAACATAGTTAACTATACAACTTCTGCTAAAAAATATACAGCTTGATATGTACTAAGAAAGAAAAACAGTAAACACTTGGCTGACATTCTGTAATATTCATGTAAGAACCTGTGTTCTAATTGCTCAGATAGCAAGGAGGAGGTTCACATCAAAGGGATTTCCCTACCTCCCATACACTTCAGTGCAAATCACACAAAACTACATAATGTAAAGGAGACTGTGTCTATTGGATTAAATTACAATACCCAAAAGTAAGGCAGGTCCAATGGTTATGTAGAATTCAATTACTTCTCCTTTATTACTACAAGCCCAGCAATATACAGTATTACCCTTTAGATTTTGGCATCAAACCCAGTAACAATTTGACTCCTTTTTCTGGTTTATGTATTCCAGTTGGTATTGGACATGGGTGATGACATGGTACTAAGGAAGGTGGGATTGTTGTTATAGCTCTTTTACCCACAGCCTGCTATGTGCTAGTTTTCTGACATCAGTTTTATTCATTAATAGCAGATTAGTGTAATTATGTAAGTTAAAGTCAAACATTATTTTACATTTTTCGTAAGAACCTTTACTTTGAGCTCCAATGTTTAGATGGTTCTGGGCGGTCTTCTTTGCATTTTACTTTGATATCCGATTAAAATAAAATATTGAACACATATGGAAGTATAAGTCAATAGAGAGAAATGAAATGAAAACTACTGAGACATACTGTGCATTGTACATGGTATAGATGCCAGTACAGGGATCCAACTTGCAAAACACAATGAGATGGTGATTTTGGTACAATTAGCAATTTAGTCAATTTCAAAATGATATCAAAATACGAGAATAATCAAATACTCCATAAAGGCAAATTCAAAAATACTTATACCAAACTCAAGACTCACCTGACAAGCTGGACGAGATCCTTGGATCAATTACCTACTATCCACCAAGCAGGCTAGATGGGAAGAATCATAACATTAGTTTGGAATTGTTCTTATGTTCATGTAATATTACATCATTTTTTAATTTATTACAGCAGATCATAAACAGTAATAAGTGAAAAATGATGATTCAGCAAAAGAACGTGAGTGAGACCTGAAAACCCCAGAGAGAGAAATAAAGAAGGAGAGATAAATTAAAGGGTCTAAATGGTTAGCCAAATAACCACTCTGTCATACCCTGTATGCTTTCTGAGACCATTTCTGTGCAACACTTTAACACCTAATACATATGTTATAGGAATACTTTAGCTGGTTTCAAACTTTACTTCAATACTCTCACTTTGCCTGACCCCTCCCATCCAACTATATTCATTTCCAGATGTCCAGATGTCAACATCTGCCACTGCTGAGAGTTGGTTAACCTGGAAGGTTTGATATTACAGAATGAGTTAAGACAATGGAACAATATTATGTTTAAAGTTACACTAAACAGCAGCACTTTTCAGAGCTAACAGCTTGGTTAAACCTTGATTATAGTGCCATCTGCAGCTCAAGAAGAATAGTTTTATTTTCCTTCACAAGTTACACATCATGTTTATTGATAAAGCATGTTCATGAAGATAGCTGCTAGCACTGAATATAAACAGTTGGGACAAATTACCAGACAACAGACCTCCATCGAAGGTTTGAAGATTATCTGGGGATATGTTGTAAGACACAACAAGGCATCCATAGACATAAGTAGGATTGTGTCATGGTACTTGGACACCAGACTATTGGATTTCCTTGGAAACCTGCTGTTATAGAAAACTGTACCATCAACAAAAAAACATGATTTTTAAATCACAACCTTACTAGATACACTGTACTGTGATACAATATGAAATGTGTTCTTGTACAAAAGCAGCATTATCTATAGTTTTAAGCATCTTAAAGTTACATATTTACTGTAATAACACTAAGTAAAACATACTCCTTGTTGTACACTACACACTTAGTATTTCATTGAGTTTTTTATGATAGATAATTTCTTCGAACAAAAAGAAACATTGTACACTATTATGTTGTTAAGCACAAATAATCCCTTAGATTCTTTGTTGTTTTACTCATTTCATTGTAGAACTTGTATAAGAGTTAAAACATCATGATGAAGGAAATCTCCAATGTTGGTACATCCTACTGCACAAACACCAGTGACACATCACTGCTCCTGCAGCCAAAAGAAGGAACCACGTGCCAACAAAAAAATATGAAATCAGCTAAGAAAGCTTTGTTCTCTTTTTCTGTATTCCTCAGAAATTATTTTATTTATTTTATAGTTTGGGCTTTTTTATGTTTTTAAGTGTTCAGAGATGTTTATATCTATTTTGCACACTAATTCATCCATATTTAGAGACTTTCTCATAACAGTGGCTCATGTTCATTTTGTAATAATCCAATTGTATGGATGTACTAAATCATCTGATTTGGCTTTGCATTTCCCATTGTTGTAACAGAAGGAATAAGGTTCTTGATCCCAAGATGAAGTAAAATAATTTATTGCATGCAAGGAACAATAAAGCCGAAGTCTTGTTTCCCGCAAGAAACAACAAAACCAAAGTATTGTTCGATGTGCCGGTACAAACTATTAAGTTATATAGTCCTTCCTTGCTGCTTCGTACGTCATTTGGTGTTATGGTAAGGGGAGGGTCATGGTATTTGGCCAGTTAAGAGGCCCTGGCCAAATGGTCAGTTTAAGATTATGCCCCCAGGGGGTTCCTTGCTCGCATCTGGAATCCTTATCAGTTAACCCCCTTTCCTGCCATAAACCCCTGTTGCTTAGAAGTCTAATTTTCAGGCAGAACTGACTTAAGTTAACCCTTTTTACATCTTGTTTCTTACTTCACCATCAATGCTACACATTGGTACAAGTATTGTACCTTTCTTGAACAACTTTCCCTGTTTAGTCTTTGCAATACATTTCTGTTTATGATTTATTTGCTGAATGAAAAACATTAGTTTACTAATTACTTTAGTTGATTAATTTAGACATCTGATGAACCTTCATTTTAAAAATGTTTTTATTAAAATATTTTAATTTGTTGTGACATAGCTTCTAAGCTAATAATAAGTCAGCTTCTTAAGAGCCATTCAGATTGATTATTACAATCAAAGGTACAGTATACAGGTTATATAGAGATGATATCCCGGGTACTGTCAAGTGACCACCTAAGGCTATATACCTGTGGCCTTAAGAAACTGTCTTCTGGCGCTCAGATCTGGAGCAAGTAATGTCTTGTTTCAGTCCTTTCGACAAAGGGGGAAATGTCCATTGTTTATTCGTGTCGATAGCAGTGGCTCGAGGAAGCTGAAAGTGAGTGAAGAGCTACTGCAGGACTGTCAGGTATCATTCTGTTCCTGGCTCCTCTTGGTCACGGCTGGACCTCCTCAGTGCAGACAGAGGCTGCTACTTCTGGGTTCCTGGAAAACTGACAGAAGAACAGAGCAAGAGCTCTTATTCCATTTCTCTGTACACGCTGTACATCATTTTATTGCACCCATTTCCTCTGCCTTGTAATTGCTGTTGCTCCTTTTTTCTGTTCCCTTATTGAGATTCTACCACTATACAGCTGTGACACTGCAGTGCTACAGTCCCTCTCACAGTCATGTGCCAGTGAGTCAGAAACACAGTGCAGATAATTCATCTCATTACCGTGACACGAAGCACCCCCTCCTTCACAAGCTGCTGGCTGGTTTTCTCTGAGGAAATGGACACAGAAAGAATACCAGAGTTACACATTGTAGATAAAGTATCAAACAGGATAAAAAGGCACTCCCTTTGAGTGAAGGGCTAAGTACCATTGAGATCAGAGCCTAAAATGTAGTTTGATGTTTTGGATTGCCTGCTTTCCTTTACATTTTGCACGTTTTGATTTGAAACATTTGGCAGTATAGAACTGAGACTGAAGCACCTCAAGTCTTAAATGTACTAATAGTTAACATAATCACTGCTGAAGAGATAAGAGAGACACCTGGGAAGTGAGATAATAATATAATTTCCTGTTATTTTTCCTAAATATTTTTGCAAACTATACAGTCTAGTAGCCAGAAGTTGGCTTCGCGCCCAAATATATAAAGATGCTGCCTGTCCTTGGTCAGTAAAATAAAGGGCATGTATGTGGTAAGCTGGCTGTACGCCCAGAATGTGAAAAGAACCAACTGTTGTCTAGTCTGCAATTTAGATATAATTAATTGGCATTTGTTGCTATCTTATCATTTGTTTAGAATGTGTCATAGTAACTGGTTTGTTTTAAGGTATAAAGAACCATCTTCAGCTACTTATATATAAGTCTGGTGGTTGCAAGCCAGACTTCCATATGCATATAAAATAAAGACACTTCTGCTTCACAGACACCTGAACTTTGTCATTTGTATGACACAACACTGCCATACTGAGGGTATGCTATCCTACAGTATCCAATAACTGTCCTATAATATAGGATTTCCTTGATTTTTGTTCTGCACATAGTTTCATAAATGTGAGAAAATCTACTATTGTCCAAGCATTTATATCACAATAATTATTTGTATAATAGCTGTTAAGATTTATTAACTATATTTGAAAAAGGCAGGTGTATTTGATCAGCATTTTTCAATATCACATAACTATTCCACTTTCCCCCATCTGTCTTCTAATGTAGGCTCACCTCTCCCAGACCGCGCAATGATGCAGACCAGCACTGGGCACGATGCCATCACTCCAAACAAAACCCATCGCAAGATGCCCCACAGGAGGGGTCTGTCTCCCTCCCCGTGTGATTTGCTCCCGTGTATTTCCTGTGCAGCAAGGTGGAATCTGTTTAAAGGACAAAAATCAGGACAGTAAAAACTGTTTGAAGGTTAATGGCATTTTAAGTTGTTATAGCTTTGTGTTTTTAGTCATCATCTTACATCCTGTAGGAAGAAAAGCCGAGCCTCTTCTGTACGTAAAAATGACAACAGCCAAGATGTGACTTACCTTTCAGGTGCAGGGGTTTCTGTAGATACCGAATGTGCATCTGCATCTGCAAGCAGTAATGAAGAGTCAGTTTAGCACAACCACAGTGTAAGGCACAGGATGTTACTACAAATGCCTGCATCTGAGAAGAATTTAGAGATAGAAATCCCTAATCCTGCCAAATAAATAGGCTGGATGAGAAACTATCAATCTACACCCCTGCCCTTAGAGGGACAATTTCATAAAAATAATAATTTCATGTTATGGTCCAAACATTAACAGTATGTTGCCCTACACTACCTGGGCTCTTTGGTGAGAACAACTCTTTTTATTTTTGTTTGTATTTGTACCAGCTGAAGCCGTAGGGCTCACCAGTGTAGACTTGCAGCTCAATGCTGTGCAGGACCTCCAGTCCATACAACATCCTGGCAGCGCATCCGTAGTTTCCCGAGTCGCTCTCCCGCAGCCCGGCCATCCTAACTAATACCATCCCACTCTTCTTCAGGTCCACGATGGACACCCGGCCCTTGTAGCTATCAGCCAAGTAGCCGTCAGTGCCAACAAGTGGCATGAACCCTCCTGCCCCCTGCTGGAGGCACCAGGACTTCTTGTGCAGCCGGTACTTCGGGATGTTGTAGCGGCAGAACAGGGTCAAGTTGCTCCTCTCATGCACCCTCACCTGCTCCTCCTGACACCTGACGGGCCACCCTGCCGGACACACAGCATGTGGTCAGGGGACCCCTTAACACGCTCTCAACACTAAACCATAGAGGAGATGTGTTAATTACAAGTGGAAAAATACACAATATGCAAAAAGATGCAAGAGACACTGTGCATCTTGCTCTGATATTGTTCTCAGTTTGTTGCCACCGAAATATCACTGAGCTTTTAATAATGGGGCTCCCTCACTGGGCAGATGTGCTCAGATGTTTAGTACATATACAGTACACTATTGTCTCTTGTCTTTAGTGGTTATTTCTCCACGCTCAGTGCTCACCATTTTTTTCCACTTGAAACAGTCAAATGCTCACTGATTTTTCCATTCCATTCAAAACAAAGCAAAATGCTCTACAACTTTAAATAACAATTCCACCCTTACAGTTATAAAGGGTAAATAACCTGCTTTTAAGTGGCTCATTAAATACAAAGTCGATCAATTGGCTATAATTTCATTTACAATATAATTATTTTTTCAAGAGGTATTTCATTCTTTAAAAAAAGTTATTTAATCATTTGAGAATAGCAACAAACAAAATTGTAAAAATAAATCTTTATTAAAAAATGAAATTATGATATTAAGAAACCACCACAAATATGGAAGAATTTTTTAATTAGATTTTTGCATTTTATAAGCTGCAAATATCTTTAAGATGTCCAAGATAAATTAGCTTCATATTTAAGTAAATTCTAATTTTTTTTCTAAATATTCCAGATAAATATATCTTCTACCTCAACAGGTTAGTTTCTTAGTTAAACAAATCTTTATTAAAAACCCATAAAAAGTCATTTACAATGACAACGGGGAACAACCATTTACAGCGCATGTTGCAACACTCTAGAACACCATTCCTCCACATGGGCCTTGCCAAAAACTGTGCACTGCTGCCAAAGAAAAGAAACTCCTGTTGCTCTATCGCAAAGTAGTAAATCCTGAAAGAATACAAATAATATTTCAAGAAAGATTTGCACTTATGTGGAAATGCCCGGTTATGCTAATAGAGAGGTACTTGCCTGTTGTCACAGCCAGGAGTATGAGCAGCTGCAGCATGATGAGCGTCTACAGAGAAAGCACTGCGAGGAGGCTGTGCCCAAGCTGGGAGCAGGAGTTGGGGAGTGAGTGCTGATACTAGCTACCCCCACTGTCTTATCTTTCCAAAAAAAGGAAAAAAAAAACAGCAAATATATGTCCTATAGCAATTTGTAAAGGGTTTCTAAGGAGGAAGTGCTGGATAACAGTCATGGCAATGTGTGCTTTAAATAACCCCAGTGTGGAAATTGCACAATATGTCTGTCTCTGACTCCTTTGTTAACAAAATGAGTAAAAATTACAATTAGAAAGGGGTCTGACACGAAGCACATACAGCTGCTGTTCTGGATGATAACTGGTAACCGAGGACCAGTGACGGACAGCAGATGTTGTTTTCACGATCTATGGGTTAAACAACCATGATAAACTTGTGTGTTCTTTAACTCTAGAGGAGGTGGAATAAATTGGGTGTAATTCAGCGGCTCAACAAGTACAGGCACTTCCCCAAGCATGGGTTGTGTGTTCTGATCGCAGGTAAGAGACTGGGATTCCCAAGAGTGGGATTAGTCAGTCAGGGCTGTCTAGGCTTTTATGAGCATGGCGACCTCTGCAGCCTCCATTCCCTCATTCCCCTGCACATAGCTACTGGATTCACAGCTTTGAGCCAAGGCAAGCAAAACACTTGGCTACAATCACAGGCAAACACACATTCTGCATGTGCCTACACAGGAGAACACCTTCAATGTTAAAGCAAGCTAGACACTCTGCTTGACTTAGAAATGTACATGTATGAGAAGTGAAATGAGCCAGGTGTTAATTGTCAAGTGCAGGAGCAGAGGCCCATGGCTGCAAGTTGCTCCGATTCTAAAGTTCCGTCTTTCATCTCTGACCTCTGACTTACAGTGGGGCTGTAAGTGATGTAGTGACCCTGGCATAAGCCACATTCTTCTGCATAAGCACAAGTAAAAAGACAGGGCCTAAAGTTAGCAAGATTATTCTAATGACTATTGTGTAAAGGATCCCAGTGTGTCAAGAGATCACTAGTGCATCCTTAGTCCAATTAGTAACTTAAATCACATTTATCTGCTTAGTTATTGCATTTGCATTTATTTTAAAATTACATTGTTTATAATCTGGAAAAAATACCACACACCTCCCTCCTCTATTCATTCCTGGAATTCCTGGTGCTTTTTCTCTCCCCCCTCACATAAAAAAACAAGAGTCTGTCTTTCAATTTTTGTAAATAACAGGATGGGTGCCAACGAGCAGCAGATGTTCTCTGATTGGCAGCTGAGTTTGAGCCAACTGAGGTGACAACAGTTTTACACAACTAAAAATAACCTGTGAAAGGGATTTGCACCAGCTGTGGGAATAAATAGAACTGTACAGTCCCTTTCCTTTGGGCCTCCTGCATAGGGATTTCTAAATCTAAGTTCCCTTTTTCAGATTTTGCCAACTCTAGGCATAACACAAAGCTGAATCACAGAGGACTATCAGGTTCAGTAAGTGGACACCCTCACACCCACTTAAAATAGTAAAAACTGGACACGGCTTCTAGTCGAGATAGTTGGAAAAACTATTTATTACACTGACCTATTATACAGTTACTTCAAAGCTGATTACAAGAGAGTTGATAAAATTCAGATTTTAAATGATCTATGTTAGAATGATTAAATTGATCACATACACTTTACAACACACTGTTTTTGGTTAAAAACAATTTAAATTAATCAACACAGGATACTAATGGAGACTTCTGATGTGGGAAGTCCATAGTATTGGCTACACAATTCTAAAAGTATCCCCAGGACAACAACCTTCAGTACTGTCAGGTAAGCGGGTACCATTGGGGACATCACAAAGACTCAGAGTAGGACACCGACTTGTTCCAAAAACCCATGAGAATTCGGCTGCTCCTTTCCAAGTACGCAGGTTCTCTGTGCATTGCACCATGATGTAAGGGTATTTAAGGGACTCGCAGTCTCAGGTATGAGATTATCAAAAGTGGACAGGGTGCTGTTCACACCTCCAGAGGGACAGGGAGAGATGGGGAGAGAATGTGTTGTAATCTGGGCATGTGGAAGAGAGATTTAGGGAGGAGAGATGAAGGGCAGGTCAGCTTAGGCAGCAGCGGCGAATCCAACTCTGTTGTTCTGCCTGTCATAGACGGAGTAATACTCCCTAAGGAACACATCTCCCAAGATCCACAGAGGCTGGCCGTTCTGGGATGGCAGGTAGGTACCCATGATGCCACTGGTGCAGTACTGGT